>NW_022589716.1:12122649-12128608 GCF_004348235.1 Phoca vitulina
TTCTTTTTTTCTTTCTTAACATATATTGCATTATTTGTTTCAGAGGTACAGATCTGAGATTCAACAGTCTTGCACAATTCACAGCACTTACCAGAACACATACCCTCCCCAGTGTCCATCACCCAGTCACCCCATCCCTCCCACCCCACCCCCCACTCCAGCAACCCTCAGTTTGTTTCCTGAGATTAAGAATTCCTCATATCAGTGAGGCCACATGATACATGTCTTTCTCTGTTTGACTTATTTCGCTCAGCATAATACCCTCCAGTTCCATCCACGTCGTTGCAAATGGCAAGATCTCATTCCTTTTGATGGCTGCATAATATTCCATTGTATATATATACCACATCTTCTTTATCCATTCATCTGTTGATAGACATCTTGGCTCTTTCCACAGTTTGGCTATTGTGGACATTGCTGCTATAAACATCGGGGTGCACGTACCCTTTCGGGTCCCTACTTTTGTATCTTTGGGGTAAATACCCAGGAGTGCAATTGCTGGATCGTATGGTAGCTCTATTTTCAACTTTTTGAGGAACCTCCATACTGTTTTCCAGAGTGGCTGCACCAGCTTGCATTCCCACCAACAGTGTAGGAGGGTTCCCCTTTCTCCGCATCCCCGCCAACGTCTGTCATTTCCTGACTTGTTAATTTTAGCCATTCTGACTGGTGTGAGGTGGTATCTCATTGAGGTTTTGATTTGGATTTCCCTGATGCCGAGCGATATTGAACACTTTTTCATGTGTCTGTTGGCCATTTGGATGTCTTCTTTGGAAAAATGTCTGTTCATGTCTTCTGCCCATTTCTTGATTGGATTCTTTGTTCTTTCGGTGTTGAGTTTGATGAGTTCTTTATAGATTTTGGATACTAGCCCTTTATCTGATATGTCATTTGCAAATATCTTCTCCCATTCTGTCAGTTGTCTTTTTGTTTTGTTGACTGTTTCCTTTGCTTTGCAAAACCTTTTTATCTTGATGAAGTCCCAATAGTTCATTTTTGCCCTTGCTTCCCTTGCCTTTGGCGGTGTTTCTAGGAAGAAGTTGCTGCGGCTGAGGTCGAAGAGGTTGCTGCCTGTGTTCTCCTTTAGGATTTTGATGGACTCCTGTCTCACATTGAGGTCTTTCAACCATTTGGAGTCTATTTTTGTGTGGAGTGTAAGGAAATGGTCCAGTTTCATTCTTCTGCATGTGGCTATCCAATTTTCCCAACACCATTTGTTGAAGAGACTGTCTTTTTTCCATTGGACATTCTTTCCTGCTTTGTCAAAGATGAGTTGACCATAGAGTTGAGGGTCCATTTCTGGGCTCTCTATTCTGTTCCATTGATCTATGTGTCTGTTTTTGTGCCAGTACCATACTGTCTTGATGATGACAGCTTTGTAGTAGAGCTGGAAGTCCGGAATTGTGATGCCGCCAGCTTTGCTTTTCTTTTTCAACATTCCTCTGGCTATGCGGGGTCTTTTCTGGTTCCATACAAATTTTAGGATTATTTGTTCCATTTCTTTGAAGAAAGTGGATGGTATTTTGATGGGGATTGCATTGAATGTGTAGATTGCTCTAGGTAGGATTGACATCTTCACAATATTTGTTCTTCCAATCCATGAGCATGGAACGTTTTTCCATTTCCTTGTGTCTTCCTCAATTTCTTTCATGAGTATTTTATAGTTTTCTGAGTACAGATCCTTTGCCTCTTTGGTTAGATTTATTCCTAGGTATCTTATGGTTTTGGGTGCAATTGTAAATGGGATCGACTCCTTAATTTCTCTTTCTTCTGACTTGTTGTTGGTGTATAGGAATGCCACTGACTTCTGTGCATTGATTTTATATCCTGCCACTTGACTGAATTCCTGTATGAGTTCTAGCAGTTTTGGGGTGGAGTCTTTGGGATTTTCCACATAAAGTATCATATCATCTGCAAAGAGTGAGAGTTTGACTTCTTCCTTGCCAATTTGGATGCCTTTGATTTCTTTTTGTTGTCTGATTGCTGTGGCTAGGACTTCCAATACTATGTTGAATAGCAGTGGTGATAGTGGACATCCCTGCCACGTTCCTGACCTTAGGGGGAAAGCTCTCAGTTTTTCCTCATTGAGAATGATATTCACTGTAGGTTTTTCATAGATGGCTTTTATGATATTGAGGTATGTACCCTCTATCACTATACTCTGAAGAGTTTTGATCAAGAAAGGATGGTGTACTTTGTCAAATGCTTTTTCTGCATCTATTGAGAGGATCATATGATTCTTGTTCTTTCTTTTGTTAATGTATTGTATTACGTTGATTGATTTGTGGATGTTGAACCAACCTTGCAGCCCAGGGATAAATCCGACTTGGTCGTGGTGAATAATCCTTTTAATGTACTGTTGGATCCTATTGGCTAGTATTTTGGTGAGAATTTTTGCATCCATGTTCATCAGGGATATTGGTCTGTAATTCTCCTTTTTGATGGGGTCTTTGTCTGGTTTTGGGATCAAGGTAATGCTGGCCTCATAAAATGAGTTTGGAAGTTTTCCTTCCATTTCTATTTTTTGGAACAGTTTCAGAAGGATAGGTATTAATTCTTCTTGAAATGTTTGGTAGAATTCCCCTGGGGAGCCATCTGGCCCTGGGCTTTTGTGTTTTGGGAGATTTTTTTTTTTTTTTTAAAGATTTTATTTATTTATTTGAGACAGAGAGAATGAGAGAGAGAGAGCACATGAGAGGGGGGGAGGGTCAGAGGGAGAAGCAGGCTCCCTGCCGAGCAGGGAGCCCGATGCGGGACTCAATCCAGGGACTCCAGGATCATGACCTGAGCCGAAGGCTGTCGCTTAACCAACTGAGCCACCCAGGCGCCCCGTTTTGGGAGATTTTTGATGACTGCTTCTATTTCCTTAGTGGTTATAGGTCTGTTCAGGTTTTCTATTTCTTCCTGGTTCAGTTTTGGTAGTTGATACATCTCTAGGAATGCATCCATTTCTTCCAGGTTATCTAATTTGCTGGCATAGAGTTGCTCATAATATGTTCTTATAATTGTTTGTATTTCTTTGGTGTTGGTTGTGATTTCTCCTCTTTCACTCATGATTTTGTTGATTTGGGTCATTTCTCTTTTCTTTTTGATAAGTCTGGCCAGGGGCTTATCAATCTTGTTAATTCTTTCAAAGAACCAGCTCCTAGTTTCGTTGATCTGTTCTACTGTTCTTTTGGTTTCTATTTCATTGATTTCTGCTCTGATCTTTATTATTTCTCTTCTCCTGCTGGGTTTAGGCTTTATTTGCTGTTCTTCTCCAGCTCCTTTAGGTGTAGGGTTAGGTTGTGTACTTGAGACCTTTCTTGTTTCTTGAGAAAGGCTTGTATTGCTATATACTTTCCTCTTAGGACTGCCTTTGCTGTATCCCAAAGATTTTGAATAGTTGTGTTTTCATTTTCATCGGTTTCCATGAATTTTTTTAATTCTTCTTTAATTTCCTGGTTGACCCATTCATTCTTCAGTAGGATGCTCTTTAGCCTCCATGTATTTGAGTTCTTTCCGACTTTCCTCTTGTGATTGAGTTCTAGTTTCAAAGCATTGTGGTCTGAAAATATGCAGGGGATGATCCCAATCTTCTGGTACCGGTTGAGACCTGATTTATGACCTAGGATGTGATCTATTCTGGAGAATGTTCCATGGGCACTAGAGAAGAATGTGTATTCCGTTGCTTTGGGATCGAATGTTCTGAATATGTCTGTGAAGTCCATTTGGTCCAGTGTGTCATTTAAAGTCTTTATTTCCTTGTTGATCTTTTGCTTAGACGATCTGTCCATTTCAGTGAGGGGGGTGTTAAAGTCCCCCACTATTATTGTATTGTTGTCGATGTGTTTCTTTGCTTTTGTTATTAATTGCCTTATATAATTGGCTGCTCCCATGTTAGGGGCATAGATATTTACAATTGTTAGATCTTCTTGTTGGATAGACCCTTTAAGTAGGATATAGTGTCCTTCCTCATCTCTTATTACAGTCTTTGGTTTAAAATCTAATTTGTCTGATATAAGGATTGCCACCCCAGCTTTCTTTTGGTGTCCATTAGCATGGTAAATGGTTTTCCACCCCCTCACTTTCAATCTGGGGGTGTCTTTGGGTCTAAAATGAGTCTCTTGCAGACAGCATATCGATGGGTCTTGTTTTTTAATCCAATCTGATAGCCTGTGTCTTTTGATTGGGGCATTTAGCCCATTTACATTCAGGGTAACTATTGAAAGATAGGAATTTAGTGCCATTGTATTGCCTGTAAGGTGACTGTTACTGTATATTGTCTGTGTTCCTTTCCGGTCTATGTTGCTTTTAGGCTCTCTCTTTGCTTAGAGGACCCCTTTTAATATTTGTTGTAGGGCTGGTTTCGTGTTTGCAAATTCCTTTAGTTTTTGTTTGTCCTGGAAGCTTTTTATCTCTCCTTCAATTTTCAATGACAGCCTAGCTGGATATAGTATTCTTGGCTGCATATTTTTCTCATTTAGTGCTCTGAATATGTCCTGCCGGTCCTTTCTGGCCTGCCAGGTCTCTGTGGATAAGTCTGTTGCCAATCTAATGTTTCTGCCATTGTAGGTTACATATCTCTTCTCCCGAGCTGCTTTCAGGATTTTCTCTTTGTCTCTGAGACTCGTAAGTTTTACTATTAGATGTCGGGGTGTTGACCTATTTTTATTGATTTTGAGAGGGGTTCTCTGTGCCTCCTGGATTTTGATGCCTGTTTCCTTCCCCAAATTAGGGAAGTTCTCTGCTATAATTTGCTCCATTATACCTTCTGCCCCTCTCTCTCTTTCTTCTTCTTCTGGGATCCCAATTATTCTAATGTTGTTTCGTCTTATGGTATCGTTTATCTCTCGAATTCTGCCCTCGTGATCCAGTAGTTGTTTATCTCTCTTTTTCTCAGCTTCTTTATTTTCCATCATTTGGTCTTCTATCTCACTGATTCTTTCTTCTGCCTCATTTATCCTAGCAGTTAGCGCCCCCATATTTGATTGCACCTCATTAATAGCCTTTTTGATTTCGACTTGGTTAGATTTTAGTTCTTTTACTTCTCCAGAAAGGGTTTCTCTAATAACTTCCATGCTTTTTTCAAGCCCAGCTAGTATCTTTAAAGTGATGATTCTGAACTCTAGATCTGACATCGTACTAATGTCCGTATTGAGTAGGTCCCTGGCAGTCGGTACTACTTCTTGTTCTTTTTGTTGAGGTGATTTTTTCCGTCTTGTCATTTTGTGCAGAGGAGAATAGATTAATGAGAGAACAAAATGCTAGCAGGGTAACAACGTCCCCAGAAAATATACTCTAAACAAATCAGAAAAGACCTGAAGCAGTGGGAAAAGAAAGGGAAAGAGAGAAAAAAGAAAAAGAAAGAAAAAAAGAAAAAAGAAAAAGATAAAGATAAAGATAAAAACAAACAAAAGCAGAACAAAACAAAACAAAACAAAAACAGAATGTGATCAAATATGATCAGGCTGGTTTATAGATCAGTGCCACACACTAGATTTTGGGTGTATTTTGGTCTGTTAAAAGAAAGTCCCTCCCAAAATTTTAAAGAAAGAAAAACTTATATATGTACAAAAATAAGGGTTGATATGATGAAGGGATGGAATATGACTGTAAAGATGGAAATTATAAAAAATTTTATAAAAGGATTTGATAAGTTGTTTGAAAAAAGAAAGAAGAGGATTACAAAAAAGAAAGAAAGAAAGAAAAAAGGGAGAGAATGTGATCAGGCAGGGGAGTAGAAAAAAACCATACACTAGAGATTTAGAGTATATTTTGATCTGTTAGAAGAAACTATCTCAAGATTTTAAAGAGAGAACAACTTATATATATATGCCAAAAATACGGGTAACTACTATGAAGGGATAGAATATGACTTTAAAAATGAAAAATAAAAATGTTTTTTTTTTAAAAAAGGGATTGATAAGATGTTGGTTGAAAAAGGGAAAAAGAAAAATTCAAAAAAAAAAAAGAAAAA
>NW_022589716.1:12133608-12139304 GCF_004348235.1 Phoca vitulina
ACCCTCAGTTTGTTTCCTGAGATTAAGAATTCCTCATATCAGTGAGGCCACATGATACATGTCTTTCTCTGTTTGACTTATTTCGCTCAGCATAATACCCTCCAGTTCCATCCACGTCGTTGCAAATGGCAAGATCTCATTCCTTTTGATGGCTGCATAATATTCCATTGTATATATATACCACATCTTCTTTATCCATTCATCTGTTGATAGACATCTTGGCTCTTTCCACAGTTTGGCTATTGTGGACATTGCTGCTATAAACATCGGGGTGCACGTACCCTTTCGGGTCCCTACTTTTGTATCTTTGGGGTAAATACCCAGGAGTGCAATTGCTGGATCGTATGGTAGCTCTATTTTCAACTTTTTGAGGAACCTCCATACTGTTTTCCAGAGTGGCTGCACCAGCTTGCATTCCCACCAACAGTGTAGGAGGGTTCCCCTTTCTCCGCATCCCCGCCAACATCTGTCATTTCCTGACTTGTTAATTTTAGCCATTCTGACTGGTGTGAGGTGGTATCTCATTGAGGTTTTGATTTGGATTTCCCTGATGCCGAGCGATATTGAACACTTTTTCATGTGTCTGTTGGCCATTTGGATGTCTTCTTTGGAAAAATGTCTGTTCATGTCTTCTGCCCATTTCTTGATTGGATTCTTTGTTCTTTCGGTGTTGAGTTTGATGAGTTCTTTATAGATTTTGGATACTAGCCCTTTATCTGATATGTCATTTGCAAATATCTTCTCCCATTCTGTCAGTTGTCTTTTTGTTTTGTTGACTGTTTCCTTTGCTTTGCAAAACCTTTTTATCTTGATGAAGTCCCAATAGTTCATTTTTGCCCTTGCTTCCCTTGCCTTTGGCGGTGTTTCTAGGAAGAAGTTGCTGCGGCTGAGGTCGAAGAGGTTGCTGCCTGTGTTCTCCTTTAGGATTTTGATGGACTCCTGTCTCACATTGAGGTCTTTCAACCATTTGGAGTCTATTTTTGTGTGGAGTGTAAGGAAATGGTCCAGTTTCATTCTTCTGCATGTGGCTGTCCAATTTTCCCAACACCATTTGTTGAAGAGACTGTCTTTTTTCCATTGGACATTCTTTCCTGCTTTGTCAAAGATTAGTTGACCATAGAGTTGAGGGTCCATTTCTGGGCTCTCTATTCTGTTCCATTGATCTATGTGTCTGTTTTTGTGCCCGTACCATACTGTCTTGATAATGACAGCTTTGTAGTAGAGCTGGAAGTCCGGAATTGTGATGCCGCCAGCTTTGCTTTTCTTTTTCAACATTCCTCTGGCTATGCGGGGTCTTTTCTGGTTCCATACAAATTTTAGGATTATTTGTTCCATTTCTTTGAAGAAAGTGGATGGTATTTTGATGGGGATTGCATTGAATGTGTAGATTGCTCTAGGTAGGATTGACATCTTCACAATATTTGTTCTTCCAATCCATGAGCATGGAACGTTTTTCCATTTCCTTGTGTCTTCCTCAATTTCTTTCATGAGTATTTTATAGTTTTCTGAGTACAGATCCTTTGCCTCTTTGGTTAGATTTATTCCTAGGTATCTTATGGTTTTGGGTGCAATTGTAAATGGGATCGACTCCTTAATTTCTCTTTCTTCTGACTTGTTGTTGGTGTATAGGAATGCCACTGACTTCTGTGCATTGATTTTATATCCTGCCACTTTACTGAATTCCTGTATGAGTTCTAGCAGTTTTGGGGTGGAGTCTTTGGGATTTTCCACATAAAGTATCATATCATCTGCAAAGAGTGAGAGTTTGACTTCTTCTTTGCCAATTTGGATGCCTTTGATTTCTTTTTGTTGTCTGATTGCTGTGGCTAGGACTTCCAATACTATGTTGAATAGCAGTGGTGATAGTGGACATCCCTGCCGCGTTCCTGACCTTAGGGGGAAAGCTCTCAGTTTTTCCCCATTGAGAATGATATTCGCTGTAGGTTTTTCATAGATGGCTTTTATGATATTGAGGTATGTACCCTCTATCCCTATACTCTGAAGAGTTTTGATCAAGAAAGGATGCTGTACTTTGTCAAATGCTTTTTCTGCATCTATTGAGAGGATCATGTGATTCTTGTTTTTTCTTTTGTTAATGTATTGTATCACGTTGATTGATTTGCGGATGTTGAACCAACCTTGCAGCCCAGGGATAAATCCCACTTGGTCGTGGTGAATAATCCTTTTAATGTACTGTTGGATCCTATTGGCTAGTATTTTGGTGAGAATTTTTGCATCCATGTTCATCAGGGATATTGGTCTGTAATTCTCCTTTTTGATGGGGTCTTTGTCTGGTTTTGGGATCAAGGTAATGCTGGCCTCATAAAATGAGTTTGGAAGTTTTCCTTCCATTTCTATTTTTTGGAACAGTTTCAGAAGGATAGGTATTAATTCTTCTTGAAATGTTTGGTAGAATTCCCCTGGGGAGCCATCTGGCCCTGGGCTTTTGTGTTTTGGGAGATTTTTTTTTTTTTTTAAAGATTTTATTTATTTATTTGAGACAGAGAGAATGAGAGAGAGAGCGCACATGAGAGGGGGGGAGGGTCAGAGGGAGAAGCAGGCTCCCTGCCGAGCAGGGAGCCCGATGCGGGACTCAATCCAGGGACTCCAGGATCATGACCTGAGCCGAAGGCTGTCGCTTAACCAACTGAGCCACCCAGGCGCCCCGTTTTGGGAGATTTTTGATGACTGCTTCTATTTCCTTAGTGGTTATAGGTCTGTTCAGGTTTTCTATTTCTTCCTGGTTCAGTTTTGGTAGTTGATACATCTCTAGGAATGCATCCATTACTTCCAGGTTATCTAATTTGCTGGCATAGAGTTGCTCATAATATGTTCTTATAATTGTTTGTATTTCTTTGGTGTTGGTTGTGATTTCTCCTCTTTCACTCATGATTTTGTTGATTTGGGTCATTTCTCTTTTCTTTTTGATAAGTCTGGCCAGGGGCTTATCAATCTTGTTAATTCTTTCAAAGAACCAGCTCCTAGTTTCGTTGATCTGTTCTACTGTTCTTTTGGTTTCTATTTCATTGATTTCTGCTCTGATCTTTATTATTTCTCTTCTCCTGCTGGGTTTAGGCTTTATTTGCTGTTCTTTCTCCAGCTCCTTTAGGTGTAGGGTTAGGTTGTGTACTTGAGACCTTTCTTGTTTCTTGAGAAAGGCTTGGATTGCTATATACTTTCCTCTTAGGACTGCCTTTGCTGTATCCCAAAGATTTTGAATAGTTGTGTTTTCATTTTCATCGGTTTCCATGAATTTTTTTAATTCTTCTTTAATTTCCTGGTTGACCCATTCATTCTTCAGTAGGATGCTCTTTAGCCTCCATGTATTTGAGTTCTTTCCGACTTTCCTCTTGTGATTGAGTTCTAGTTTCAAAGCATTGTGGTCTGAAAATAGGCAGGGGATGATCCCAATCTTCTGGTACCGGTTGAGACCTGATTTATGACCTAGGATGTGATCTATTCTGGAGAATGTTCCATGGGCACTAGAGAATAATGTGTATTCCGTTGCTTTGGGATCGAATGTTCTGAATATGTCTGTGAAGTCCATTTGGTCCAGTGTGTCATTTAAAGTCTTTATTTCCTTGTTGATCTTTTGCTTAGACAATCTGTCCATTTCAGTGAGGGGGGTGTTAAAGTCCCCCACTATTATTATATTGTTGTCAATGTGTTTCTTTGCTTTTGTTATTAATTGCCTTATATAATTGGCTGCTCCCATGTTAGGGGCATAGATATTTACAATTGTTAGATCTTCTTGTTGGATAGACCCTTTAAGTAGGATATAGTGTCCTTCCTCATCTCTTATTACAGTCTTTGGTTTAAAATCTAATTTGTCTGATATAAGGATTGCCACCCCAGCTTTCTTTTGGTGTCCATTAGCATGGTAAATGGTTTTCCACCCCCTCACTTTCAATCTGGGGGTGTCTTTGGGTCTAAAATGAGTCTCTTGCAGACAGCATATCGATGGGTCTTGTTTTTTAATCCAATCTGATAGCCTGTGTCTTTTGATTGGGGCATTTAGCCCATTTACATTCAGGGTAACTATTGAAAGATAGGAATTTAGTGCCATTGTATTGCCTGTAAGGTGACTGTTACTGTATATTGTCTGTGTTCCTTTCCGGTCTATGTTGCTTTTAGGCTCTCTCTTTGCTTAGAGGACCCCTTTCAATATTTGTTGTAGGGCTGGTTTCGTGTTTGCAAATTCCTTTAGTTTTTGTTTGTCCTGGAAGCTTTTTATCTCTCCTTCAATTTTCAATGACAGCCTAGCTGGATATAGTATTCTTGGCTGCATATTTTTCTCATTTAGTGCTCTGAATATATCCTGCCAGTCCTTTCTGGCCTGCCAGGTCTCTGTGGATAGGTCTGTTGCCAATCTAATGTTTCTACCATTGTAGGTTACAGATCTCTTCTCCCGAGCTGCTTTCAGGATTTTCTCTTTGTCTCTGAGACTCGTAAGTTTTACTATTAGATGTCGGGGTGTTGACCTATTTTTATTGATTTTGAGAGGGGTTCTCTGTGCTTCCTGGATTTTGATGCCTGTTTCCTTCCCCAAATTAGGGAAGTTCTCTGCTATAATTTGCTCCATTATACCTTCTGCCCCTCTCTCTCTTTCTTCTTCTTCTGGGATCCCAATTATTCTAATGTTGTTTCGTCTTATGGTATCGTTTATCTCTCGAATTCTGCCCTCGTGATCCAGTAGTTGTTTATCTCTCTTCTTCTCAGCTTCTTTATTTTCCATCATTTGGTCTTCTATCTCACTGATTCTTTCTTCTGCCTCATTTATCCTAGCAGTTAGCGCCCCCATATTTGATTGCACCTCATTAATAGCCTTTTTGATTTCGACTTGGTTAGATTTTAGTTCTTTTACTTCTCCAGAAAGGGTTTCTCTAATAATTTCCATGTTTTTTTCAAGCCCAGCTAGTATCTTTAAAGTGATGATTCTGAACTCTAGATCTGACATCGTACTAATGTCCGTATTGAGTAGGTCCCTGGCAGTCGGTACTACTTCTTGTTCTTTTTGTTGAGGTGATTTTTTCCGTCTTGTCATTTTGTGCAGAGGGGAATAGATTAATGAGAGAACAAAATGCTAGCAGGGTAACAACGTCCCCAGAAAATATACTCTAAACAAATCAGAAAAGACCTGAAGCAGTGGGAAAAGAAAGGGAAAGAGAGAAAAAAGAAAAAGAAAGAAAAAAAGAAAAAAGAAAAAGATAAAGATAAAGATAAAAACAAACAAAAGCAGAACAAAACAAAACAAAACAAAAACAGAATGTGATCAAATATGATCAGGCTGGTTTATAGATCAGTGCCACACACTAGATTTTGGGTGTATTTTGGTCTGTTAAAAGAAAGTCCCTCCCAAAATTTTAAAGAAAGAAAAACTTATATATGTACAAAAATAAGGGTTGATATGATGAAGGGATGGAATATGACTGTAAAGATGGAAATTATAAAAAATTTTATAAAAGGATTTGATAAGTTGTTTGAAAAAAGAAAGAAGAGGATTACAAAAAAGAAAGAAAGAAAGAAAAAAGGGAGAGAATGTGATCAGGCAGGGGAGTAGAAAAAAACCATACACTAGAGATTTAGAGTATATTTTGATCTGTTAGAAGAAACTATCTCAAGATTTTAAAGAGAGAACAACTTATATATATATGCCAAAAATACGGGTAACTACTATGAAGGGATAGAATATGACT
>NW_022589716.1:12139404-12146072 GCF_004348235.1 Phoca vitulina
CAAAAAAAAAAAGAAAAAAAAAAGAAAAAAAGACAGTTAAAAAAAATAATTTACTTTGAAAGACTAAAGAATCATGGTAAAAAAGCCATGAATTCTATGTGCAGTATTCCCCTAGCGCTGGAGTTCTGCCGTTCTCATTGATCGGTAAACTTGGTCTTGGCTGGCTGTTCTCGCTGATCTTCTGGGGGAGGGGCCTGTTGCCGTGGTTCCCAAATGTCTTTGCCGGAGGCAGAATTGCCCCGCCCTTGCCGGTCCGGGCTAAGTAATCTGCTCGGGTTTGCTCTCGGGAGCTTTTGTTCCCTGCAAGCTTTCCGTACAGCTTTGGAGGCGGAGAGTGAAAATGGCGGCCTCCCAGTCTCCGCCCCGGAGGAGCCGAGAACTCGGGGTCCCGCTCCTCAGCGAGCCCCCAGAGAAAAGCAGTCAGTCACTCCCGTGTCCCCGGTCTCCGGCCACACTCCGCGCTCACCCGGCCTGTGACCGCGCCTTTCTATCTGGCACCCGACCCCAGGTGGAGTCTCCAAACCCAGCAGATCCCCGCGGTGCGCTCTCGCACCTCTTCTCCCGGGGGAAGAAGGTGAGTCTCCCCGGATCTGCCGCTTGTTGGGTCCCTGCTGGAGGAGCAGTGGCCCGACTGTGCCGCGGATCACGGTTTATGGCAACCCTGAGCTGAGAGCCCGCGCCTGGGCTCCGTCTCTGCAGCCGGCTTCCCTGCTCCGATCCCTGGGAGCTCTGCCGCACTCAGGCACCCCCGGTCTTTCTGTGACCCCAAGGGTCCTGAGACCACACTGTCCCGCGAGGGTTCCACCCCCCACTTCGCCACCAGAGTGACGTCCCTCAGTGGAGCAGTTTCGTGCTCTGTGGCTCTATCACTTGCCAGAAGCGGCCGACGGAGGCCCCTCCCCCGCCGTCTATCCTCCCGAATAACGCCTTGGATTCACTTCTCCGCACGTCCTACCTTCCAGAAAGTGGTCGCTTTTCTGTTCAGAGAGTTGTTGCTATTCTTTTCTTCAATCTCCTGTTGAGTTTGTAGGTGTTCAGAATGGTTTGATCCCTATCCAGCTGAATTCCTGAGAGGAGAGGAAATCCAGGTCTCCTACTCCTCCGCCATCTTGCTCCGCCCCCTTTTTTTTAACTTTTTAAGACAGTGGCAATTTATTGGATATGACATTGAAATAATTTTTATTTAAACGTAATACTCTACTACGTCAGTTTAACTGCAAGATAGCCCTATTTATGCTTCTTTTTTTGTTCCTTGATCACGTTCCCTAACTTCTGAATTCAATATAAATGACAGCATTTTGTAGCTCAGGTTTTGACATTTGGATTCAGTCAGAAGTATATGTTTTAATGTGAACTTCAGAAGTATATTAACCTCTTTGAGATTTGGGCCTAAGTGTCACTGGTAAGATCTGACTTTCTTAACTAAGAGAAAGAAAATCCTGTAATAACAAAAAAAAAAAAAAAAAAAAGCACTAGGAAATAAAGATATTGGATAAGAGTTACTCTGTTTTATGATTTAATTATAAACTAATGAAGACCATGAGAAAAATTCCACTGTAAATACACATGGACTTTAAAACTATAGGAACATGTGTTTGGCAAAATGTGCTTAAAGATTGCCAAACACCAGATTTGGGGGGGTGGGGAGCAAAATGTATTTTGAGAGATCAGCAGTTCTAGCATATTAATAGGTCTCCTCCTTTCTAGACGTGACCAAAACAAGCCTGAAGTAGTGTGGTAGTCAGTGTGTCAGCAGGCTTGAGTGAAGGGCAAAGCTCCCTTCTGTTCTACTGCCAAGCAGACCACTTAAATTTTCGTTTTATGTTGGATTCCCTTCATTATCCATTTATAGATTATTCTAAGCTTTTTTTAGAAAAAGACTAATTGGATTGTGTGACTTGTTTATCCCATTGGGTCAAAAAACAAGGTTTGGAGTCAGTCTTAGTTTCCCCATGTCTGGCCCCGAGAGTTGTGTGAGAATTTCTCATGAGGATGTATTCAGAGGCCTTAACTCCTGGCCTGGCTTAGAGTGAGCACTCAGCATGTGCAAGTTCTCATTGTTAATAAATAGCATCCACTCTTGACTTGCAAAGTGCTCAGATGCACAAAGAGAATTAGTATCATTTGACTCATGGCTTTGCCAGTTCTTCCTCTTCCCAGGTGAACATAAAATATATTCATTGATGGGCCAAGTTGAAAACAATATGGAAGAGAAGGAAATATTCATAGATTTTTCATAGAAAAGAACTCATAAACTAGAATTATAGACAAGAATCACAGAGTGGGAAGTTTCCTGAAGGATCTCCTAATTGAGAACATCAACAGAGGATTATCTGTCACCCACAGCTCACACCTTTATCCTCAAATGTTTATTTAATGTGTCCACTTCTGTGAGACACAAAATTGATAGATAAACTACATAGTCTCTTGCTTTTATGTAATAGGTTATAATGTTTTTCCTGGGCAGCAGGAAGTGGAAGGACCTTTAAGTTACAGATATCAAGATAGAGATCATCCGTCAGTGAAATGTATAACTTACCAGGTTGACCACTAAAGACTGTGGCACTGACACTGGCCCATCCTTATTGAGTATGCAGAATACATGTGCACTTTCTTTTCTGGCCCCTTTGATTTTTTCTGTGTCAAATTCTGTCTATGTAGATTTTTTTCCACTGCAGACAGAGAGGGTGACTGGAGATTCTTTCACTTTATAATTAACAAAGGATGTGTATTGAGGGGAGGGTCTTTCTGGTCATCTTTTTTAGTGGCCTAATATTTCTAGTTAAGTTGCTACACAGACTTCTTTGTGGTTCAACAGTTTGGCAGATCCCTGCAAACTCTCTCTTAGAAGACATCTGTTGAGTGAAGTAATGGTTTCATTGCAAACTCTTGAGTTTTCATTAATTTTCCTCTGTGGGTTTTCAATGTCTCCTTTTGTGGGGAGAGTGGGAACCCATTCATCTCTTTTGGAGGGTTTCAAGTTCTTTGGCTCATCATCTCCCCTGGTAAGACCTTCCTTGGAGGACCATTCTGGCCGCTGCTGACCCTTCTGGTTCTCTGAGTCTGTGACCTGCCAGATGGGCTCTCTGCTTCCAGACATCAAGGCCCATATCTCTCCCAGGTGGCTGCAGATCCAGGTGATGGAAAGCTGAAAGAAAGTATCAGTACCTTCCTCTGTTGCACCCCTGTTGGTACTTCTCCTCCTACATCCCTTTCTCCCCCAACCTTCTCGGTACAATGTCTCCTTATAAGGCCCTGAGTTGGCTCCAAGTTCATAGTCTCAGAGGAATTATATGACATGCATAAATTATGAAACATTTTTGCAAATTAAGTTTTAATTAAAACCAGCAGCTTAGAGCATCCAACTGGAAGCAGTCACAATGTTGAAAAGTGACACTGGTAGGGTGGGAGTTCAGGAGAAGGTCTGAGTGGGTTTGCATCCTGTTCAGATATTTCCAAAATGAATCCTGCAGAAAAGAGCTTCCTTCCCTATCAGATCCTCCTTAATCTACACTGATCCCTGGACTGCCATGTGGACCAATGTGGTTTTCAAACAGGAAATACAAATGTATCATGGTAGTGGTTTTATCTGGACTTTGCCAAATTCCCCTTTGATTCTACCAATCCATGTTCTCACAGGAAACCGGCAGGACCGTGGGCTCTCCCACATTGCCAGAACTCCATATAATTTTTCAGCAAGATGACCACACAAAATAAAGCTGAAGAATGACAATTTTAATTGGAAACTTATTTTTCCAATACAATGCAGAGTTCGAGCCTGATGAGAAATGACTTCTTATTGTGAGAATTTTTAGAACATTATAACAAGCAAAA
This sequence comes from Phoca vitulina, assembly GCF_004348235.1. Lineage (NCBI taxonomy): Eukaryota > Metazoa > Chordata > Mammalia > Carnivora > Phocidae > Phoca > Phoca vitulina. Next base: position 12,143,239 of record NW_022589716.1, read on the forward strand.
TGTCTGGGGCTTTCCCCCAGCTGATAGTCCTTAGCTATATGTAATGTGAGAATTGTTCTGGTCTGCCCATTAATAATCCACATTTTCCAGTGTCCCCAAAAATGTCTGCCATCAAGTGAATAATTTATGCAGGCTTGCTTTTCATCTAGGCAGGGCTCTCCTGCTGCAACAAAAACACCAGATTTTTTTGATCCAAAATTAAGTTTGAAAAATATGACCTTTAGTTATCAATCCACTTCTTTTCCACTAAATAACCTGGAGGTGCTAGTCTGCAATAAGCAATGCAGTGCTCTCTGGAGACCCACAGCAGAGTGAACCCTTTGGCCATTTGGGGATTTTAAAGTTGAATATCATCTCTCTCTCTAAGTCATTTGAACTATGGAAAAAGTTCATCCATATAATCTAACCTTTAAAAATTACTGGAAGATTTTTTAAGATGAAAATACATAGTGCTGGCTTGGGGTGGCGAAGTGAACATTGGAAAAAGAGACTCCTGCTCAGAGTGTAAATTAGGACAGCATTCTAGAAAGCACATGGACTGAAATATGCAATGCCCTTTAACTAATAATTCAGCTTCTTGAAAAGTTGAGAGTGTGTGCAACAGTTTTACTACAAAGATGTTTATTACAAACATGTGTACACTACAAGGATGTTTATTGCAGTCATTTACTTTAGTGACAAGGAGAATAGAGCCTAGATAGCTCATAAGTCATTTATCATATATTCAAATACTGGAATACTGTGTAGTCATTTAACATAATGTTAACTGAGGACAACAATGGATGTTAGGGGGGAAAATGGATGGCCTTAAAGTGTCAGAGGTGGCCTTAAATTCTCCTTTTGCCTCTCTTTGACATCTGATTTTCTACAAGGAACATGCATTGCTGATATGATTTTTGTTTTAAAGAAACACTTTAAAAAGCAAGTGTGTTACAAAGAAAGGTCTTTTTATGCATTTTTTTTTTTTTTGCTTTTAAACACACTGCTGGAAAAATAAGTTAAAGTTCTGTTTGTACCCCAAACTAGATACTGAGAAATCACTAATAAATTGTATGTGGTCAGATAAGAGAACACTCCAACTGATAAAAGCAAGAAAATTTGGAGTACAGAAATAATCATTCTCCCCATGAGTCTTTCTAATAGGGCTTAAAGGACTTCTAGGATATGAAGCAAAAATTCCAATGGGGGCTTGAATAGAAAAATCAGTTATATTTATTTTTTTATTGACCCTGTTTTTATTCCTGTCTTCCAGTCTGCAGGGTTGTCTACTTCTACCACTGTTCTCCTTCCCACCCTCTCCCCTCTCATCATCACCATGAGCAGGGGTTAGTTGAAGCCACGAGCCCAGAGGGGTGGCCTCACTGAGGGGATTATAGAATGAGCAACAGGGTGCCCATATTTAAGGAGGAAGAGAAGTAGAGAAAGTAAGACTGTAAGAAGTGTAAGAAGTAGAGGAAGTAGACTGACTGAAAGCCAGGGGAGGAGGAGATTCTGAGGAACAGGACAATGATACAAAGAGATACCCTTTTTTTTTTTTTTTTAATTTTTTATTGTTATGTTAATCCCCATACATTACAAAGAGATACCCTTTTGTCTCCTGACTCATCTAACATTGTCATAAAGACCAAAATATGATGCCCTGTGTTTTTGTGAGGAAATTTCACATATGCCATTGGAAAGCTTTTGAGGAAATTACTTCTGAGTATTTTTGAAATTGAGCAAAAATACAGAAATTTTTGATGAATCCCTTGACTTTTACAAGTAAAATCTAGTTGTGAGCAGCCATGGTGTATACTAGATATGACCAGCTCCATGTATCTATGGGAATAATGAGAACTCAGCTCTCTCAGGATGTCCCCATGGCTCCTACTAAGCTGGAAGCCACTAGAAGCTAAGTCCCGTGGATGGACATGGGGCTCAAATGATGCCATGGGCACTGAGTTCTGCCCCTCTAACTTCCCACTTTCATAGTGTTGGCTTTACTCTTAGGCCCCATTTGGTGCACTGTTCCCAGAGGTGCATCCCCTCAGACTCTAGTTGAGAGAGGAAAGGAAAGAGGATAGAAATGGGGAGAGGGATATAATTATTGATTACTCCTATAAAAGTCCTCACTAGATTAGTTTAGGTCACATGTCCACTCTGAGCCATTTGCTGTGGCCAGGGGAGAGTGATGAGTTGGTTGGCTTAGGTCTTGGCACTGTCCACATCAGGGAGCTTGGAACAGTGCCTTACCCAAAGCATGGGCACTACTACAAAAAGAAGGGGCTAATGTTGAGAGCAAAGAGACACACGTCCATTGTAAGAGTTACGTACTGCCTAAGACACCTTATCCAGGCTTTATTACTTCTTCACATAACCACTGTGAAGAAGTGATGGCCCACTGAGGGAGATTATGATTCCAGGTCCGTGGGCTCATTTATGGACCATGAGGTACTTGGGTTATTAGTATAATCTCTCATACACTATAAGATTGGGGCCAACTCTGAAAACTGCAGAGGTTACAAGGTCAAGGGGTAAAAAGGACAACTATTATGGGTCGGTGGCTGTTGTAGGTTCTCAGCAGGTATTTATCTCATGCAATCCTCACATTAATCCCTTGTAATAGTGTTACTATTACAGTCTTAGAGATGAGAAATCCAGAGCTCTGAGATAATATATTATCGTCCAAGTCCTCACAGCTAGTAAATGGTAGAAGTAGGATTTGAAACCTGGCCTACCATATTCTAAGGCTCTCTTTCCTTCATCCCTTCATTCTGCTTCCTTTCCTTCTCTCCTTTTTCCTCTTCCCCTTCCTTCCTTCCTTCCTTCCTTCCTTCCTTCCTTCCTTCCTTCCT
>NW_022589716.1:12146082-12530457 GCF_004348235.1 Phoca vitulina
TTCCTTCCTTCCTTCCTTCCTTCCTTCCTTCCTTCCTTCCTTCCTTCTCTCCTTCCTCTGTCCCTCCGACAAATATGTACTGAATGATTAGCAAGGGCCAGGTACCGTACAGGTGTACTCTGTGGTGATAAAACAATACAATAGATGTGGGCCCTGAATGAATCTTAAATTCTTATGTGGAGAGATAATTAGAAAGTAAACAAGAAGATTACAGAAGGTGATACATGCTAAGATAGAAATAAACAAGATGATGTCATAGAAAGACACTTGGTTGAGATAGGGACCTCAGTCAGAGGAGGTACCACCAGAGCTGCAATCTGACAGATGGGTAGGAATTGGTGAGGCCAGGCTTGTGGGGGGTGTCATGGAATTGGCATGGGCAGGGGACAGAGCATTAGGCCACCAGAGAAAATAGCCACACAAAGCCTTTGAGGCAAGTGAGGGCTGGCAAAGTACCAGGTTTATACATTTAGATTATTCTGGATGCAGTATAGAGATGGGACTGGGGGGATGAATCAAAGGGAGGGGATGGAAGAGCCACAATTGTGGCTTGGCATGGGGTGGCAGAAGTGGATGGATGTGGGACAGAAACCGCACCGCCAAATCTTAGCTCATCAGAGCCTTTCCGTCCTTGGTGTACAGGTTTTGGAGTTTGAGCCAATTAGCAGAACTTCCTCTGATACATAAGAGGAATAGGGATCTTTATCCACATTGCTTAATGAAGAAGAATGGAAGATTATAAATGCAAACATTCACAATAAAAATAAACGAACACAAGGGAACTTTGCAGTAAGCAGGGATTTATCGCTCATTCATAAGGCCTGAGGCAAAGGGCCAGTTTTACAAATGGAATAAACATATGTAGGCCAGGCTTTTTGTTTTGTTTTGTTTTACACAGTTGGCAGGAAAATACTTTGTTTCCCATTTGGTCTTTACATATTTCATAGTGAAATGTGTTGTTTTGATCAATAGATCTTTAATTGGAGTTTTATTTTTGAAAAGGAGTCCATTCAACTCCGGAACTTCATTGAGCAAGAGTGATGGATGGATGTCCCCTCTGTTTCCCTGTGACTCTGTGCAGAACTCTGAGATATAAATGAAGTGAATAAGGAAAGTTAAAACAAAAGCACTCCCTTCCCTTGGTGGAGGTACTGTCTCACTTTGAAGCACCTTTATTTAGCTTCAGGGACTCAGAGCGCTCTTTGATCTCCCACCTCCCCCCTGGCTCCTCACTGCTCTTTTCACTGGCTCCCTTTGGCTTCCAGACCTCTATCTGGTGGAATGTTCCTGTTCTGTCCTTGACACAAGCTCTCTTCTATCTGCATGCACTTCCTGAGTGACCTTGTCGGCATACTGATGGTGACCATGTTGCCCACCCTAGACTTCTGCCTGCTAGTCTAAGAGATATCCTAAAATTGTCAATTGTAGACAAAACTCAACTCTGGAGAGCTTTCCTCATATACTCTCCTCCTTTTGTCTTCCTCTTTTCAGTAAATGGCTGTTCCATTTTTGCATTTGCATAGACCGAAACCCTTGGATGCACTCTTGATGTCTCTCCTCCTGTATTATCATATCAGTCTCTATCAAGTCTGCTCTGAAATAGATCTAAGGTCAGACCACTGCCCACCACCTCCACCACCAGGACCCTGATTCAGTTCTCCATTATTTCTCATCTGGATTATTCACTGCCCTTCCTGCTGGTCTCCCTTCTCAAATCCTGTCTTTGCTGCTTTCTGGCCATGTGACCTTATAGTTCCATCATCTACAAAACTGGGGTAATAATAGAACTCACCTAATAACGTTCCTGTGAGTTTTCAATAAATTAATATAGGTGAAGCAGTTAGAATGGTGGATAGCTGGCCATGGCTGTTATAATTGCCTGTCATTACTGCTGTCTTCACCATCCTAGTATGTGGTTTTCCATCCTCAAGATAACCTCATAGTCCAGAATGACTGCTAGAGCACCAGCCATCACAGGTACCTTACTGGCAGCAGGATGGAGGGAGTCCTTTTAAGGACACTATCTGGAAAAGCCACATCCATGGATATCTCATTGACCATGGCTGAACCACTTAGCCATATCAACCTCTAACAGGGTCATTTAGCTGACTCTGGCTAAAAGTTTGGTTTCTGTTACCAAAAAAAGAAGGACAGCATAGCAGTTACTGCAAGTAGTAGTAACTATACCGTGAATGGGAGGCATGTGATATTATGAGGGCATGTGATGAGGACATATGATGCAAGAGGTCAGACAGGGGAGGCGATGACAACTGACCGGAGAAGTAGGCATTTGCTAGGCTAGCAGGGAGGGGTATGAGGGAGAGTCCTAGGATGAGGAGAGAGTAAGTGTAAATGTCTGTGACAGGAAAGGGCATGGTAAATATTTATGCTACACGGTGACATCATGCACCACATACTGAGAACTGTGGTAAGCTGGATTTTCTGTCTCCATCCAGACTCTCCCATAATGGGTGGTGCTGGAATTTCTCATTCCCCTTTCCAGTATGGGAGATGCCCAGATGGAATGGCCTGAGAAGTCCTTCAGGAGCTTGGGTTGGTGCTAGTGCCCTTGGTCTGCATGAGGAGCAGCACCTTGAGCCTGATGGATAAAGCAGAGGTGGGGCTGCCGAGGGACTTGACTTTGACCCTCAGCTCAAGCATTTCCTGCCTGAGTGACCTTGGCAAGGTACTTAGCTATTCTAAATATTATCTGTTTCCTCATCTATAAACTGGGTGATACTGCTGTCTAACCTGGAGGTCCGCTGTGAGGACCAACATTGCTCAAGATGAAAAAGCGCTTAGCCAAGTACCTGGTCCATTGAGAGTATCCACTAAAGAGTGGCTTGTGCTGTTTTTACTGTCATCATTCATCTTCATCGCCTTTCCTCTCCTCCATTCTCTTTCGAATGACACTTTCTCAGTTTTTCCACATTCAAATGTCAGGTATCTCATGGATGCATCCAGTGCCCAGCTTTTCTTCAGGAATGTGGGACCCCAGAACATAGCACTACTTTTTTCTTTCTTTACCCTTCCTTTTAAAAAGTGACTGGAGGGTGTGCACAGTTGGATAGAGAATCGTACAACTTGGGGTGTTAACCTGGAAGGAACCTGAAGCTGCCCATGCAGACTCTTATATAGTAAGTGAAGAAACAGAGCCAGAGATGTGGAACCTGGTTGACAATGCCTAGGTGGTTTTTGTAAAGATGTTGCCTCAGCTTAGGCCACATGATGATGGGAAGTTCCCAGGCTGGTTTTATGTGCATCGATGGGTCAGTGAGACAGTCTGCACATATATAGATGTCCATGTCAGGCATATGGGAATCCGAGGGTTCATGTCCATCCTTCTGTCAGATTTCTTTTTCTCTTGAAAGCTGTCATCTTGGGTTATCAACATGGTGTGTTTGTGGAGGTGGTGTGGATTCAAGGCAGTTAGCCCAATTCTTTTTCCCTAGCATCGGCCTTAGGTATACCCTAGTAACAAGGTACCTTCTTTAACAAGGTGAACACCAGTTACAGGCACAGCTTAGAGAGTTTCATAAAGACTTACATACAAGGTAAATATCCTCATGCCCTCGTGGTGCTTGTGACCTAGCAGGGGAGAGACATTAAACAAATAAGTTATGTAGAAATCATAGATGTGCTCAGAACTACAAAGAAAAAGTATAGGAAGACCTTGAGAGATCATCATGTCCAGGGATATGGTTTGCCATTCCTGAGTTTTTAGCCCACAAAGGACATTGCCATTTGAATCTTACATTCTTTCCAACAAAACTCAGACATAACTTCAGAATCCTTCTCAACACAGCCCTCCAGACAGCCATTACTAATCAGTCAGACTTGGCTCTCAAGACAAAATCTATTGGCCATCCAAGATTTGGCACATTTCCCAGCCCTCCCTCCACCATCCCTTTTTACAGACAAGCATCTGGCCAAAGGCTGGAAGGCACATGCCTCAAGACTCCAGCCAGAGGCCCCAAGTGTCCGGCTGGTCAGGTTCCCAGCTCAGGCTCGTGGACACCGTCTGTGACTGTTGGGTGGATGATGTGTCGGCAGGGGAGCTGACTCCCGAGCAGTAGCATCTGTGGCTGCTAATGATCTGATCTAAATATGCTGTGTTCTATTCTGAAGCTCATTCTCAGAGGTCCAACCTGTTGAGGGCACTGCAAGCTATAATTTCTGTTCCTTCAAAGCTCAGATAGGAAAGTGGTTCTTTGTTCTCATGAGTTATTTCTTGAGGAAAATATATGTTTTGTGGAGAGTTTGAGGACAGTCTTAAACTGAGGACATCACCACAAAGGCCTAGTCTCTCATTTTCCTTCTCATGTGCTTAAATGGGTGAGTCAAAAAGAGGTGTTTCCTGCTTGGCTGAGATGAAGCTTCCAGAAAGAGAGAGAGAAAGGGTAGCTCTCCTTTCAGAGGCCTGTCAAGTCCGGCAGTTTGTGCAGGACTGAACCTTGGTATTTATTTTACAGTTCATCAAACATTTGTAATTCTCAGGGCCCCCCGTGCATTTCATATGACAAGCTGTGATTCAACACAAATGCTTTCCTAAGGAAATGTGCATTTATCATTCCCTTAATGTTCGTGTCTCCACCGTTTCTTTTCCATCGTATGAAAAAAATGTTTAATATTTAAAAGACTTTACTTGAAGTGATCCCTCATTTTAGGCTCAATTTCTCACCTCTTGATACATATTTTCTGAACTCTTAAGAAGCACTGGAGGAACTCACAAGCTTCCTTTTTGAATAGTAGTCACCATAACCATAACTAGGATGAAAGAATCAGAAAAGCATGCTTGTACTATTCCTGTTTCCTTAAATCGGGAGACCTTTTGGGATAAAATTGCTTGAAAAATGAGTGTTGGAGAGGTTGGGTCTGCTCTTCATGGACATTCTCCAAATTATTCTGGAGTTGTCTCTGAGATCCAAGGCATTTTGTTGGCTTGTGTCTATCCCTTCTGCCCTTTGCTGGGCTCTATCTACAGGTGCAGGGCCCTAGGAAGCCCTGGTCTTAGTGCATATGAAGAGAGAGCCTTCTTCCCAGGGCTAAATGAATGGGAAAGGCAAAGGTTCAAATGGGACCCCAAGATGTCTGGTTTAGTCATTTTTGCATCTTCTAGCACTTCCAATGTTATAAGCTCTAGAGAGAAAGAGAGAAAAGTCTACTCTCTAATTTCCTAGTGTTCATGGCCTTTGCTGTGTGAGTTGGGTTGAATTTGCACCTTCTAAAGTTAGGCAACCCAGCTCTACAATTTATTATCCATGGGACATTATATAATTACTTACCCTCTAGGTTCCATTTTATTTTTCATCTATAAAATGAGGATAATAAGGGTACTATTGGGTTGCTTTGATTTGGTAGAATAATGCAAATAAAAGGGTTAAAACAGTGCCTGGTGACAAGTTCACACACAATAAATGTTAGTCTCTATGATGAGAAGTAAGTCTTGAAAATGATGTAACTCCTAGATTTGGTATTTAATACATGGATAATGTAATTTCCATTTCAGATTAGAAAAATGCTTTTCAAAACATTGCATGCTCTAATGGCAGTCACAAATACAGTGGCATTAAACCACAGCCTGATAGTCTCAATGTTGAAAAATAGACATGTCTCGTAAATGTTCATCTTTTCCCACATACCTATAATTTCAGTTTCTTGCCTGTACCATTGAGAAAGCTATTATGTCTTATTTTATGGATTAACTGACTGCCTTTTCGTTGTTCTTAGAACATCAGCTTTATTTCAAATGCACAAATCCTTGTGCATGCTTTCTTAACCACCAATAAAGGGAACAGTTAATGTGCTATAAAGCAAGAAAAATTGACTTTAAAAACAGAACATTCTTCTAATGGTCTTACCTTTATGTACAGAAGGGTTTCTCAACTTTGGCACAATCGGCATGTGGGCTGGGTAATTCTTTTTTGTGGGGGCTATCCCCTGCATTGTAAGATGTTTAGCAGCATCCCTGGTCTCTACCCACTAGAAGCCAATATCTCTGGCTCCCTCCCCTCACCAGTTTTGACAACCCCAGATGTCTCCAGACAGTCCTCCTCTACTAGGAAACCATTGGTGTGCAAGAAGGAGGAATTGGGTCTTGGAAATGTGTGTTTGTGGCCACTGAACAGAAGAACCTCAGGTCTAGCATTGCGGGAAGTTGCTAAACTGCCTGCATGGGAGTGGTGATTCCCAAAACATGTGCTCACAGATTATCTGTTGATACTCTGGATTCAGACAGCAGGTTGAATAATCAGCACCGTAGCTTAATTTGGGGAAATGACATGGCTTTAGTTTTATTTCCCTCTTTTTCTTCCAGTTTTGGTTTTTCCATTTGCCAATGGTGATCAAATGAAGTTTTACAGTTAATCTTGACTTTTTATGTAATGATTGCTTTTTTCTTTTCTTTTTGTTTTGTTTTCCTATTGTTTTTCAGCTCCCTCAGGCACAAAAGGTAAACTCTTTTCCATAACATTGCAGTCATCCCCAGAACTCGCAAATTGTGCATGTCTCCATGACTTTGTGCGTTCAGTACTGTTCATGACCAGTGAAATGGTTTTCCTCTTAAAACTTCAAAAGCCTGAGGTTGGGCAGGAGCAGAAAGACCACCAGACTCATCTGTCCACTGTCTCCCTGCCAAGTTTGTCCCATCAAAGAACCCTATTGTGGCCAGTAGTTTGGGGGCAACTCTGCACCCATACATTTTGCTAAGAATTCTCAAATAATAGGTCCAAGAGTCAGTTTAGCACATTCCTTCAAACACAGCATTCCAGGTCTTCCCTGAGGTACTTTCCCAGGGATACAGCTAATGTGAATAATTTGTAAGGCCCAGTGACTAAGTTTAGATTCTGGGCTCTTAAGCCAAATATCTGAAGACTCCCCATGGGTTTCATTAATTGCAAAATCAATAGCTCCTTTGCTTGTCTCATCGCCTGTACCACCTGGAGAGAATTAGAGCAAAGTTCTTGCCAAAGTCAGACCCTTTCACTGGTCCTCATTGTCTGTCTGAGATGATCTGGTTTCACCATGTAGAATGTTCTCTGTCTAGTAAGATTCCATGTGATTGCCATGCTGGCTTTGCTCTGTCGTCCCCATGGCATGTCATTGTATCCTAAGGACAGTTACAGAAGAAAACATGACACATGATGCCTGCTGACTTGTTCTGGGATATTTCACAAACACAAGCAAGATTTCCAGAAGACACAGTGATTTCTGGGGGCCAGATGTGGGTTGGTTTTGTTTCAAGAGTTGAGGTAAGGCACCTCCCCGAAATGTAAGCAGTACCTCCCAAGCTTTCCAGTTTGGAGCAAAGATGATTTGATTCCTTCCCGTTGAGAGAGATAGTACAACTGCTCTACAAAAGACAGTCTGTTCAGACCATATGGACAACCAGAGGCCTAGAAATCATTACACAATTACTCAAATATATTTGAGATATTTAAACAAGGCGAGACATGCTAGTGTGTGACTTGGCTTGTGGTAATGTTTGATTACACTTCAGTGCCATCACAAAAAGACTGAACACTTCATTAAAAGTTCAAGTATTTGAGTAGAACAACAGCTTCCAGAATAAATATATGGTCAAAATTCCACATTATCTGGAAGGATCGGCATCTTTAATAGGTCGTGCTTTCTTAATTGCCCACACTTGAAATTTCTTTGTAAAGAGACTTAACGAATTCGGTGCCTAAAACTGGACCGGCCTCAACATACTGGAATTTATTCATCAAGCTTCCACTGATCCATATACAGAAGCATTCTGTTGTAGAAGATTCCTCATGAATTTGAGGTGCCATCAGCCATGGAATTTTAAAACAAGGTTCAAAACAAACCAACATAGAATATGGTAAGAACAAAAGTTGCTGGGACATATGATTCTTCAATAGCACTTAGCTCCCTGCCCTCTTTCCTTCTGTCACTCACATCACATGCCATGCAAATAGAAAGTTTGGAATTGAGGAGGATGCCCCAGTGCCTTTCTGAAAGATGTTGGACCATCCAAGGGCTTGCTGTGCAGCCCTGTGTCACAAGGAATAGCTCTTCCTGGCCCCCCCCCCCACCCAATTCCTCACCATGGATACAAATTGTCTTTTTGTTAAAATAGAGAAAGGTACTTACCTTAAAAATTATTAAGAGCCCTGCGTGAAAAATGGTCTCAGAACTCCTTGGAGTCATTTCTGGGCAACTCAGCTCTTTGGAGAAGGGGTTTAAATTAAACCTTGGGGATCTGGGCTGGAAGGTGGAGGGCAGCTGAGGAGAGTCACACTGCAGGTGGAAGGCACCCTGCGTCAGGGCAGCTTATCTCAGTTGCTGGTAGATGAGTATCAGTGCCCCTCACGCCCTTCCCCTCTCCATCCCCAGTGTTACTTCAGTGACACCTGCAGAACACTCTTCTGGAAATATGAGGTTCCTAAGAGCATCAGCCCTCCCTCAAACTCATTGTCCTGCTGCCTGACCAGCAAGGAATATGGTGGGTTGCATCCCAGCCTCCATCCATTTGTGACTATGGGCGAGTTAATTAACTTCTCTAAGCTTTAGGATTCTTTTTATTTAACAAGAACAATAGACTAGTTTTCCAGTTTTGTTATGAGAGTTATTTCTTTTACTTGTGCCTAGCACAGAACCTGCCATGTACTAGACACTCAAAAAACTTAGAGTTTCTACTACCATTTGCGTGTCTTGGCTTCTGATGCTCTAGAGAACATATGAGCAGATCATATGGGATGTGGTGGTCTGGAGCCTCTGCAGTGATTTGTGGTTCTGACTCAAGCCTAATGAATAATCAGGAGATGACAAAAGTGCCGGGAAGATCCGTGATGCTCCTCTATTTCATTAAAAACTCTCATTACCTGACTTCACCTTTTATGTGGAGTCAGAAGGAAATGCAGATTGGGCTTGAAACCCCAACAAAGCAAAGGCTTCCAGGGACAATTGTTTTGAGATATTTCTTCCCAAAGCCTTTGACGTTACCCATAGATTTCAACCAGCCATGGACATGATTATAATGAGCCCCTTCCAAACCCAAGAGTTTGTTGTTCTGGGGGTAAAAGGGAGGCATCTCCAGCTGTTACGTCTTTGGCCTGCTTTTCACATGAGGTCATGGGTGCATACATTGGACCATATGGTGTCTGCATTTGTCCTGTGTTTTTGTTGGAATCTCTCTTTGTATCATCTGCAACTGTTTTCTCCATAAATATTTTAAATAGTTATGTCTCTGTAAACATGCTTACTTTAATCTCTTAGCTGATCTATCACTGAAAATGTCCCATTTGGGTGTCCCTCATATGTATGGTAGTCATTAATGATTGTTGGCTAGAAGTTATGGTTTTCATAATTCTGATATTTTGAGGGTCTTTCAAAACTTATCTTCTAGCTTATGACTGTTTGCTAGAACAATGGTTTGCAAAAAGAATTTCATTTTGTTTTTACTGTGATTCATTTCTAGACTCTATAAATTTCAACCCTTGCTGTCACATTGGGATAGTACTAACTGATGATATGCCTAATCAGTATTCAATATTTGCACCAAATGCAGTGAAGTATCCTGAAGTTTTGGTTAAAAACCATGTAGCAATACAGACCTGATGCCCTCAAGGCATCACAAATCTGTTCTTTTTAGTGGAAATTGAACCACTTTCTCCAGTGGATTGATTGTCCGACATTGAACAATGAAGAAAGGTCCATATGTAAGAAAGGTTTGCCTTTTTTTTTCTTACATGGAACTTCTTGACTTCTACAGAAATATCTGGGAGATCCCATTTTATAATAATAACACAGCAGAATTACCCAAAACCATTTGCAAGTGTATTTTCAATTGCCATTCACGGCAAAAATAGTCCATTTTTTTCAAACTGCATATTCATTCAGGTGGGTTTTGTCTACGGAAACGAAATATCATTTGTTCACTGCATGATTAATCATTGTAGAGTGGGGCCTTGACTACTTAAAGGCAAAAATACTCTTGGGGGAATTCCAAATTTGGCTGTGTACGTGGGTTAACTCCCCCACCCCCATCTGTACCCCCTTCCCTTTATTTTATGCTGCCTTCTCACAACTTTGGAGTATGTCAGAGACCTTTCCATGAAGGTTTCGAGAGTGCTCTGTCTGGCCCGGCACTAGATTAGTTAATATCAGTCTGAGAATTCTGAGCAGCATAAGCATTTTTCTCAAAACCATAGTTAAAGAAAACCACATCTCTAATCCTGTTTGGGACAGCAATTGATGCGTTCAGCGCTGCACAGTATGGCAGAAGGATCCCTGTTTAATAGCCCAATGACATGTTTTGTTTCCTGTTAGGAATAGCTAACTTGCCTTCTTGAACAAACACAGCAGGGCTCAAGATCTGTTGTTCTACGCCTGCTGTGATATTCTGTGCTGCTTAACTTGTATGAGGACTCAGGAGTGCATAAATTAGCTTCTTAAATGGAGGTCGATTTGGGGGTTTTCTTTCAGGATGGAACTGGCTTATTAATATCCCCCCTGAGTGTCCATGGGATCCGGAATCCATTTGCATTTTCTTTGTGTCCTTGTTTATATTATATTTAGGAGGGATAAATGGAAGCATTCATTTCCCTAAAGTTTTTCTTCCCCTTTTGCTTTTTTTCTCCCCTTCTTTCTTTCATTTGTCTCATGCTTTAGGTCCAAAGTTGTGCAAGTAGAATCTGGCCTGTTCTTATCTCTGGGTAATCAGATTTCAGCAATTGTGGGGCATCATTTATCATTCTTTGCCTCATTTAACTTCTGTACTTTGAAATGTTGAATTAACTGTCATTGAAAATAGAAAATTGAAAGTTTGCAAAGCTGCTGTTTTCATAGGACTGTAGGTCCAGTGATTTTCGTGTTCCATTACAGTTATATAACCAGCAAAATCCGTGCAAATCAAGTGCGAAACTGAGAGGTGGTAACTATTTACGTTTGGTTCTGGTTTATGACTCATTTGCTTTTACCTTTACATGCTTTGTGTGTGAATTATTATATCTTGTTTTGATAACCCTGTTTTCCCCTTTTATCATTTACTGTTTTATAGGAACATGTACAGGCATCTTTTATATGCATCCCCGAGCTGGGGCTGTTAAGATTGACTACACTGAGTCTGTAAAATGGTAGCTGCCACTTGAATTAATAGATCTGCTCTGTGAATAAGGCCAGGGAGGAAAAAACCAGAACAAGTCTAGCCACTGCAGCTCTCCCGTGGCCAGTGTGATGAAACTCTGGAGATCAGAGTCACAGCATATTGCTGAACCGGAATGATTATCACAGAGCCCCACACTTTGTTCCCCACTGTAGTTCTGTGTGGGTATAGTGGTGGCATTCCAGATCAGCTGACAAAGAAGGTATAGTTTGCCCATTTCATATCCATGTGAGTGTTGGTGAACCCCTCTCCCATAGCCCTCTCCAACTCTGTGTTTGAGACCATTAGTATAAGAATGCAAGACCCCCAGATTCAAAGTGCATGGCTCCCCACTGGCGGGAGGGCTGGCAGAGCATATGGATCAATGTGGGGTCATGGAGTTCCATGCGGAAGCAGGATGCTATTTGCCTTTCTTGTTGGAAAAAGCTAATTGGTTCATTTTAAACAAACTCATAATGTGTGTTTACTTGTATATCTGGAAAAAATGTTCAAGTTTCATCCCATTTTCGTATAAATTGGAACTTTCATAGGATTTTATAACAAGGATAAAAGCAAGGTAAGAACCAGAATTCAGTTATGAAAAGATATATTCTTTTTTTAGTTTTTAGCTTTTACACTGTTAGGCATGAAAATTGGTTAAAAATAAAACACAAAGCCAAACCAAAACAAAACAAAATGAAAAACCTCCAAGAATACATTGCTAGTACATATGAAGAACTTTCATACTTGCATGTTTTAACCCAATAATCCTCTTTCACAGAAATAATATAACCTAAACTGGTCAGTGACTTGCAATTTTACCTACAATGAGGAAAAGAAGAACCAACATACCCAGCAATAATAAAGTGGTGGCAAAAGTCACCCAAGTTCCAAAGGATAGGAAGCCATTATAAAATTGTGGTCAAAATGAAACTGAATAATATAAGAAAATAAATTAGTTTTAAAATCAGAATATAACATTTTATGTACATTATGCTTTTAGTGTGTGTGTGTGTGTGTGTGTGTGTAAACATACAAAACAGTACTGGGAAGAAATGCATAGGCATGTCTCATAGTGGATATTTCCTTCTGAGAGGAGAACAAGTATTTTGCTTTATTCTTAATACAGTTTGGTACTTTTCAAACCCTGTGCGGTGAACATGTATTTTTATAAGTAACTAGTTATATTTATAATAATAGTGAACTAACTGTATTACTCATAAATAGTGAACTAAATGTATTACTCATAAATGGACAAACAAGGCTTAGCCTAATAATTGTTTGCTGAGCCTAACTCACTCCAGAAACAAATGAAAAACTGGGAAATCCAAACTCAGTTTTATTTTTATTTATTTATTTTATTTTTTTAAGATTTTATTTATTTGACAGAGGGAGAGAGAGAGAGAACCCAAGCAGGCAGAGCACAGAGGGAGAGGGAGAAGCAGACTCCCCGCAGAGCAGGGAGCCTGATGCGGGGCTCAATCCCAGGACCCCAGGGCCACGACCCGAGCCAAAGGCAGACGCTTAACCAACTGAGCCACCCAGGCGCCCCAAACTCAGTTTTAAAAACACATATAAACACATAGATTCTTGGTTCAGACAGCTCTGATCAGAAGATGTGATGTCTTACATAGGACAAATCTAAAAAGTACATTTGTTTATCAGAACTCTTCACTTTCTAACAGAAAGAGAAATCATCTTTGGTCTTTCGTCAAAGGCCCAGTCCACGTGAGATGCTTAGAGCAACATGGATCTGACCTGTGGTCCACGGAAGTGCAGGGGCACAGTCGAACCCGGGTTGCTACCTACCCTACTATAACCTCATTTGGAGGTGTTGCCTCTCCTACTCACGGTTCAGTGCAGGGCTTGTTGGAAGGAAAGACTACCTTGGCTTTCAAATGGGAAGAATGGAGCAGAGGAGTATGACCTTTGCCCCATTCTGTTCCCGCAAAGTCCAGCCCTTTGTGGTGTGCACAAGTGACAGAATGGGGCCGTCCCATTCTTACAGCAGAGGGAAGAGAGCCCAATTGTCCAAAGACCAACTACAGGGTTGGCTGGAAGTGGAGTAGAGGCCCCACACTGCCAGTCCTGCCTAGCAAACTTGGGCTGAGGACGCCATCACCCTGAGCCTTGGTTTTCTCCTTGTAGTGGGAGACTCTCCTAAGAAGCGCATGAATAGTGCCTGCGAAGACCATCCACACTGAGTGCCCGACTGGAGGGGAAGCCAGTCATGGAAGGAGGAAGACCACCCATCATGCTAGTAGTATACCTTGTTTAATAGAAACAAATTTGACACGAATAAATTATAAATGCTTTTGAAACACTGATGTAATCTGATGTTTAAAAAAAAAAAACAAAAGCAAAAGTAGGTATTTTTGTAAAGCCAAAAACCAAGAATTGATTTAAAGATCCCTAGTATCTCAATGCTTTCTAGTCCCAGACTTAATGTTTAGTGTCTTGGGAATTCAAAGTCTTTAAAAAATTCTCATGTATTTAAGATACATGAATGTCTTCTAGTATTTATTTAAATCAAACATAACTATAAAATATGACTGTCTTGAGGTGTTAAAACAATAGAAACCCTACTCATAACATTACTAAAATGAAACTGCCTTTTCTTTTGAAAGTCAAAGAAACATCTGAGTAAAACAATGAAATTTTAAAAGATTGTTTTCATTACAATTGTTCTTACCTCCCCAAAGAAATATATACACCCTTTTTTCTTCTACATAGAAAGTAAGGCAGAGGATTGAGAAGAGCTATTTCACAAAGCCAATGAATTTGGCTGTGGTGGCATTAATGTCAGCATGACTTATGTCAAGCCTAGGGACTGTTTTGAAGAGGACGTCAGAGGACACCTGAAGTTCTGATTTCCTTGCTTCTAGATGCCATTCTCCAGGGCTCGCCTATTGACCCAAGGGAAATCATGAGCTCAAAGACTTGCCATTTTGAGGGTTCCTCTATATTTATTAGTAGATTTAGGACAACTGTATCCATCACTTGACACACTAAGATGTATTTCCTGAAAGCAGTATATGAATCTACACTTCATTGGTCAAGACCCTGGAAGAGAGAGTGTCATTTAGGGGACACCTGCATGGAATACTTTAATGAAGGAAAGAATTAGGGAACCCAAAAGATGTGGGATTCCATGAGAACGCATTTGTGATTGCATTACTGTGTTTCTGTGAGTTCTGTAAGAGAGAAGAAGTGAGAGTGAACACAGAGTAAAAAACACCATTCATTCTGACACAGGGCTAATGAAAATCAGTACAATTCATTGACTCATCTGGAAACCAAATCTATGTCAAAATGTAAATCTAAGCCAAGTCTATATGAAATCAATGCCTAATCACTGTCAATGATATTAATCTGACTTTATGGGTCCTCGTTGGAGTCATTTTCTTTGTGGCAGGTATGGTACGAAAATGCCATGAATTACTCAGGAGAAAACACACACACACAAACACACACACACACACACACACACACACACACACCATACACTCACAGGCAGAGCCTTGCCTTTCTTTAGTTTTGTTTGTTTTTTTTTTTTGGTATAATGTTTTCATACAAACTATTCTAATTTTCGCTGACAGAATTGATCTACCTTATCACTTCTGCCCACTACCATGAGATTTTAATTTTAATAAAGCAACTGCCTTTACAGTTTTTTCTTTCTAAACGGAGTCACGTACTTTTTGGTCTGGTCATAGTTCAGCTGGCTGATCCTTTTTCCAGTCATGTTATTAGCTGGTCAGACCCCCAGTTAATGGATCTAGATTCATTACAAACCCAAGTGTAGCCAGGTTCCACGAGAACTGCAGGGATGGCTCCGTCCGAGCTTTCAGACAACTCACACCAGAGGCTTCGACTGAAATGACCCTCTGGGGTTAAACTGGAGCAGTTGTGCAATCCTGCGCAGCAACAGGGCTAACAAGTTCAAAAACAGAAAGTTAGATGTTTATCCCTTCAAATTCATTGGAAGGATTTTGAAAAACCCAACCGAGTTTCATGAGGTAGAAAAATGTCAGGCAAAGGACTCATGCCATGGTATGGATTTTCTTTTTCCAGAAATGACTCACAGAATTGAACCACTTGCTGAGTCATGAGCCCTTGTGTGCTTGGATCAGACCCATCCATGTTTGCCCAGGCCTGGGATGCACTAACTAATTTGGAGGCTGGGTGCTTCTGCAGCATCTGTCTCTTCTTCCCCAGCCCCTTCCTCCCAGCAACTCCCTTCCCAGTCTGCTTCCTTCCTAACCTCACTCCATATTCACAATTGCAGTAACCAGCCTCTCCCCTCCCCCAGCTGCTTCCTAAGGCCTTCTGTTTAACTATTAAAGCCACGATGTTCTATCATGGGATAAAGGAATACTATTTTTCTCTTTTGATAATGCAGTTCAAATGGAGAGATGGATTGTTCTAATTTAGTAGAGCAATGGGTGAATTTCAGAGGAGCTAATCAACTCCTCTCGCCTCACCTAGAACGGTCCTTATAAGAGCATATGTACTTGTTGGATGTGCCAGGCACTGTACTGGGTGCTTTACATCTATAATTCTACTTAATCCTCCCAAGCACTATGGACAATATTCCTACTTTAGCAATGATTAACGTGGTTCACTGCACTCCAGGCTCCTTAAGGCAAAACGTGATTTTTGTCTTTGTCCTTCACAGAAAGGAGGTTGAGGGAATAGTGATTGGGACAGGGCCTCTAGCATCTGATGGGCGAAGGCCTAAATCCCCACCCTGCTGCTCTCTGTGAACCAGTGCCAGGTACTTTGCACCTTTATTTCTTCACCTACAAGATGGGCATCGGGGCGCCTGGGTGGCTCAGTTGGTTAGGCAACTGCCTTCGGCTCAGGTCATGATCCCGGAGTCCCCGGATCGAGTCCCGCATCGGGCTCCCTGCTCAGCGGGGAGTCTGCTTCTCCCTCTGACCCTCCTCCCTCTCATGCTCTCTGTCTCTCATTCTCTCTCTCTCAAATAAATAAATAAAATCTTAAAAAAAAAAAAAAGAAAGTAGCATAAATGTTCAACAGCAAGGACATGGTTAAATAAATTATAAAAAAAAAAAAAGATGGGCATGGACACTTTGCAAGGTCTGTGTCAGGGTTAAATCTAAGGCTACATAAATATAAAAACATTTAAAGCAGTGTTTTTTAATAGCAAGATGTGCTTGGAAATAGAGATGGATGAATGGATGATGGATGGATGTTGGATGGATGGATGGATGGATGGATGGATAGATGGAAGGATGGATGGATAGAAGGATGTATAAATAAAAATGACTCAATAAGTTTGGGAAACCTGCTCTGGGATTTAATTCCAGATGCTTCTATAGCTGATTCTCCTCTCTGTGCTGCTTTCCGGAGAAGCCATAGTGGTCAACTAAGCTGTTACACGAGCATTCTGTCCCTACTAGTGGCAGCAGTATGTAAGCGCCAGGTGCTCAGAACCTCCTTACAGTCCCACCACACTGGTGCAGGCACAATATGCCCACATACTGAGTGAAGGAGCCAGCAGCAAGCGGAGGCCCCAGGATATAAAAGGACAGGCTTGCCCAAATCCTGGTACCAAGTCTCTATGACTCCTTTTCCTCCTTGGGCCTCGGTTATAAAATAAATAAGAGGGCAGGATTGGAATCCGTTCTTTCCGGGATCATTTGCTGAGCACTTCCCAGGTATCAGATCTGTGCTAAATGCTATGGATAAAAAGAGGGATCATTCCCAGCTTCTGCCCTAGAAGTTTACAAACCCTCCAGAATTTTCAGTTTTTCTTCCAGCTATGGTGTTCAGTGACTGCTGTATTAACAGTTTGCACAGATTTGGTCCTAGATGGTATCTTAGGTTGTAGAGTAAATATGATTATCTTTGTAGTGAAGTCTGAGAACATCTGGTTCCCATTTCCACTTTGTTAGAGAAGGTTTTATGGAGGAAGCGACGTTTCAGGGGGTCTTTAAACAGGGGGAAGGTTTTATCCCAGGGCCCCAAAGCTCTGACAGTTGACTGTATTTTCAGGCATCTATTTGGGAGGTGTCTAAACCATGTTTGTGAAAATATAAATGCCCCCCTATACTGGGGGGCGGGGGTCAGTTATGTGTCATAGCCCATAATGAATATTAGCCAAAATCCAATGCCCCATGGTAATTTGTATTGTAATTATTCTGGGACAGTCTTGAAATAAGCATGTTGTACCCTAATAAACAAACAAAGCAGTTTCTTAAAACAGCTTTCAGATATGTCGATCTGTAATATTCTCTTGCCCATGGGTTTACTTGTATATGTGTCCCTGACCAAAGACCACATCTCCCCTCTGTCTAGATGTTTACTCACAAAACATATTCCCTGCTTAATGACATATCTCAGAAACACTGAGAAAAGAGGAAGCAACATAAAAATTTTCCCAAATAATAACAACTTTATTAGAAGAAAGTCATTTTGAGGGGGTCGGGGGATGGGTTAGCCTGGTGATGGGTATTAAGGAGGGCACGTTCTGCATGGAGCACTGGGTGTTATACGCAAACAATGAATCATGGAACACTACATCAAAAACTAATGATGTAATGTATGGTGATTAACATGACATAATAAAATTTTTTAAAAAAGTCATTTTGAGATTCTCTTACAGATGTTCCAACATTATCCAACACTGTCACTCACAAAGTTGTCTTCAGTTTGTTAAGAAGAGAAAAAGAGGACAAACAAATTCAGCAGTTGAGTTCATACAAGATACAAAGTTCAAAGAAGGAAATCTGTTTACTTTTGTATTTAGACAACTTAAAATACAGTAACTCTCATAAGAATTCAGGGTCTCCAAATCTCAGATGCAAGTAATAATGATTCAGTAAGAAGCAGAAATGTCTTGGCTAAAAGCAAAATATCACTTATGGAGCATTCTTGAGGACTGAGTGACTGCACTTTACCAAGACAATCAAATGCAAAGCGAGGGGAAATGTTACTTGGAAGATTTACTTATTCTTGTTTCTTCTCATTTCCCACTGCTACTTTGTCAATGCCTTATATTATTTAGGATTCAGGCATCTTCCACAAATGTTGAAAGATGCCGGTGCAAATGCAGATCTAAACAATGGTTGGTGTTCTTAAATTGTCTAGATTTTAAAAGGGTAGCAGTTCATCAGAGTAGCATCATAAAAGGGCAGATAATTCATATTGCTTACATTGAAAGAACCAGCTCTTCAATTAAAAATAGTAATGCCTGCTTTTTCTAAACCTCTTATATAAAGAACATCTAAAATACTGATAATCAAGCATAATATGTTTAACTCAGAATATAAAAACTTTATTCTCATAGCATTTTCATGTCAAAGTATTACCATAGTTTGTTTAAAGGACTATTTTGATCTTTACGCAAAAAGATTTGTTTGAATAGGATTATTATTATTTTTTAAGGCATTAATATCCATTGCAGAATATGCTGTTGGGTGATTTTATTTATAAAACGCTGTCAGTAGATGAAAATTTATGGGGATGTCCTTTTTATTAAAATTTTCAACCATACAGAAAAGAGATTAAAAAAAAAAAAAGATCAAAGATACACAGATATACTACCAAAGGTGATTTAGAAATCTTTTGGCTTTATCACTGGAACAAGCTATTCTTTCTTTCTCTTCTCATTTCAAAGTGGCTTTTTAGGTTATTGAACAAGTGAATTTTTAAATATGCATATGTGTGTAAAGCCTCTCATTTAAAACTGACCACTATTGCAACAGCTAGTAAATTTCACGATTATCACTAGTAGCTGTGGAGATCTAAATGAGAGTAAAATTCAGAGTCAGACTATATTAACATCAACCAAGCAGATAATGCTGATACTGTGCACTGATACTTCTCAAGCATAAGATGCACCAATAGGATTTAGTTTCCACATTTCAGTGGCTTGCACCTGTTCTTCCTCTGGAGAGTGTCTGCATCTCCAGCAGGAGGTGTCTCCAGGGCAGAAAGTTAAGACTCATCATTGAGTATGGCTCTTACTAGTTTTCTTTCCCTGATCTCTGTTCAGTATTGAAGATAAGGATGTTGGGATAAGGGAAGGAGTGGGAAAATTGGGGGAAGGGCCATAGATAGGCATTGAAAGGGTAGATATAGAGGACTTTTTGGTCTGGGAATAGGAGGCAAGGTCAAGGGATTTGTTCCTGTGGAGGGTCTCTACATGGCCACATACTCTGCTCACATCCCCTTTTCCAGGTCTCTGTTTCCCTGCTGTACTCCATGGTGCTCTCACTAATTTGCAGAGTGTTATTCTGGTGGCTTTCTACAGTCGGCCCGCCCCTTGCCATGGAGTGTGAAAACTGAGGACATGGCTGCCATCTTGTTCCCATTGCCCCTCATCATGTGCTACCGAAAGAATGGCCCTCGGGGATTCCCAAGTCATTGGTAAACTTAAGCTCATGGAGAGAGCAAAGAGAAAACCTCCCCCTTCCTGCACTCCTTTGTCACATTCTCAGATCCTGCACACCTTAAAGAATCAATCTACTTTCAAAATGTGTCATCTTCTATTTAAAGATGTACACAGCTGTGTTTTTTCACCTCCTGGTACTATTTTTTTTCTCTGTCAAGCTACAGGTTATTAACAGAACCATGAGTTTATATAGCCTGTCTTTGCTCCCACTGGGTGGAGAACTAAGTGACATTGCCTGCCTTTTAAGTACATTTTTATTGGTAAGGCTATCCTCTGGAAAAGGCTCATCTCCCAGGACCTTGTGCCTGCAATTCATCCCAACTGCCACTAGATGGTGGCAGTGTCTTTTCATGGAGTGCAGGTTGGTGTTCATGCCAGGTGTTGGAAGACACAGCAGAAACCCAGCTGTGTAATCACAAATTATGTACACATGTATAGAATATTTATGTATTATGGTATACATTTATATCATGTACTCCATTAACACAGTCAATATGTTGATTGACTTTAATAAGAAAAGAAGAACATATAAACATTAAAAGGGGGCAACATATAGAAGAAATATCTTTGAGAAGAGTTGGTGAGTTGGCCTTTGTTCTTGGCTTAGAGCCATTCTCTTCCTGAGCTGGGTTCCCCATTTCTGCACAAACTTCTATTTGAGCCCAAGCCTCCAGGGCTGAGCAGCGATGGCAGGAAGCTCTGCTGAAAACCACCTGTCAGCCCTCAAATGGGCTGTCTGCCATGCTGCCCTTACCTCGTTCGAATGCCTTCTGAGGGCCCAGCTCCAGCTCACCTTCTTTCTCAAGGGCTTGGCCCTTACCCCCAGAGGCCTCCAGCTGCAGGGGACTCAGGGTCCTGCCACTGGTCCTGGCAAGCTTCCTGTGAGTGGAGATGTGAGGGAGGCAACACAGCAGGTGTCTTTCAAATTGGAGGCTCCCCAGGCATCCCTGTAGCCACAACTGGTCCCAGTGGAAAGGGCCCTGCCAGGGCCCTGGCAGTGCCCGCAACCTGCCTCCATTCCTGTCCTCTTTCCCGGCAGGTCCTTGCATCTCTGTCAGAGCAGACTCTGGCTCTGCAACTTCTTACTCAGGTTCTTTTCTCAAAGCAGGCTATTTGTTATCAGAGTCTATTTGTTATCAAAGTTTTACACAAAATCCTAATGACAATAATTTTGATGCCATCATAATGAGTCCTCATTTTCCCCAGAATACTGCCCACAGCCATTCAGTATTTGGGTACTTTAGGGATACCTAAATTTCCTCCCTTGTGGAAAGGACACACAGCCACTCATCTTGAGGTTGTTGGGGCCATCTTCCATTTGGCCTTTCCAGCCTCAACAAGGTCTCCCCGTGGGGGTTGTACAAGGTACTTGGGACCACCTCAATGGGTATCTAGAGCTACCTGGGTCATTTATGGTCAAGATGGGCACTTGTGCAAGTCAGGATTCTTCTGTTATAAGAGTTACAAATCCAATCCTTGCTCATTTGGGCAAAAAGAAAAAAAAAAAAGCATTGCCTCAAGGAACCCAATAATGGAAAACCGCATGGGTGGAGTTGAGCCTAGGGATGAAGGCATCCAGGGACTGGTTCCCTCCCTCCCTGTCCCCCTTCCTCGCTCCCTCTCCCTCCCTCCCTGCCCCTCCTTCTCTCCCATCAAACACACACACACACACACACACACAGAAACACATTTCTTCTCCTGTCTCTGGGTTGACTTTATTTTCCCAGTCCCTTTTCTATGGGGCAAGGACTTGGTTGTCAGGCTTACATTCTTCTAGTCATCCACAAAGGGAAGTAGAAAGTTTTTCCTATTAACTCCAGATGGGGAAAAAAAAAAAAAAAGCAGGTGGCCTGGGCAGGGGGTGTGTGATGTATGTGTGTGTGCGTGTGTGTATGTGTGTGTAGTGTCCCTGTTGGCTCAGCCTGGGTGTGATGCCCAGTAACATGCAGGGTGGGAGAGGTTAGTTGCCAAGAGAACCTTGTGGAGGAAAGGGATGAAGAGGATTTCTCTAAAGAAAGTGGGTAATATTTGCACAAAAAAAGGGGGGTGGTGAAAAGTACTGGACACTTTTTAAAAATGTCTCCCCCTTCATTGTTCCATTGATCCATATTCTTAAGTTTAAAGCAAACGGATGAACTGCTCTGCAACAGGGAACTTGTCCCTGGTGTCATTACACTGTTTTTCAGGAAGCATTGTGAATCTGTCCTAAAAACCCCAACAGGTATCAGTAACTCCTGGATGTTTTTACTTTAGTCTGGGTTAGTCCTGAAGAAGATAGCACCTCTGCTCACGTGACTAGAGCCAGTCTGCCTGGCCCGGCCAGCATTTCTCCCTCTGTCCCATTGCTTTTCTGTCTCCTCTGGGGGACTTGGGGTTCCTGGTGAGTAAGACCTATGTTTCCTGCCTGGGTGTCTTCCAGCACATGGCATGGAACTTGGCACAGAAGCTGATGCTCAAGGAATGTTTCCCAAGGGAGTCAGTGAATGATAATGACTAGCCCAGCAGTGCCCCTGGTGGGAAACGAATCAAGCGTCAGGAGTAGAAGGAGCCCTGGCACCACTGCATGTAACTCACACATGAGTCCAAATGCATATTCATACAAGCCCACATGCATGATTAACTTGGGAAGCTGACAGGAAGCAGTCAATCTGTTGAGCAAGTTTGTGTTTTATAAACCAGATGTTTGGTATTATTATTCATCATTTCCTTTGATACCAGAACAGTCCCCATTTTGTAGCATAGGAAATGAAGGATATGGAATAATATACACTTATTATACAACAGAGCACCACAACCAACCATTTCGGAGGCCTGTTCAAAACCTGGGCAAATGCAGTGGAATGGCAGTTCATTTTAGGATTCCCACTTGGACTTAAGTTAATAGGATTTTACCCAGATGGACCACGGTGACCTCCCACTCCCATTCCTACCCTTTGGAACATGAATGTTGACTCTGTGTCTGCGTTTTTCTTGGAAGCCACGTGTATGAATCATAAGCAGCTCTTGCCTCAGCAGCTACTACAGGTTAGGGGGCACAGAAAAGCAGGGACCCCCTAGCGTGTGGGGACAGAGGGTGTCTGGCCATGGTTGGCTCCATAACTCCTGCTTGGTGGTCTAGACACAACGCCTTTGCCCCTGGCTGCTATTTCCTATGGCAGGAGTACAGAAAGACCTTCGATTGCAAAGCGCTCACAGTGCAAATTAACTTTCAAGTTGATGTTTCTTCTCCATGAAATGCTCAAGATTCGCAGACCCAGATCTGTGAGACTGGGAGAGATGGGGCTGGTGGGTGCAGAGGAACATCTTAATGTCACACACTAATATTACCGGGCTCTGCCAGCCCTCGTGGCCATACTGGTGAGCTGTACACATTAAGAAGGCTCCAGGTTAAGATTCTGGCCAAGCCAGTCCAGATCTGGGCCAGAACTGCCCCAGGAGAGAGAGCATGTCCTCCCAGCACAGTGGCTAGACTGAGCTCACGGCAGTTCCTTTGTTTACCAGAGGCTGGTTAAAAAATGAGTGGTTTCTGTACACATGCAACATTATGGGGATTTTTTTTTTTTTTTGTAAGGTAATGATGGGCCGTAATTACTTTTGGAATTAGCCTCTGAGTGAAGTTGATACTATATGCTGGCTTAATATTTGGAAGTTAGTTTCCCATGATCTTGTATGTGTGCCAGAACAATTACCAGTGACTTGTAACTGAGTCTTACTGGTTGCAGGAGAAAGCTTCATTTCTCATTATTGTTGGTGGTATGTTTTAATTTCATCCATGATACATGTTGGCATCGCTTGAAATTTTGATTTGAGTTGCAAAGTGGAAGTTGCCCGGGGTTATGGATCAGCTCAAATCAGTTTTCTATATAGCACTGAGGATTAATCAAGGAATCAGGACATGGGGAGATCTCCAATCCTAAGAGAGGTATTTATGTGGGTTGGTTCTGCCTTTGAAAATGGCCTTCCCTACCCCCAATGGTGGCCATAGGATACTTTAAGTATTTTTAGCAAGATGTTGGAACCATGTCTTCACAAACTGTCATTATCATCTCATAGTTAATATTATTTAGTTATTAATATTATGATGTAGTAGTAAGTTTGTTGTCTTATTCTCACATCCAAATTAGGCTGCCCCAAATAATAGATTACATGATTACCACGTGTATCACTCAGGACTCTCCAGAGAAAGAGAAGCATAGGGGATAGATACATTTTTTCTTTCTGTCTGTAGGATATATATCATATATATGGAGTGGGGGAGAGAGATTGATTGTAAGGAATTGCCTCGCACAGTTGTGGGGGCTGACACACTGGAAATTGGTAGGGTGGGTTGGCAGGCTGGAAGGTCCAGCAGGAGGGGATGAAGGCAGTTGGGAAGCAGAATTCCTTCTTCCTTCAGGGACCTGTTTTTTTTCCTCCTAAAGCCTTGAACTGATTGGAGGAGACATACACACATTAGGAAGGGTCATCTGCTTTATCAAAGGTTGCTTATTTAAATGTGAATCACATCTAGAAAGATACATTCAGGACAGCATTTAGACTGGTGTTTGATCAAAACACTGGGCACCATGGCCAAGTTGACACATAAAATTAACCATCACACCATAAATTCCCAGCCCTTGAGTGAACATGCGATTCTTGCCTCATCTTGTTAGTCATGGAGGAATACAGGTCCACCTTGACAGAGATGGCTAAAACATGGCCCCACCTGTCTCTGGTAGGAGCCCTTCCCTATGCCTACAAGCTTCTCTTAAGCTATCATGAGTACTGATGGTAGAAAGGATTGCCCTATAATAATGCTCCTTGAATTTTAATATGCGTACTAATTATTAAAACATTCAGATTCAGAGGGTCTAGAATGGGGTTCAGGATTATTCATTTCTAACGCAGTCATGCTGCTGTTCCGTGAACCATGTTATACCCTATATACCCTATAGCTTGAAGAATCCATTGAAAGAACAAGATGGGTGGAAGATGGACTGAGTTTGATGACCTTTTCTCCAAAGGCCAGCCAGTCCATGGAGACCTCAGTCCGTGGGTGCCCTTAGGTTTTAGAATCTTCTCTTTAAAATGCCTCTTCCCAAGAAGATTGAGGGAACAATACCTGATTTTTCTATGGAACTAAAGCTATGGAGAAGTACTCACACATCAGAAAACACTGTCCACTGAAGATAGTGGATTCTCATTCACAGATGGTTTCATGTGAGGCTAGAATGGGCCAACTAGAAAGGATCTCTCTCCCACCAGACTTGCTATGGTAATTTTGGTCCCTGTCAGAAGTGTCACATGCCTTGGTCTCACTCTGGACTCTGCTACTTACTAGCCACATGACCTTGCAGGCATGGAAAAGAAACCAGCATCCTTTGAGCACGTCCTCATGCCAGGCACTGTGCTGGGCAGTTTCACGTTTTATCTTCATGGCAACAATGCTGGGGAATAATTGGCATTATTTCCTATGAGGATATGGAGGCTTAACAAATACAGCTAATAAAGATTGAAAGCCAAGGTTGTCTTGGACCCAAGCCTACTGTGGTCCTGGACTCTGTTTCCCCATTTGTTACTGGGGCAGGGTAGGGTTCCTGCCTATCCCCAAACACTGTGTGAAAAGCAGATGTGATGCTGAGTCTCAATGCATTTGTATGCAATTCAGATGGTCCCAGAAGTGTATTGTTTGCCCTCCTTCAAGGGTTGTTGTTCCAGGAGAAATATTTAGCTTCTTAGCAGTGATTTTAAGGATCAGATGATAAAGCTATTTGTTGTGTTTTGGTTTTGTTTTGTTTCCTGTCTGGGACTGGCACACAGAGATGTGTAGAGGTACCAAAAGGCCTTGACTCAGCTACCTCAGGGAGAATAAATGATTCCAGATTCCATTGTTTCCAGCAGGGCAGGGGCAACTCATAAAACCCCTTATGCTCATGTTTTCTGATCCTCAATTTTCAGATTAAGGAGAAGCATTGGTATTGCACATAAATGTCTGCAAAGTAAAAGGATAAAATCAATCTGTGGTCATAAAATGAATCACTAAGATCCAAACCAGGCTTTCTTTGAACCCAAAGGGCTGATTGCAGTAACAGATCAGCTGGACTGACTGACGGCGACTGACTTTGTTTCCCCAGCCATGGACTGGGATCCTTATCTGCTAGTCAGAGTAGAGGGACGTTGCACTCTCTTCTAGGCTACTAGCCTGAGTAGGCAGTGGTCCATTCCCAATGGCCCTGGTCGGGAAACTATGAGCCAGTCAAGGGCCATGGCCACCAGCCATCTGTTGTTTCCAGATCATTCCCGGGTAACTGACTTCTCTCTCCATCCAGCTTGCCGAGGATCAGGGCCTCGTCCTGATGACCACGGTCGCCATGCCTGTGTTTAGTAAGCAGAATGAAACCGTGAGTACAGCAGCCATGTTCCTGCGTGGTGCTGGGAGGGTTGCTGTCTCAGACACCCTCTGACTCAAGCTCTGGTGACCTTTCTTTATTTATGTTAAGTTAGGATGGGGGATCTATCACTTTTCCTCACTTTTAATTCTGTTGTTAGAATCACAACATCAAGAATAGATGAGAGGACTTCTGGGAGATGTCATGTGACAGTATGCAGCATTTTTCCCAAAATTAGGTGTGAAATGACCAATGGCAGGCAAAACCCAGAGAGAATCCTTGTGTGTAATTGGATGACCCCTTCCGGATGTATAGCGACCAGCCCTGTGTTGGTTTCCTTGGGCTGTGTTAACAGAGGATCACAAATATGGGGTGGCTTAAAACAATAGAAATTTATTCTCACAGTTCTGGAGTCTAGAAGCCCAAAACCATGGCGTTGGCAGGGCCGTGCTTCCTCAGAAGGCTCTAGAAGTTCCTTCCAGTGCCTGGATGTTCCTCGGTTTGTGGCAGCTCTGCCTCCATCTCCACGTGGCCTTCTCCTCTCATGGGTCTCTCTGTCCCCTTATAAGGACACGAGCTGTTGGATACAGGGCCCATCCTAAATCCAGGATGATTTCGCCTCGAAGGGATTACACCCTGTTTCTAAAAAGGGTCACCTTCTGAGGTTCCAGGTGGATTTGAACTGGAGGGAAACAATGGACAGTAGCAATTTGTGTCTTCCTCCGGGAGGTCTTTCTGACCCCTACAGTTTCAACACATCACGCTGACTTTGGAAACTGGGACCCTCCCTGGAGGCCTATTCCTTCACCTCGGTCCTTGGTTCCAACATGCTGCTACAGGTGTGAGAGTTATTCCATCTTTCCCCCTGGGCGCCAGATGGCAGTGTAAATTGAGAGAGCAGTTAGGCTAAGTCTTTCCTGGAGAAAGCTTCCATAAAATAAACTGGTTAATGCTCATAGCCCCTAGCTGCTAAAACTTTTGTGCTTCTACACGTTAATTTTGAATTTTCAGGCGGGAGAAGAGATGTTTGGTAGGGCATCTTGATATGGGTGTGTGTGGAAAGGTACCATGGTGAGTGTTTGGCCTGAGAACTACCATTTGTGTCCAGCAATATTTGCGGGTTGGGGTGGGGGATAGAAGAGGGGCCTCGTAGAAATCTGGGTTAATCCTCAATCTCTGGAAGCTTCGAAAAGGCACCAGACGGTGACCTGTTGTGTGTTGGCTTCTCACTCAATTCTGCTTCTTCCAGCAAAGTAACTCATTATTGTTGTTGCTTACTGTTTGTTTCTCAGCAGAGATCGAAGGGCATTCTTCTGGGTGTGGTCGGCACCGATGTCCCAGTAAAAGAGCTTCTGAAGACCATTCCCAAGTACAAGGTAATGCATCACCTAATAGTCAAGGGCCAAGTGTCTAAGGTACTTTCACAACCTGCCATAGTGGTAAGGAAAACAGGAAGGAAAGAGGCCCCTCTACTCTCTTCCTGGTTGGAAGAATAGTAACAGTTCCGGCAGATCTGAGTAGGTCTACATGTGCTGCCCAGGTTTTTATGGGTCCATGGGAATCTATATGTTTATGCAGGTCTACACAGGTCCTATATATCTGATGGTCTTCTAAACCAGTCCTAACTCACCCCAATCTGAGGATCCCCTAAAATATGTTACTTCTTAGCAGGAACCCAATGAGGCACAAAGAGAAATGGTCTCTGACTCTATTGCTTGAGTATTCCCTCTATCTTGGAAGGTAATTGTGTACATACCAATTAATACTCTTTTCCTAATTCTAAATTAAAATCCACTAAGACAATCCTAAATTTCTTTTTTTTAACTCTGGGTGTAATCGAGGGGGTGGAGTAGGTAATTTTGGAACAGAGAGGACACAGCAAGCCTTAGTGGGCCACTGCTTTGGGAGCCTAGACCAGCATAAGAGCATGGCAAGGAGAAGGAGCACAGATAGAAGGGACTCAGAACTGGGGTGGACATGCCTGAACCCTGCTCTGCGTGTGAGGCCAGCCCTGCATCGGGGAGAGACGGAGGCCACGCTTGCCCCTTTATCCAGCCCACACTGCATTCCCGGCACTCTGTTCCCAGCACTGTTCCTTCAGTTCATTTAGTTCTTCTACATTTGGGACAGAGGTGGCTCTTGTGGGCCATCCCAATGCCGCCACCCTCAGCCAGGCCTAACTCTATCCCCGTGAGAACAGGCATCCCCAGCTCCAGGTGACTTCCCAGCTGTCTGCAGACTGGAATCTGCCCCATCTGGGACAGACGGGCCCCACACAAGCATCCGCCCCAAGCTGATGGATGGCACCGGCCCCTAGACTGATGGCAAAGGGGTGGCAAGCCTCCACGAAGATGACTGGTGCAGTAGCCATCTTGGGGTCCACGAGAATGACATCAATTGGTCCTTATGTCCTCTGGCTGCTCAAGGTACACTGCCGTGGTTAGATCAGCACTTGAGTGAAATCAGAGCAACGGACAGAGCACTGGACATACCAGGGGCCTGGTTTCCACCACAGCCAGGCTCTAGGCTCCAGGTCCTTTCAAGCCGTGTTGTCCTAACAGCCTGTCCTCGTACCAGCTGCACCTTAATGAGCTCCCCTAACCCTGGCCTGAGCAATCACATGCGGAATCATAAGTTGAGATGTGCTCATTATATTTTTCCGATACGCAAGTTAGCCAAGGGGAGTGACATGTCCTTTTAAAAAGATGACCCAGAGAGGCCTTGAACTCCATATGGAAAACTCTTAGTTGTTCCCTGTGGCAGCTCCATGGAAGAAAGTCCCCTGAAGCCCCACCACAGCAGTGCCTAACTGCCCAAGAGCTGGCTCTGTGTGTGTGCAAGCATGGGGTGCAGGGGAGGGGGGCAGAGAGCAGCCCTGCTCCCGTCCTGAGAGGCGTTCATTGGATGGACATGGTTTCCCTGACTGCACAAGGGTCGAAACCACACCCGTGCCCTCTTCCCCCAGCCCTGGGCAGACTGGCTTGCCCATCTCTTCTTTAGTCCACTCTTGGGTGGACGAAGACTCCCTTTGCCCTCATCTGGAGGCAGGAAAACTCCTTTGGGCCAGGAATCTGAGATTGTTGACTGGCTAACAGGGTCCCCTTCCTTACCACCTCCTTCCCTGATGTGCTGAGCCTGATTCGCCACAGTTGTGAGAGGCCAGGGACCTTCCTGGGCCTCAGCAGGAGGAAGATAGTGGTTAGTGCTCTGGAAGCAGATACACCAGGATCCCAGCTCCAACACCGAGGAGCTCTGAGTAGACAAGTCTCTCAAAGCCTTAGTTCTTCTCTCCAGTGGTGATAACAGTACAACCTGCTCACAGATGGGCATGAAGAATTGACCGTTATCATTAATTGGGAACAATGGTAACACAGTGGTCAAGGAGACAGGTCTGACCCATGGCCTCCCGGCCCTCTTCTCTGTGGATTACTGCCAGCAGAGCGCTGTTGATACCTTTCCCATGCAGCTTCAGGCACCTGTGGCCTTCATACCCACTGAACCCTCGCTAAAATAGAATGCCCAACCAAATCATGTGTGAACCGAATGACTAGGTGACCACACTCTGGGATCTTCTGCCACCTTTAAAAATGGGGTTTTCCAAGAATTTTGAAAGACACAAGGAAAGGCTTAAAATACAAAGTCATATGCAGTAGGCAGTTGACAAGGACAGGCTTACCTTTGGACAGAGGGTCAGGACAAGAGCAAGCCAATGGCTCAGCCCGTCACCAGGCATCCTGGCAAACTCTTATCTGAGCAAGTCAGCTGAGCGGACCGCTGCGGCCAAATCGGGTCATCCCTCAGCGGGTTGGATGCAAAGTGAGAGATGCATAAAATGGCTGTTTACAAAAGCACCGTTTTGTGGTACCGGATGGTGTCTCGTGATGTAGTATTAGCAGATAACATTTGCCAGGACTAGGCACTGTGGAAAGTGCGTGACCCACATCATGGTACCAGGTGCCTCTTAGATAAGTGCAGTGCTGTTGTACCCATTCTGCTCCTAAGGATACTCAGGTTCATGGGGCTTCTGTCCACAGAGCTCAGGGCCACATCAATAGGAGGTGGTGAGTGTGATTTGAGCCAGGTCTGCATAACTCCTAGACCCCTGCACTTCAGGAATATCTAAGCCAGTCACGTAACACTTCGTGATTTGTTGCCATACTTACGTACCATCTGTACATTTATTTACATAATAGTTCATTTGTAAAGCCGGTGTCATCAGCCACTACAGAAGAATCGTAAAAACAAAACAAAAAATTAAAGAAATACTATTAAATGATGGCTTGATAATCTAAGATTTTGAACTTGAGGTCTGTTCTCTCTTTTTTAAGGTAATATGAAAGGCAAGTGTTAAAGATATACTAAGTGGAAACTTTCTTTTTAATATAATTGGAAGGATGGAAGAAATTTAAAAAGAGCTGGCTCTCACTAGTGATGCTGGCTAGTAAGTTCAATACCAGGCCCACATACCACCTAAAATCATCTTGCTCTACATTCTGGTTTTGTTTTGTTTGTTTGTTTGTTTTAAGAAAGTCAAACAGTGCATGGGAAGATGAAGGATAGCTGAGGAGTGAGCACCATGGGGATTGTTCAGCCTGGGTTTTAAGAAAGTCAAACAGTGCATGGGAAGATGAAGGATAGCTGAGGAGTGAGCACCATGGGGATTGTTCAGCCTGGGGCAATGGGCACCCCTGCCTTCTGGGGCTCCTCTCAGCACAGACACCAGCACCATGGCCACCATCCAGAAGCCCAGGGCCACCCCTACATAACGGCCCAGGCTTCTCAGAGTCCCCAGAGGGTCTGACTCTTCCCAGCATGTTCTGTCTGGCCCTTAGCGCCTGCTCCACCCCTAGAAGAGGAAACATCTTTGAACAAGCAAAACATGTCTGTTCCCATATGCTGTTGCCATTTAGCTGATAAAATTAGAAAGCCACCTTCATAACAAGAGGAAATGAACTCTAACCTAAAAAGAACACTCCTGGTTGTGACAAAGGCCCTCTGTCCTCCTGCCACCCTGGGCCTCTGACAATCTGCTTCATCCACCACCAAGGCTTCTACAGTTGGGAGTTAAGTTTCCAGAGGCATGATAGGGCAGCTGGCTGATCCTAACCCACATAGTAAGTGTTGGAAACTGTGTAGCTCCTCCAGGGGCTGAAAGCCACGGGAATGAAGGAGGGATTTGAGGCCCCTAAAGACAGTGGACCTTACTTGTATTGAAATCCCCAAACCCAGATGCCCAGAATTCCCGGCTCAGTGTTGAAGAAAGGGCAGCCCATCTTTAGAGAATGTTTCCAAACATTTCTTAAGCCTCTTATTTCCTATGAGAATATGTAGAAACTCAAGTACAGGGCCACCACTGGATATATGCCCAACAGTCCTGACAGGAGGAACATGATAGGGAAGTGATAATGATGAGCCTGTGCATCTGTCTGTCCTCAGAGTTTCCTCTGCCAGGCATCGTGCTGAGCTCTTTACAGCACTGTGTCCCTTAATCATAGGTGGACGCTGCCATCACCCCCATCTATAGCTAAGGAAACTGAGGCACCCGAAGCGTAAATAATGTGCCAAGTCTCACAACTAGCAAGCCCGGATTTTAGCTGCTACTACCCTGAAGCCATTAGGAACAATAAATGGCAGTAATAATAGTAGCAGTTGAAATGATAGTTAAAATACTAAAAATAATATAAGAGTTAAAAATAAGACAATAAAACATTCATTGAGCTTTTTACTGTGTGTTTGGTATGGTAAAGGGGTTTTAAAGGCCCCATTCCCATTGAATCATTACTATGCTTCCCCTGAATTGGGTGTCACTCGGCCCCATTCTTAGTTGAGGATACTTAAAATAACTTTCTCAGCATAACTCAGCTAATCAGAGATGAGTGAAATAAAATCTAACCACAGAATAGAGGACGATCGGCTACAGAAAATTCACCAGCGGTGCCTGAAGTAGAGGCATTTCTGCTGCATGCTTCCCCCCAAGGGTCAGGCTGGGAAGTGGAAACACAGGTATGACCTACCTGAGCCTGAGTCGGCCCTCCTCTGGTTCCCACAGAGAGACTTGGGAAATGGGGTGCACGTCAGCCCACGTGCTGAACAGGGGACAGCCACGGCTGAACAGGCTTATCTCATCCAGGAGAAGAGCTCCAGGGAGCCGAGTGTGGATCACACCTTTTCCTCTTGATTAACACCTTGTAAAGATGAGTCAGCTCTTGGCTCTTGGGGTTTTCCCAGAAGATAGAATTCTTTCTTTTCCCTTAGCTTCATAGATTTTCCCACAAGCAATCAGACTTCCTGTAATTTTTATTAAGAATTCCAGACACCCTAGCAATAACTTCCAGACACCATAACCTCTGTTAACATAATGAGCCATTTTATAATTGGGTTCACTTCATTAGCCCAAAGGCTCTGCACTTGGAAGGGAAGCACCTCCTTCCCTGGGGTGTTGGACCACGAGGATCCCGGACTCCAGGAGAGCATGCTTCGGGATGAGGGCCCTTTGGGCAGCCCCAAGTGCTGGAAGGCCTTGTGTCTGATTTGTTCCTATTACTCCATGGGACTGCACGGTAGAATGGACAGGAAGACTGGTTCTAGTTCAGATGAAACAAAAATTAGAGATTTCATCGGGATACTGATGTGTGGCCAACAATAAAGGCTGGGCATTGTCTTACTGTAAGCTTTTGGTTTTCTGAGAGGTTCATCCACAGAATGTGTTTTGAGGCTTACTCAGGATTTCTCTTCTTACGTCTCCATTAGGTTATGTCCACATGCCACCAATCAAGCAACAAAACATTGTGATGTTTTGTTCTCCTGGGAAGGACTTTAGCCTGATAGTTTCTGAATGTCAGGATGACTTTCTCAGGTACAGCCTTGCCAACCACCCACTGTGCACCTGCTGTGGTACATCACCTTCCCCTTTTGGGCTCATTTGTATTACTTACTTTAGTTCAAACTTTAAAGACGAACTAGACAATATTTGGGTAAAAGGATGAATGTTTTAAATACTCATGAACCTTACTGGAGCACGTCCTGTGTGCCAGATGTTATGCTAGGGGCTGTAGAAGTCAAAGATGAGTGAGATGCTCCATGCCCACAAAGAGCGCATTGTGATGGGGGAGGCACTGCCTCCTTGAGAACAAGGCAGAGGAGAGAAAGAACCAGCTAGGGCTGAGAGGCAAAGAAGTAGGTGTCCCATTTTCATGCATTAGGGTGAAGGTAGTAGTGGAAACATTCTCAAGGTTTTATGGAAACATGGTATGGAAAGGACGGAGCAATGGGGAGAGTCGGGAGAGACTTTTTATAGGACATGATCCCGACGCTGAGCTTATAGCATGGGCAAGAATTAACTGGGGAAGATGGGAAGGAGAGGTGCTCTAGACAGCTGACATTTATGAATAAAGGTGTGGGTGGGAGAGAAAACTGCAAGGGGGTTGTTGTCACTGCCATGTGCCCTAAGAAGCAATGCGTGGAAGGACGTAAAGATGGGTAGGGACCAGGCCCCAGGAGACCTGATGGATTTTATCTTACACGTGAAAGAGGTCTTTAATGGTTTTATACGGGGGAGCTACAGGGTCACAGTTGTTTTGACCTTGATCAATCTGGCGGATAGCTTTGTTGGGGCCTCTGTTTGAGGCACGAAGAGCAGTTAGGACCATTGTGGAAATCTATTACATTAAATCTACATGGATGGTGGGATGGGGAAGCAGCAATGAATTTGAGTAATTTCTGCAAGAAAAAGTAGTGATTACTTGGATTAAGAAGTTGGGGATGAAAGAAAGAAAGAAGTCTAAGGCTGATGCTCTAGTTTCTAACTTAGGAGCCTGGGTGGATGGATGGTACTCCCACAGAGAGAGAGGAGCAGAAAGAGTAGCACCCACCATGTTGGGCTGGGTGAGTCTGAGGCACCTGGGGGATGTCCAGGTAGAGATGCCCAATACACTGTTGGACACTTGGACCTGCCAGTGAGGGGAGAGGCTACGGGCTGGAGCACAGACCCAGGGATCAGCAGCATCCAGGTGCTTGCTGAAGTGTATTGGGGAAGAGAGCTAAAGCAGACAGGGGGCCCTGGGGATAGAAGCTTGGGGGAAAAGAGTGCTTGAGGGTGGGCAGAGGATGAGGATCCTATGAAACGGAGGATACCTGGGTGTATGGGGCCTGGAAGCTGAGGGAATAGAGAGTGTCGGGAGGGAGGGCAGTCGGCCAATACAACTGGGAAGATTCAAGAGAGCTTTCTGTAGGGCAGGGCCAGCCATCAGGTGGCCAGTGGCCATAGTAGAGAAGGGAGTTCTGGTGGCTTCTTGGTGGGGGGCAGGGGCACAGCAAAGGCAAATTCCAGTAGGTGGCACCAATGAGCAACAGGGGCGGGGATAGCAGTTGGACAATGAGTGGAGGATACTGGGTGGGAAGTCAGCTCAGCCTTTGCATTCCAGGGGA
Organism: Phoca vitulina; assembly: GCF_004348235.1. NCBI lineage: Eukaryota > Metazoa > Chordata > Mammalia > Carnivora > Phocidae > Phoca > Phoca vitulina. The sequence continues at coordinate 12,180,407 of NW_022589716.1, forward strand.
GGAAGCAGGGTTTAGGTCAGCTATGTGGGATCTGCGCTCAAGTCCGTTCCCTTCATTGTTTCCCACTTCCTCCTTTTCCACTTTCTCCCTTCCCTGCTCCTCTTCCCTCCATCCCAACCACCAGTTTGACCACATGGTTTGACTTCGGCCATCATGGAGGCAGGCATGAAATAATCAAAGTCTTGCTTGACGGATATCTTGATTCCTTATAATCAACCTCACAAATAATAGTTGTCATTTTGATTAGTACCATACAAGAAAAGTAGAGTTTGAAGAGAGCATATACAAGGAGTTCTACCTTCTTCTGAATATTACCTCCTACAAGCAAACCAAGAACTGAAGTAACGTGCGTTAGAAGGCACTGAATATATTAGCTGACTATAAAATATCACTGTTTGGTCAAATTTTGAGTTTGCGTTTCTAATCAAATACCACTTTTGCCTTTAATGGAAAAAAGTCAAACTCTCTGAGTCCTTTTTGACCCTTCGAGTCTGTATTAAACTGGGACATAATAATGGTAATTAATTCAGTGCTGACTGTGTCTGACATTCATTTTTCCAAGAGACAAGATGAAAGAGATGATACACATCTCAAAGGATAGGATATCTCTGGTTTATCTTTCACAGAATAATGAAATATACTTTATCATTAGAGTCTTGTAGAATCTTATTAAGACTTGCTGTGCAAGGTAACTCCAGGAGAAAATGTCTGTTGCCCTTGACGACCACGTGCATATTTGCTTTATGTAATGCAAGGGAAACTTTTAATTGTTGGTGTTAAATTCTCTGAAGTTAATTCCACATCACCTTGACGTTAAGCTAACAAGCAGACAGGGTCATTCTTGGTTTGTAAACTCTGTTGTCTGGATCATTTAATAGTATCATATTCAAAAATGTGAGTGGCAGAGAATTTGAAAGAAAAGGAACAGTGAGGGCTCAGAACTATGAAATAACTTGTCGGAAAAAATAGAGGGTTTTTTTTCTTTCCTCTCCCCTTTCACTACTCTGGCAAAGTGGGTTACATTTTCTTTCTTCAGAGAGAGATCAGTATGGGTTTTATGCCAGGGGCCATTTTAATACATGAATGATTTGTAGGTAAATTTATTGTAGCCAATGGGTGCAGTCAACTGTGTAATAGAAATATTGTCAAAAAGCTGGGATTATTATTTAAATAAGTGCAGTGTTAAATTTGATTACATACTTTTTAAAGCTAATAAAACATTTCATTGCTCTCAAACTATTTCCCATAGTCCCATTTAGTCAGAAAACATAAATTAAGTGAGGCTCTGCATAGAAAATGACCCAGGCTTTGTGTCAATGGAAGCATGCATGGAAAAGCTTGGCAGCCTCCAAATTTAAAGACGAAAGGATATAAAAAGGGGTTGGCAGGCTCCTGTCTGGGCTGGTGGGGACACTTTTATCCTTGAAGAATTATGGAAAATGACTGCCTCGTGCATGCTCGAGATGGCCCCTATGGGTGTGGACTTGTACCAAGTCTAGATGTGAATCAGAGGAGGCCTCCTCTTTGCTCCCCTTATCATGGGGAGATGGAAGACACCCATGTGGCTAAAACTCTGTTTGCTTGACAGAGGGTCTTACCAGAAACATCAGCTACTTTCTTAAAAAAAAAAAAAAGGAATTGTTTTTGTTTTAAATAAATCAAAGTAAAGCCCTTTGATGCCAACATGGGGATGTGACATTTTAAATTGTGCTATTTGCTGAGCTTATCCTGTGACAGGTCTTCATTTCTACCAAATGTCAAGGATCAACGCCTTGCATTCATTTTAATGAAATATTGTGCTGATAAGGGTTATGAATGCCAAGTTTAAGCTGTAAATTACTAAATGTCGGGCTGCTTTATGCTTTGTGAATCCACCAGGGAGCCAGATAATGAAGGTTTCTTTCTCACTTCTTCTTACAGTTAGGGATTCACGGTTATGCCTTTGCAATCACAAATAATGGATATATCCTGACGCATCCAGAACTCAGACCACTGGTAAGAGAAATGCCTGTTTCTATGTTTCTCCTTTTATGATTTTAAGAGATTTTCTTCGGTTCTACAGTGATGACACTTTGCATCAGTGTTTATTTTGAAAGTTCAATTTATAGTATTTTGACACATAATACATAAGTGATGTAGGATAAATATATTTACTATCATTCTTTTATATATAAATCAGTATATATCTATGTACATTTTTAAATTTATTTCACATCTGCCAACACATGCAAAAAAATTTTAACTCTAGACATTTAAACCCATCATAATGGGTACCTTTTTATAACAAATGATCTCTCACACTCCAACGAGACCCACTTATTACAAGTTACATTGGACACAACAAATTAGACCCAGGATCCCTGGAAATTCATTATGGTGGGATTTGCCCCTGAATTCCATGGCCTAAGCTCAGTGCCTCCTGTGTTGAAGATATTCAACAATGCCTTTTTTGTTTAATCTGAACAGTGGAGATTTTCTCCATTCCCTGCCTAAACCATATCCAGTAGCATTGTTTGGTGACCTGATGTGTAAACCATTTTCCTTCTGAAGTGAGTGGGGTCAGGCCAGATCCAGGACAGCCCATGGTGTCCTTGTCCACCCTGCCCCCTGGGGAGAGGCTGCCTGGAGCACTGTGTTGAGGAGGAGTCCGAGGGGCAGCCAGGCTCAATGGTTGGGAAGCGTTGGGCTGCTGATAGTCTCCCCTGCGGACTCTGGAGGGACGTTGGCGGTGAGCGTGTTTCCTGTCTCTGGTCTAGTTTCAACGTGCTGAAAGAAGGACAGCCCTTTGGGTTTGAGTGTGTTTAGCTAATTTTACAGAAGATATAAAGTCATAAAAAATAATACTGTACACTCTGCTTTTGAGAGTTAAGAAAGTGTAGGTGGTTTTGTACAGCCACACACACCCGTGTTTGCTTGCACCCACCTACCCCACACATTCTAGTTTCTTTCATCGTAATCAGAAAATAGTGGCTCAGGGTCTGCTGGGCAAATGTTTGCTGGGGCAGCATCACAGGAACCAGTTTGCTTCTCCCGTGGATCCTTGTCTAGAAAGAGCTCGTGTTTGAACGGCATCATCATCCAACTTTGCTCTAATCGCCATGCTCTTTATGGAGTCTTGGCCACGTCATGTGGATCTCATGTGCATGCTTTAAGATGGGACTTATGGTAATATTTGATTTCAACAATCTTTTTATCAGAAAAGGGTTGCATTAACTGGTTAGCTGATTCCAAATGTAACTCAGAGGGATTGAAAAGTCTGATTGAAAAAGCTACTAATTTCTTAAGGATGTTTAAGTCTAAAAATATTTTTAAGTCTAAAAAGCTTAACCTGTTACCCATGTCCAAGCTACTCGGGGTTGTCTGTTGCGGGTGAGAGGAATTACGTGTTTGTGGTGGAATATGGGCTCCTAGTGCTTATTTATTACAAATTGGAGTGGAACAAAGTCAATAAAACAATCAAACCTGGATCCTCTGCCCTTGAATGAATTAGCTTCCTATTTATCAGCTTTTTAAAAAGGAATGAACTGGAACCAGGCATCAGAAGCCACCAAGGTAACTTCTCTCTCTCTGTAGCAATGGACATGAGCAGCTCCCACCTGTGCAGTTGACTCACAGTGCCTTCCTGGTCTTTTATGTCTGCTGGTCATGCAACACATGGCTTGTTTGCAAATAGTCCATCTGATAGACTTTCCAGAGCTGTGGCCACTGAAGGGGCAGACAAAAGGCTTCTAGAAAAGCAGGGCAAGCAGCCAGCACCCATCATCCCATGACAGTGCAAGTGCTCACAAATACAAGTCCTTTCTCTTCTTCTCACTGCTAAAACACTGTAGTGAATGGTTTCACCAAAAGTGATGGCCAGGGTCAAGTTCCCATAAATGGGATGGCCCAGGCAAATGCCCCAGCCTCTCACCTGTGAAAATCCAAACCAGATGGACCACTGTGCAATTGATCCATGATAGGAACATAAGGGGTGCCTCTGGGTGGCTCAATCAGTTGAGCATCTGACTCTTGGTTTTGTTCAGGTCATGATCTCGGGGTCATGAGATGGAGTCCCGCTTCAGGCTCTGCGCTCAGAATAGAATCTGCTTGAAGATCCTCTCCCTCTGCCCCTCCCCTCACTCTCTCTTGTGCGCACGCTCTCTCTCTCTCTCAAATATAAAATAAATCTTTACAAAAAAAAGAACACAAGGAATGGCCAGGCCATTTATCAATCTCTGACCCTGATTTCATGAGGTACTTAGGAGTGGTTTGGAGTGATGCCAACCATTGAGGATTACATGAATGAATCCACCCGAGTGTGATCGATAAGTGGATGTGGACTCTGCCTTGAGTTTTACATTTTCCTCTTGGACAAAAGACAGTGGTGAAGTGGGAGGAACTCAACTTTAGCAACACACAGGTTGCCCTTGACTCTTGTCCTGCCATATCCTGTCTGTGTGACTTTGGGTAAGTCACACAGCCTCTCTGAGCTTCATTTTCTCTTGGGATCCTGCCATAACCATAACGTAGAGATCATAGCTTTGTTGTCAGAGTAGATGGGATAATGCATGCAGAAAGCCTTGTGTGACAAGGAGGCCCTGGGATATCACGGGGACAGTGGTGGTCCCACCAGCTTCCTGTGTCTGTTATATTGCTGGCTCTATCGATCTGTCCTCAGCTGCTATAAAGGTTGGAGGATGTGGTGGTGGTGGATACTTTGGAGGATCTAAAGGACACTTTTTGATGATTCGGTTGCTTCAGACTGTTACGATAAACGTTGGCGAGGATTGTACACACGCACACACACATGCACACACGCAAACACGCATGCGCACAGTGTCAGTTTCCTAGGCCAGCTGTGGTCTGGAAGACAGGTAGACGACAGCTGTACCATGAGGTTCTTTGTGAGCTCTCCCATGTGCGGAGACTAAAGTTCATTGTTGTTGTTTGTCTGTTTTCAAAGTATCAATACAAGTAATAGTAAGAATTGTGGTAATGGAAGAGTGATTAGGTCAGCTAGCTAAGCGTCCGTCCACGTGGATGGAACTCTCCTGGCGCTGGCGTGCACGAGTGGTCAGTTCATCTCGGTTTTGCTTACCCCCACAACAAAGGCAGAACGTTTTTCCCCTTCCTTTTCCCTAAGCACCAGCCCCCTCAGCACACAGGAGGGACTCAGGAGGTGAGCCAAAGAAGGGACCCTCTAAAGCTACTGTTCGTTTCCACTTCTTTTGGGTCCTTCTGGAAAATGTTACTTGTGAGCTTGCCCTGGAAACCAGGCATCTGCACCGGACATCAGTCTCCCCTGATAAGACCCCTCCCGCACAGCTAGGGACAGCCAGCCGTGCTCCCCTGGCTACCTGGGGCAGGGAACCCTCCTTCCAACCCAACTCGCCTCTCCCATGCCCTCATGAGTCCTGATTATAAATGGACGTTGCCCTTGGTTCTGGCCAGGCCTGCCAGATTCACACGGCGGGTGTGAGTGTGGGGTTGTGGCCAGCATGGGAGGATGGCGCAAGCTCACTTAGAATAACTCCAATTCCCTCTCCCTCTGCCACCAAGGCTGTTTCTTGCCCCTGCAGCCAGAGGAAAGAAGTGGGTTTCTCTGAAGCACAATACCAATATTTTTCTAATTTGTCCAATAAAATCTTTCCCTTGAACTTCATGTTTGGCTTGATTTTATCCAGTATTTTCTTTAATCTTGTGTGATTTGAGTGTGAATCATGAGGCGTCTCCAAAAACAGCTCAGATATAGGAGCCTTCACTCAGGCTTGCTTTCATTTCATTGGCAAAACTGCCAATGAATACTTTTCTGTTGATAACCGGGCCCTCTTTAGTCTTTCTCCAAGTGTTCCTCGACCTCTGTATCCTCACTACCACCTTGTGACTTCTGGAAGACTAGCGTTCATGCAGCACACCTTTACCTGGGTCCAGGTGCGCTGGGTCCCGTGCTGGCCTGGGGGCCGCATTGCTGTCTTCCAGTCCCTCGTGGTGGGGGAGTGGGACAACATCACAGCAAGAGGGACTCAAATTAGACCTGGAGGAATGCTGTTTGAGTAGTTCTTAGACATCTGGAAGTTTTCTTCTGGATCTTTACCACCCTTTAACATTCAGGTTAAAAAATATTTCAAAGTATAGTTACTGTTAGATTTCATTTTCTCGTGCTTTATTTTCCCCACATCTTCCAAATATTTATGGATTTTTTTTTTCCTAAAACGTGGAGCCCTGACCGTATGTCTTTTTCTCTTGCCCAACAGGGCATCGAGGGAAATAAAATTGGGAAGGTGCCACCATTAGCATGACCTGATTTTTGTTGAAATTTTAGTGTTCCATCTGCCCCTGCATTTTAGAAGGGAGGGTCATCTGAGTTGATTTCCTTTCCCAAGGAGGCCTGGAATGCGGACCTGGTCAAACCACCAAAAGAACACAAATAAGTCTCCTTTCCAGGAGCCACAACACAGGCAGGGCTCCACCGAGAAGCCTGGGGCAGGACTCATTTCCACGGAGACCGCGTGGACATCTGCCAAAAGCTGTTTGCTCTGTGTCTGTAAGCCTGGGAGATGGGGAAGGATGCTGGGGGGTTTCTCTTCTGGATGAAAATTTGCCAGTCACATCAGCCACTGGGTGTTGTAGGTGGATGAAATGGGGGTGGGGATGATGGAGAGAAACCTCTGTTCATCCCTTCAGTGTTTGCGGGGCACCCACTACATTCTAGACCCGAGCAAAGTGCTCAAGGTGGTTACAGAGATGTGCTCTGCCTCAAAGAACTCAAAATCTAAAAGGATGGATAAGATTTTATACTTTGGGTACATAAGTGACTGTAGACATTACTAGAGAAGGTGCATTTCTGTATGTTTGCTATTGTTGTTGTTGGCTTTACTGTGTTTTTCTAACATCCATTGATGACTAATTCTATGACAGGTGCCGTGCTGTTTTACATTAACTAATTTAATAGGAAACCTATTAGTAGGTGTTGTGCAAAGGCCTGGAGGCTCAAAGGAAGGGTGCCTGTGGGGACAGGCCTGGGAAGAAGGTGTGTGGAGAAGGCAGCCTGAGGTCAGACTATAAACAGATGTGCATGCCAGGCTGAGGGGCTACAGTTCTCTGCGGGGAAGGCAGATACCCCCCTTGTGATAAAGTGGTAAAGTGACTAGGAAGTTTCAGACCCAGATCCAGTGCCATGTGCTGAGTTTTGCTCCGCTGGTTGGATCTTCAGGAAATGGGAGGCAGAGTGGTGGGAGACCAAGAGGCCTGGTCTCTGCAGCCACATGGATGAACAACAGGGTCATAATTGGACGATTGTAGTTAGAATCTGTCTAGACTGGCACCGTCTAGTAAAAATATAATGTGAGCCACAAACATGAGCTGCTTATGTCATCTAAAATTTTCCAGTGGTCACATCTGAAAAAGCAAAAGGGAAACAGGTGGAATGAAGTTTAAGAGTGTATTTAGGTTAACGCGGTATATCCAAAATCACAGAGTTTCAACATAAAATCAATAAAAAAATTATTAATGTGCTATTTTCGGTTATTTTCATACTAACCTTTGAAATCGGATGTGTCTCTCATGCTCTCAGAACATCTCGCTTAGACTAGCCACATTTCAGGTGCTCCAGACGCTAGCGGATGGGACAGCACAGGTCGAGAGCGTGACCAGACATTCTGGACCCTTTCCTTAAAGTGGGTGGGAACAGACTCCACCAGCAGCATCTCCTGGTGCTCTCCCGCCCTGGTAGTCTGTGCAAACAGAGGGTGGCTAGTCTCAAAACATCCTTGTGGTCTCAAAACCCGCCCCTCCCCGCCCACCCCCACCCCCCGGCTGCAGAGTGGAAGCCGGGAGTTGTTCGGAATCCAGGAGCATAAGGTCGAAATCCAGGAGCATAAGGTTGATGGCCAGAGTGGATGGGCTCCTGGGTTTGGCCATGCGGCTCTCGTGGTTTCAGCCGTGTGAGTTCACTCCTAAGCCATGCAGCCTTCCTCAACCAAATGCACAGCCCAGGCCAGCGAGTGGGAAGCCTTAGCCGCCTGGAGTGAGCCCGAACTGTCAGGTTTTCTAAATCAGAATACTCAGACACCCACACCATGTCTTTGTTCTGCCAAACTCACGTTCACTCTCGCAGGAGCCCAAATGGTGCAGATACGTGTGCCGTCTTCCCACCTATTACAGAATCTTTCCACGCTCTCCGGGATTCCGCGTTGCTGTGCCAGCTACTGGCTCTCCACAGCCCGAGTTCTGTCTGACCTCCCCAGCCTTTCCCGTGGGGCACTCCTTGACCGTCCCACTCTAAATGTTCATTCTGCCACCTTGGTCTTGTGGACATCTGGGCGGTTCATTTTTCCTTGTCCTTCTGCTATTGCACATGGGTTGTAGATGAGCCCTTGCAGAAGATCATAGAACATGTGAGTTAACATGCGGATGTGCTAATAAATATATTCTTATGCTAGAGTCCTCTCCTGTGGAATTCAGTGGACATTCCCATAGGCACATGTGAATATATGCTAAATGCAAAGTAGACCGTGCATATCAAACACCGTTTAAATAGGAAGGAGCTTAGAAGTTGGGGGCACTATGAGAATCTTGTCCAGATCCAACTGACTTAGCTCAAGCAATGGACCACGTGAAGAGCTTCTGTATCGTCGCCAAAACCGTTGATGTGGAGTTGAAATGCGATCTTTAGACCATCGTGCAGATCTTCGGTTGTGCAGGGGCTACCTCCATCCCACACATCTCATGGTTTTATTGTTTTGGTAATCCCTGCACTGGACACACCTCAGTTCATTTCCCTTCATTTCTTCCGCTCATCCACACCTATTCAGTGCAAATGAGAAGGGTTCTTTCTCGGTCCACAGGTGTGGGCGTGGCCTCCCCATGCCTTTTCCCTGCCCCCTACACGTTCTATTGGATCTGGCTGGAAAAATGTGCCCTGAGCCCTCCCACCTCTCTCTGTCTCTATGCCCTGGTCAGGGCCACTATTCTTATGTCTCTCCCAGATGGCTGCAGTCCCCGTTCTGATTCTCTCTGGGCACCTGGGTTTGCCCCGCCCCCCACCCCCGCCCTGGCATTATTCACTTTGCAGGTCAGAGGGGGCTTTCACAGATGTCAGTCAGATGGCAGGGCCATTTAGTGTGAAACCCAAACTCCTGGCTGTGCCCCGAGCACCCTGCTAGATCTGGCTCGACCTCCTTGTTCTGCCTGAGCTTGCGGGGCTGCCCACGGTGCTCACCTGTGTTCTGGCCACACGCTGGCCCTTTTGTCCATTCCTCCAACCCCCCAAGCTCCTTCCTGCTCTGAATCCTTGTTCCTGCTCTCCTCTCTACCTGGAATCTCATCCCAACCACACTGGTGGCTGGCTTGTTCTCATCTTCTGTGCCTCCTAGAGATGTCAGCCCTGCAGAGAGGCTCTCCTGCTCGTGGACCAAAGGAGCCACCCCCTCCCCCACCCTGTCACATCCCCTGCTATCCTTTCCTTGGATCACTAATCGCTCTTGGGAAATGTTGATGTGTTCAACTTTTCCCCTCCTGTCACTTGATGGTTCCTGGGATTTTGCTGCTGAACAGAAGAGAGTCAGTAAATATTTGTTGAATGATTTTGATGATGTTTGAACAATGTTGATGACTGTATGTCTGGGTTCCAATTTCCCACGACAAATGAGAAGTGCAGGTGCCACACATTCACTCATCAAACGTGTATTGAGTCCTTGCTATATCAGGCACAGAAACTGAATTACATGTGATTGGTCAGTCCCTCCTCTCTTTCCGCCCCTCCCTCTGCCCTCCAGCTTGCCTGCAAGCATTCATCAGATGTTCCTAGAGTCAAGCACTGTGCTAGCTCATAGGGACGTAGAAGCAGGTAAAAGGGTGTCTCTGCCCACAGAAGCTCACTGCACAAAGCAAGAGTTTCCCCGACAGCGGGAGGGAGGCCAAGAAGAGTTAGGGACTCCCAGTGGGAGTTAAATGCTAAGTTAAATGCCGTTCTTGAGGAAAGATGCCCTTGAAATGCAGGAGGGCTTCCCAGAGGAGGTGGCATTCTCCCCAACCGCGTCCACCCATCCACCCTAGAGGATATTTTCCCCGCTCAGCAGGGGCCCAACCCTCTCCCCAGGACCGCTGTCCTCAGCCCTGGCCAGACACACGACTTCTCGCTCTGGTCTCAGAACCATGCAGGAGCCTTTCAGGGGATTTCCATTCACTTCCAAACCTTTCTCCCAAGTGCGGAATTCCTTCTCGCCCTCCTCTCGGGCTGCTGATGAACTGAAGGAGACTCCCCAGTAGGTGGCGCCCAGGCACCGCCGTGCGCCCTGTCCGCGCGCAGATGGTGTCCCTGCCTGAGGCACCTTCTCAGAACGAAGCCCGGGCGACTCCAGCTTAGGCCTGATCTGAATCCATTCCGTTTCGTTTTCAAAGAAAGAATTAAGGGATGCCTCGTAAGTGTATCTGCTCAGAGGAGTGTGTTCTGTGAGAAAAATAAACACGGTTGTTTGGCCCCCATGTAGCAAGCCTGTTCTTTTTGAAATACATCGTTTGACCAAAGAGGAGGCAGAGCCTTGCATGCCTTCCTCTTGGGGAAATTGTTGAAGGCACCGTTTGCCGGCCCTGGTCTGGACACTTGGGTGCCAGCAGCGCAGCCCTGAGCGGGGAGCGCTTTCCGCTCCAGAGCCTGGGGATGAAGCAAGGTCGTGGGGTGCCAGGATCTCTGTGGGGTGGGAGCTCCCCTCCGTTCTGCAAACCTCAACGACTCAACAGCCTCTGGGTCCCCAAGTTATGTGCTAGGTGTGTGCTTGGACACTCAGGGCGTAGATGGGGTTGAGCTGATGGGGGGCTGGCCGCAACAGCGCAGTGTCACTTAGCAGGTCTGGACTCAGGCTCTGGGCTGAGCATCTTTGTGTGGTTTGCCTTCTTAAGTGTCCTGCGTGGTGGTGCCCATCCCAGAGGGAATGACTAATGCCTTGGCCAAGGACTATGGGGCAGAAAGCAAATTTGGGCCAGTCTTCAGGGAAAGGGAAAAAAAAAAAAAAAAAAAAAAAGGATGATGATGGACAGTGACATGCTCCTGGTCATTTTTCAGAAAGTTAAACCCATTCTATTGAAAGGAGGTCCTTAACTGTGAAGCAGTGTTATAAGGTTCTCGGACAGAGTGCAGTTTGTGGGGGAGAGCCTCGCTTAGCTCCTGCAGACACTTGGCCCCTTGCCCTCTGCTCTCTGCCCCGGCACACTGCCCCAGACCGCACTCAGCAGCGGTTCCTCTGTGCTGAGCCCTGGGTGGGGTTTGGCTAGTGGGGGACACCGGCAACAGGTAGAGAGAGGCCGGTGGGGTGGGAGTGCACCTTCAGCCCTGTGCCCCCGGGACCGGCTGCACCCAATCTAAAGCCACATCAACCTCCCCGTCTCTGTGGCTTTCTCTCCCTCTGGGGGCTCTCTGTCCCTTCAGGCAGAGTGCTAGAAAGGTCCCCACTGCTCCTGGCTGCAGGGGAGTGCACCATTTCTCCTAGTTTCCCTCGGCCTGCCCACACTGCCCGTTACAATAGCCTCTTTATTAAACCTTCCTTAATTAGCCAGCGTGACTATGTCATGTGCTTCCTGCTGGGGCCCTGACTGATACAAAGGTAAGAGTAGACAGAAGGTTTGTTTTTCTTAAGTCCTGACTCTACCAAAAAAGAAAGAAAGAAGGAAGAAGGAAGGATGGAAGGAAAGCAATGGGAAGGAGGAAGGAAGAGAAGGAAGAGCAAGAGACCCCCTATCATTCCTTGTTTATTCATGTATGTAGTTCTCTCTCAATTCATTGGGAGCAGAGAGATTCCATATACCCTTCTAGTGAATTCCCCTTTTGCTCAAGTGATTAAGAATCGATACCTGTTGCTTACAGCCTGGCTGATAGAACAGTGAAATCCCCAAGTCTGGGAGCCTCTGCTGGGTGTGGCTCTGACCCCAGCTCTCAGGGACCCCAGTCTGCACCCCTTCACCCACCTCCCTCCCAATGAGGTCTCTCCCCATCCAACCAGGCTTCTTGCATAGACCTTTGAGTTTGGCCTCTGCACTACGTATAGTTGAACACATCTGCCCCTCACTGCAGGGCAAGCAACCTGAATGCTGATCAGATTGTGTTTTGCTCACCTGTGTATATCCATGGCCTGGTGAGGTACCTAGCAGAAGAGATGGAGTGGCAAAGAGGTGGGGAGAGAAGACTCACATCTAGGAAACTGATGACACGCTGTATTATTAAGCACCAGGGTGAAAATACCGATAAGAAGTAGAATTTATAAAAGGACTTGGTGTCTTGCTGTGGAAGGGGATGGCTGGAGGAGGCTGTGGAGAGCTGGTGTGCAGCCTAGAAGCTTGAGCTCACAGTTTGTGAGCCAGGCCAGCACAGCTGGGAACAGCAAAGGGCCCTTCAGATGCCAGATGCATAACTAGCTCCTTGCACTGCTGATGTGGTGAGCCTATCCTCCCTTCATCCTTCCCTCCCTCCCTTCTTTGCTCCCCTGCCTCCCTCCCTGCCTCCTTCCCTCCCAGCAGTCCTCCCTCACCTGGCATGTATTCATTGGACACTTCTCATGTGCCACACGCTCTATTAGATGCCAGAGATCTAGCGATAAGACAAGACAGACATAATTCCCTTTCATTTCCTGTTTACAATCTCATGGAGATTTTTAAAGCTCCTAAGTAAACATAAATAAAAAACACTACACATTTGGGATAAACTCTCCAAAAGAAACAAGGTCTGAGAAAACAAAAAAGTAGGGAGAGGCACGTCCCTTAGCTGGATGGTCAGGGAGAGCCCTTCCTGGGAATGGCATGTTTAGCGGAGCCCTGAGGGAGGGAAAAAAAAAAAAAAATCACCATGCAAAGATGTCAGAGACTCATTCAGGCTGAGGGAACAGTGTAAGCGAAGACACTGAGGTGTGGGATGTTAGGATGTCATGCATCTGGAACCTCTTGGTAGATCTAGAACAGACTTCCAAAGCCCAAGGGGAGGTGACCGGAGGTTCTGTTGATGAGGTCCTACTTGGGAAGAAGCTTAGTGAAGCACTTGACGTACTCTGCCCATGTCCCCTCGGTCCCTGCCATTTTCCACACATACCAGCACCTGGCTGAAGACTTTCCCTGGCTTCTGGAGTACACTCCTCTGAGGCACACAGCAGGCCAGAGGTGGCAGGGAATTAGCCTCCCTCCACCAAAGACTGGTGAGCACTCCCACCTCTCAGGCCAGATATCTCCAGGTGCCTCCTCAGCAGCGGCTCCCAGAGCCCTGCGGTGGGACTGGGCTCTGGTTGCCCGCAGCGCTGCGGTGCTTGATGACGCACCTTGTGTGGGCTGCCTGCCTATCTCCGTCTCTGAGTCACTTTGCCATGTCCCTACAGGCATTTCCGGGGAACCCCTCCCAGGTGAATACCTTGCCCTTGAATCCTGGTCTCTGGGACTGCTTCAGAGAGAACTCAAGCCGGGACACCAGTGGACTGATACCTCTCTGCAAAAATCGATATGCTGTAGCCTAGAGCTTCAGATGCAGTTTTGTGTGCACCCACACCGCCCTTTGCATTAACATGATGCCATCCGTCAAATGTCCCATCTATTTCAGGCCCCTGCACGTGAATGCACATCACACCAGCCAACTTGGAGAATCCACATTTGCACTTAGAAGTACCAGGGAGCATGGGCTCTGTGCCGTTCATAATCAAGGGTAGGCATTTTAAGGAAATTTGGTTTAGAGATAACATCCTCTGCCGCTTTATTGTTTGGCAAAAGGATTTGATGAGGACAAAGGCTTTCTTTACACTGGACACACTCTGACCTTTGTTTTACTAGATTAATTTCATATCTAGAGTGCCCCATCTTGGATGATGAATTAGCAATAAAAAGCTCATCAAAATGTAATTACATGCAATGTGTTGAATAATGATCTCTTAAAAATTCCTATAGATTTGTCTGCACCTCCTTCCCCTCCTGGGGGAAATGAGCCTCAGCTGCTAGCTACTAGCCCCGGCTCAGGAATGCAAACCCTAGCCATATTGTGAGTCTGAGATAGGAGAGCTGGCTTCTATCATTGCCCAGTGTCATCCATTGATCAATTGCTTTTCTGCATGTGATGCACATCTTTATATAATTTAAAGGACCATCTCCACGGGGGTAGGAATACACAGGAAGTGGAAGCCGAAGGCAGAGCGAAGCCCTCACCTCCTCCATCTGCAGCAGCCCTGTTTCAGGGAGGGAGTTATTAATTAAAATGTTAACTGCCCAGACAATAGCAGGCAGACCAGCATGGAGAAGGCCTGCAAAGCAAGCATTAAAGCTTTCATAACTGTAAATTCCAGGAAAGTTTGCTCCTCCTTAAAATAGGAAAACAGAACCATCTGTATCTCAGAGGAGACTTAACTGAGCTGTTTGAGTGTTGTGAGGCTTTCCCCAGGAGCCCGGCTGGTTTCTCTCCAGAGGGCTGGACTTGGACAGAGAGAAAGCCTAGCCTTACCCGCGCTTGGTTGAGGAGGCCTGTAAACCCTACAGCTGGGGCTGACAGCAGAATATTCAAATGATTCCAACAGTGAAAATGCCCACACTCATTTGAATAACTGAAGAATTCAATCATTTGAATGCCAATGATTATTCCTCTGGGAGTTTACATTTTAGAAAGACAGTGCATCTGAATCCCCATGAGAGCATTAAATCGCTATCTAATTAGCAGTCCCAAATTATATATATTTAACAGATAATTAAAGGTTTGAAGGCTGTTGGAATAACTGGTTATACATTTAAATGAATCACAAGAAATTTGTTAGTAATGTGCGGAGTTTTCTTTTATTTCTTGCTTCCCTCTTTGAAGTTCAGTAGACCCAACCTCTCGGGGTTAAGTTTGGTAGCGGTAAGATAAAGGCAGATGGTTTTAATTATTCCAGCTCCAACCTCCAAATAATTATAAGCAGCTGTCATTTTTACATAATCCTAAATGATAAGACCCAAAGAATGCAAATAAAAAGGTTGACACCATGGGCTCTTGGGCATGGTAATTTAATTATGCCCACTGCCCCGCTGGGCTGACCATTGCGCTTTGCCAAGGAGGTGCCTGAACCTCTCCGCTCCTCGCTCGACTTTTATAACCATGCGGCAGGCACATGTATTTCTGAACGGGCTTCCCAGGTGCTACTTCTGCATTCTCTGTGGGGGTTTGCGGGGCCGAGGGGAGCACTAATACACTCAGATTATGGAGACAAGAAAGTAGCTTGGCTCAGCCAGCCAGGGCTTTTGCTGCAAGTCCTCCTCAGCCTCCCTGCCCCTTTCTCCTTGGGATGGGGTCTGCCCCTGTTCTTGTCTCAGTGAGCCCCTCTCCCCCAGTAGGTGATGACCTGGTAGAAGGCCACCCAATAGCTGGCATCTCTCTAGCCTGTAGCTGGGGATTTTGCAGGGAGGAGCACTCATGCACGTGGCTGGTGAGGGCCAGAAATCCCAAGTGATTGGCTGACCTGCCAACCTCTACCCAGGAGGCTCTCGGTTCCCGTTTGCAGTGTGAGGCTTTCTGGGCCTGTCTCTCCCTGGAAGGGCAGAGACCCCCTGAGGAGCAAGTCAGGGGTACTTATCATAGCCACAGCGGCTTCTCCCAATTGGACCCAATGACTCCAAAACCAAAGTCTGACAGACAAAGTTCACCCTAGGCAGACCTCCGGTTGCACTTTGCCAGAGGCAAGTCTAGAACATCATCTAGAAGGAAGACACACACACATACACACACACACACACACACACACACACACACACTCCAAATTAAATCAAAAGCCCAAGGACCCAAATGCCTGCTTCTCCCAAAAAGCCTCTCCTGGAGTGTCTAAGTTTCTAGCTACATTCCAGGAAGAGGGTTTGGGAGGAAGTGGGGCAGGTGAAGGCATTTACTGGACTCCTGCCATTGCGGCAGGATTGGGAGTCCTATGGCTGGGACGCCCCTTATGTGGAGCCTCGTTCATCCAGGCTCAAATACAGATAGAAACAGTACCTTTGTGTACATTTAATGGAAAGATTCCTTTGAGAGTTAATCATCTGAGGCTCAGCTCTGCTCAGTGTGGAATGGCAAGGAGCTGGCTGACTGGGATCCCAGGTCACCTTGCTGTCATCCCTTCCTGATGCCTTCACGGGACACATTGCAGGCAGATACCCGGCAGCAGCCTTGGGGCCACCAGGATATGTTAGTCCGTGGGCCAGAGCAGTCTCTGAGACTAGGGTCGCCTCAGCCTCAGCCTCCCCCGTCAGCTGTGTGGCCTTGGACAAGTCACTCAACCTCTCCAGCCTCAGTTTCCTGAGCTGATAAATGAGTGCAAAAATAGTGCCTCCTGGAGGGGATTGTTCTGAGCATACAATGAGTTCATGTTCACACAAGGTCTAGAACTGGCCAGGCACATAATGTGTGCTATACACGTGCTCATGGAGTGAATATAGATCCTAATGTGTTCATTTATTTATTCTGTTTACTCATTCAAATATTCAACTATTCATAGTGAACCCATTCTGCCAGGCACTCTCCTGGACACTGGCAGGTTCAATGCTGAATGAGAAATAGCCTCTTTCCCGAAGATCTTGGGACCTAGTGGGAGATGTAGGCAGTAAGTAATGAATTTGCAGTACGCTGTGATGGGTGTGGAGATGGAGAGACCACAGGAGGCTCAGGAGAACATAGGAAGGACCTGAACCAACTCTGAACTTGGCAGCAGACTTCCCGGAGGAGCTGATGCCTCCTCTGGGTCCTGAGGAGCCAATGGACTTTGAGTTGGGGTGAAGAGTGCTGGAAACAGTGGAGTGGTAGAAGGATGCAGGGACCTGAAGTCAAGGATGGTAATAATATTGTTAGCAGCCCACTGGATCTAGCTGGGGAGCAATACAGAGAGAGTCGGGAAGTGGTGAGAGGGAGGTCAGAGCCACAGGCAGAGGCATACTGATGGGCACTGTGGCATTCTGGAACGTTGGACATCAACCTAGAGGGCGTGGGGAGCCATGAGGATTCCAGGCCAAGTGGTGATTTTGGTTGCAGAAGAATCCCCCTGGCCGGACCCTGGACAGTGGATTGCAGGGGCGGAGTCCATGCAGGGAGGCTTAGGAGATGCTCACCTTCATCAAGGGGAGGGAGGGTATCATGGTGGCTAAAACTAAGTTGGTGGCAAGAGGGATGGAGAGATGTGACTCAATTTCAAGAGACACATAAAAGATAGAAGCTATGGATGTGGTAGTTTGATGAGCCCTGGTTGCCTTGCCTAGATCACTGGCCTCTTTCTCTGGCTGCTCGCCTCTCCAGCCTCTGCCCACATCTTCATGATCACAGACATATACAAGACCCAGAGGACTGAGTCAGCCTTGCAGGGGACCTTTAGTTTTCCTATGAGTCATGAGTGACATCACAGGTCTCTTGGGTTTATTCAGACCAGCATGCATCCCAAATTTTTTTTTAAAGACAGATTAGTATATTTCAGAATCACCTGCAAAAAAAAAGAAAAGAAAAGAAAAGAAAAGAGTGAAACCTAAATATTTTGCTGCGTCACCAGTCCAGTGGGCTGGACAGAGCAGTGATGGGTGAGAACCTATTCAGTTTGGTGGTCTGATATCCCAGGGCAGAGAGCAGATGGGTGGGATAGGTGGTCACAGGCATGTTGATGCTGCAAAACCCTGTGTCCTCGGGGCGGTGCAGAACAAGGGCCACCCCAGGGAAGAAGGGAGACAGACTCTAGCTGGAAGGATCCGAGAAACATTCATGGACGACGTGGGCACAGAGGTGGATCCCTTTATGTCTTCTCCTCCTTCACAAGTATCTTGAAAATTTTTAGCAGAAAAAGAGAAACAAAATAAAGATATCATACCAAGCATCACCCTAGATAAAGTCACACACACACACACACACACACACACACACACACACACTCAGACACGTTTGAGGAAGGCTCAGCCATCTGATGTAGGTTAATACCATTACAGGCAAAAACCAGAGTCAGGTGTAGTGGTAACTGGCTTGGAAGGAGGGATTCCTTTCCCTCTTTTCTTTCTCTCTCTCTTTCCTTCACTTCCAAATTCGTTGCCCGCTTCCTGCCCTTCCAGCCAGTTAGCACAGAAACCTAGACGTGGAGAGAGGTCTCTCTGTTCCAAGCACCACCCCTCCAAGGGGAGCCAGTAAGACTGGAGTACTTCTCCCGGGGACTGAGCCAGGAGAGGCACTAGGAATGGGGGTGACAGGCCAGGAAGGCTGGTGTCACTGGCCCCAGGAGGAAACCCCCAGCAGAGCTTGCTCCATGTGGGTGGTCAGCTGCAGCTCCACTGGACGGGAAACATGTCTCATTGCACTGTTGGTTGGTGCTATCTTCTGATCTCACTTGAGTGAGTGAGAAAATTCATTGTCTTGGCAGTTCCAAAATTGGAATCACCTTGTGGTGCCCAATTATAGTGCGTGTTCAAAACAGCCTGACACATTTCAATCCCAAGAGTCTCTTGCTCGAGGGAATAATGCCAACTAAAGTTCTATAAATGCACAAAAATTGCTTTGTCAAATGTCACAGGCATACTTTCAACTTATAGAGGTCCTCTTGTTATCCTAGATGTTATTTCCTAATGACTCAGGTATCTCCAACCTTTGTATGAAATCTGCTTTGGAATATGGCACTGTGGGCTCAAGAACTTGGTGCAACTCTCTTTGGAACTTTGAAATTCATTCATTTTTTTTTTTTTTTTAAAGATTTTATTTATTTATTTGAGAGAGAGAATGAGAGAGAGCATGAGAGGGAGGAGGGTCAGAGGGAGAAGCAGACTCCCTGCCGAGCAGGGAGCCCGATGCGGGACTCGATCCCGGGACTCCAGGATCATGACCTGAGCCGAAGGCAGTTGCTTAACCAACTGAGCCGCCCAGGCGCCCCATTCATTTTTTTTTTTTTAAGATTTTATTTATTTATTTGACAGAGAGAGACACAGTGAGAGAGGGAACACAAGCAAGGGGAGTGGGAGAGGGAGAAGTAGGCTTCCCACTGAGCAGGGAGCCCGATGTGGGGCTCGATCCCAGGACCCTGGGATCATGACCTGAGCCAAAGGCAGGCACTTACTGACTGAGCCACCCAGGTGCCCCCTTTTCTTTTTTTGAGAGAGAGAGAGCACTAGAGGGCGAGCAAGCAGGGGGGGGGGGGGGTGGGCAGAGGGAGAGGGAGAGAGAGAATCCCAGGCAGACTCCACGCCCAGCAGGAGCCAGACGCAGGGCTCGATCTTACAACCCCAAGATCGTCTGACCTGAGCTGAAATCAAGAGTCAGATGCTAAACCAACTGAGCCAGCCAGGCGCCCCTGAAATTCATTCTGAAGGCTGTTCTGCATCTAAGTTTTGCCCAGAAAACTATAGTGCGGTTTTGTCCAGAGTGTTCTAACCTATCAGAGAGCTGTCTTCTAGGCACCCAGGGGCATCTTTCCCTCGCAGGCGGCATCCGTGTTCTGCCTTCTCTGCTGCGGGCTGGTATTTCCCTCGCATGGGCCCTTCACCTGACTCAGGGCCCTGCAGACGGTGCTCCCCTCTCTGGGTCAGCGTCCCCGCTTCCCAGGCCCCTTGCTGGCACGAAAGCTCCTCCCGCCCGAGCCACTCAGCCCGATTTTCATTTTGATGACTCGCTGGCTATGACAAGACAGATGGGCTTTCTGAGAATGGGAATTTAAGGCCAGCCGCCATGGAGAAGCCACACTGAAGGTCCAAAACCACTGGCAGAGCTGGGTCACTTCCTCCCCACACACCACGTGGGTGACTCACCTCGACTCAGAGGACACCAATTAAGATAAAGGTCATTTGGGTTTTCAAAGCAGCCTCTTAATTGTTTTTTTTTTTTTTTTTAAATACCAAAGCTGTTTTAGTTTTACAGCCATCAAAAGGATTTTGTAATCACACTAAGAGAGCACGGAGAACTTTTCATCTTTGAGACACTTAAAAACATTAATTAATAAGAGCATGGTACCTGGTGGAAAAAGGAAAAGCCTTGTTGTCCGGACATGCCCTGTTGCCTCTCTCCCACCTTCCGGCTGCTTTGGGACACACCCTCACGGCCCTGCTTCCCTCCAGTGTATCTGGGCTTCTCATCTTCCCATGAACACGAAGGATTTCATCTCCACGTATAGACTCATCGGGATCACCCCCTCCTCCCCCACCACCGGCCTTGTCTCTGCCATCCTGTCATCTAGCTTACCTAGCAAGGTCTGAGCCCCATGGCGTCATACCACCAAAGGGCCAGCACGATTCAGGTGGAAATCCCAGCTACCCTGGTACCATCAGATGCTACCAGGCTTGTCTGAGGCTGAGTCAGATGTTGGCTAATGGGCCTTGTGTTGTGTGTCCTGGGTATGTGGCACCGTGCTCCCTCCAAGTACTCACTCAGTGCACTGTAGTTGTTCTCAATCTGAAACTGACTCTTGCATCCCCGGCCTACGAAGGCCAGTTTCGAGGCAGCCCGAATGAGTCAAATGGAGGCAAGGATGGCTGGTGGGTGTCGGCTTCCGCCGTTGTTCTGTACCCGTTAATAGGCCTGCTGCGTGCAGCCCTGTGGGTGGTCGCCATCTGAGCTGAGACCCCCTCCGGGGAGGCAGCGCACAGGGTGGTGAGGACCGGAGGCTGAGCCAAGGGGCAAAGATGGGCTTGAATCACAGTCCCACTGTCGATTAGCTGTGCTGCCACGTGGCCTGCATCCCCGGGCTCCGCACATGCCCATCTGTGAGGCAGTTATCCCTCCAAGGAGGTATGCACAGTGTTTAGTACCGTGCCTGGAAGAAGAGCATTCACTCTTCCTAAAGAATGATAGGAGGTGAGGGGGAAGCTGGCCGGCAGAAAACTTTGTGTTTTTGTTTTGGTTTGGTTTGGTTTGGTTTGCTAAAGGCAGTCACTTAGAAAGCAGAACAGATTGGTTGCTACATTTTATAAATTCCTTGTGGGAGAAACAATGAACTTAGAAAACTGAAAACAGTAACTGCTTCAAAGGACTTACCTTTGGGCCAGCTAGCAGAACGGTGGGTGGTGATCCCTGTGTTGCCTGTATTGTGATAGGGAGGGCGATATTTTGTTTTCCATTCTTGCACTTTTCAGTATTTTCCAAATTTTCTGCAATGAGCAGTTGTTACCTGGAAAATCGGGGGGAGGGGGCAGGGGTAATCTTAAAAAAACAGCAAAAGCTTAAACCATTTGGACTGTCGCCAGGAGAGAAGTGGCTGATACTCTGCTTCCACTGAGTCTCTGCTGAGACTCCCCTTCCCTAGGGCCACCTCCTCTGCAGCTGGACATTGCATGACAGCCAGAGTCCTTGATTTGCAAATTCTAAGGGAAGAGACTGTTGCCCTGTCTCAGGCCCACCTGGCCAGCTGGCCTTGGGACCATGTCCTGTTTGAGACCTTCCCTTTGACCTTGAGAAGAATGGACCACCACTCCAGGTTGAACTGCCTCTTTTAAAGAATAGAAATATTACTGAACAACCATACTGCAAAGAAACATTTTATCCCATGAGCCTCCTCTCTAGGGGGAGGTGGGGGCTGCCACATCTCCTGAATCAGTAATGACCTTTACTGGTGCTGGCCGAGTGGGCGTTTCCCAAGACTGTTTGTCAGGACACACTCCATGCTCCACTATGTACCTGTTT
Organism: Phoca vitulina; assembly: GCF_004348235.1. Classification (NCBI taxonomy): domain Eukaryota; kingdom Metazoa; phylum Chordata; class Mammalia; order Carnivora; family Phocidae; genus Phoca; species Phoca vitulina. The sequence continues at coordinate 12,201,990 of NW_022589716.1, forward strand.
GCTTCTCACGCCAGCCCTGTGAGCTGAATGCTATTATCCCATCCTATAGACGAGTAGCACAGGGCTCAGAGAAATGCACGAACACCTGTGTGTGATTCTGGGACCCTAGCTGCTACCTGCTCTCTAACCGCCCTGATTGGCGAGTGGTGGGTCATGACCTACACCTTGAGTGCAGGAGATGACCCTTCTCAGACAGCTTCTCCACGCTTTCCTGATGGCTCACCTGGGCCTGGCCCAGGGCCTGATAAATGTATTTGGGGGGATTTGGGTGAGTACAGGAGCAAATGAGGGAATGGATGGAGGCAGGAGGGAGGGAATGAAGTGCCCGGTAGCCATTAGGCCGTGCTCTCTTGTGCGTGGAGGAGAGAAGATGTGTCTCCTTTACTTCTCCCAAAAGGACCACTTCAGTCCCTGGGATGAGAGGAGACGCAGGCCTCGGGGGAGGTGGCAAAGGTGTTTGCCAGCTGAGGACTCTGCCTGCCTTGGGAGAGAACATCCGCCCAGACAATGGCTGGCTCCCCGCCCTTGGCCACACCCCTGCACCAGATGGCATTAGCTCTGGGCAAGGTTTCTTCCTCTCCAGTTGTGGGCCTCCCACCCCCATCTCCTTCCTTCCTTTTGGCAGCATGGAGCGGCACGTACAATTTATCAATTATTAGCATACACGATATTTGTTTCCCAGAGGCTGCATGGATGTATGTAGCTGATTTCTTCTGGCCCCTCCCAAAAAAACACAGGAAAAGCAAAGGCATTTTTGTTTTTTTTCAAACCAACATGAACGTGGCCATCACCTTAGCCTATCCCATTATGCTTCCAAAGTTGGTCTGTAGGTAACACCAAAGAGCGCCTGCATGCAGACAATGAAACACCAGCTGGTGGGTTCAGGCGAGGAAGGCGTGCCCCCGGAGGGCTCTGGCTTGCTCCTCAGATGGATGCCCATCTTGTCCCATCCTCCTAGGCCACAGGCTGGTTTGTGCGTTCACCACATCTGGCCTTTATTTGAAACTCCACCTCAAAGTATTTCATAGCACAGAATATCTTTCCTTATTAAATTCTCCCCCACATATTTTTTTCATAAAACAGGCACCAAAAACTACAAACCTACCCGTGACTCTCAAAGTATCTGTTTATAAACCTTTGGAAACCGTTCGCAATTCGTTAATCACATTTTCAAAGGAAGTTACAGTTTATAGATACACTAACAAATGCCGTATCCGATGCCTCAGCCCCAGTAACGAGAGCCTCACGCAGGGAAAGAGGGAGTGGGGCTGGTGGATCCAGGATGTGTCAGAGGCTGAATCCGGAGGGACAGGGGACAGCTGGCCTGGAAGTCAGAGATTTGCTTCTGTTTCTGTCACTCTTACACTGTGGCCTCACATCTGTCCTCTCAGGGGGGAAAGTAAGGATAGGGGATCAGCCGCACTCACACACAGTAGTCTATCTTGAGTAACAGTGAGATATTTTGCAGGTCACATGCTCCTAAATAAGTGTTAGGAACACTTCACTTAAAATGTACTTTAAAAGTGGTTCATTTACAAGGAAAAATAATAAAGGCATTAAATATATACAAGTCAGAATTCCAATGACTACTTATGCTTGAAACCCAAGCCAGCTTAAAAAAAAAAAAATCTTTAAGAAGGGAAAGGGGTAATGTGGAGAGAATGTAGTTGGTACCTGAAACATCCAAGGGCATAAAGATTTTAGTCACAGCTTGATCCAGGCACACACACTGTGTTTTCAGGACTCTCTCCTGCCTTTTCTCTGCTTTCTCTGCATTGGCTTCATTCTCAGGAGGGCTCTCTCTAAGCAGAAGCAGAGATAGTTATGAGGAGCTCATGTTCACATCCTACCACCTTAATGGTGCTAGCAGATGCGCAGCTCCTTTATCTGGATAAACCCAGGAAAGCATGCCAGGCTGAAGCTCATTTGGGTTGGCGTGGGTTACATCCCCAGCTCTGAACCAGTCTCTGCGTCCTGGAGAGATGTGGGTCTCCTCGAATGCTCAGGTCACTTGCCTATCTCTGACCCAGGGTGGTCTTGCTTTCACGAGAACTATATTTACTGAGAAAGGGGCCCAAGGGCTTCCCTGCAGGAAAGCAAGGCGATTACCCTGGAAAATGTGGGGGATGAGTGGGGGCAGTGCATGGCACAAGCGTCTTCCTTGTGGAAGTCTACTCTCTAGCCTTCCCATATGCTCTCTTCATTGGAGAAAAGATAAAGGTGGATCTAGGGTCATTATGCTGGAGTTCACTCCTCACCCTCAGTCTGTTTTATTTTATGCAACAGACACTGACTTTTCCTTCCCTCATTCAAAATAATCACTCTGCTATGTTACTACTTGCACTCTAAAGGAGCTCACCCATTAATAAAAACCCAAATGGGAAGTGTTTTAGACCAGTTTCACATACTTGGTTAAGCAGACGTTGTAGAGGGGCATTCCTACAATAGAGTTCCAGAGCAGGTATCCCCAGCCCTGCCTGTTTCCTTCAATGAAATGAAATTATTTAGACTCACTGGTTTGTGGACCAGCCCACTGTGAATGCTTCTTCATACTCTAAACCCTCCAGGTTTCCTGACTATCAAAAGCGCAATGTATTGAATTTCTTGAGTGGTTATAAGAAAAAAAAAATGAAGAAAGACATCTGGGAATGGTCAGAAGTCAAGGGTGCTCTGTGGATTACAGAATTGCCAAGTACCATCTAAAAGCACTTGGGTTCTTTAGCACAGGTATGAATTTTTCTGCTGGGACAGTCTTGAGTCCCAGCTGAGCTATAGTCCCCGTCTTGGTGCATAAGATATATACACCAGGAGGAGGTATGTGAATGTGACTGTCTGACACAGACATCTTCAACAAACATCTCCTATGGTTTACAGAACAGTGACCTGCTGAATCACTGAATGGGTCTCCTTCATTTCAAGGAAATGACATATTAGCCAACTGTATACAATGAGCCTGTGTCTTGGCTAGCAAGGTCATGGCTCTCAGGAATCATGCTAGCTATATATTAAGGCTTTATTCTGTGCCAGGATTGTGTTTGTCCATTTACATACAGTATCTAGTTAATTCTCTCAACCTACCATTGCCAGGGAGGTACTATTGTTTTTCCTATTTTACAACTGAGAAAAGGGAAGCATGGAGCAACTGGGCCCCCTGCTCAGGATCACAGGCCCAGTAAGTGGCAGAACCACTCTCAGAAAGACAAATGGACATTTTCTGAGGATAAGGGAACATTTGGTGCTCGGGACCTCGGGGGTGTTTTTGAATTTCTTTAGGAGTGTTTGAAATAACATGAGTCTCAGCAATGAAAATTTGGTCAGGGGCTGGTGGTGGGTGGGGGTGTCCTGCCCCACACTGGCTATGTGATCTTATCAAAGTGTCCTTTTACCCATTATTTAACTTGTGACAGCCTCTTTTCCTGTATGTATGGTGGGCAGTGAACTGACCTTCGAAAGGCAAAATTAAGGGTGATAAACTGCAAGCAAGTCCTTGGAAAAGAAAGAAAGACTGCTTACTTGGCTTTATTGATATCCTTAGTACCTGGTCCTTACGAGGCATCTGATAAATGTATTTGAATAAATAAATAAAGGAGCATTTTGAAATGACCAAAGGAAGTACTTCTCACAAACAAACAGTTTAGAACTAGCATTATGCCACCCAAAATATTGAGAAAGCTCTGCATTTTGCTCAGAAGCTGGGCTGTGTGAGCTTCTGGGGCACCTAGTGGCTCTCGGGGATGGTTCTTACCAAAATGGAACTTGGGGGCCGTTAGACAGTTAACAGAGGTCCAAGAGTGGCTGACTGTACGTCCTCAAAGGGACATGTCGAGTCTTGTTAGCATCATGCGCCCCCTTCCCCACCATACCTCCTCACTGTGACACCTGGGTGACAACCCCACCCACCCCGTTCCTGTTCCTCCCACTCAGCTCCCGCCTGGATCTCGCAAGGGCCTGAGCTTCCACGAACACACAAAGTTTCCATAATGGGACCCAACTGCAAATCTGCTGTCATAAAAAGCGGCCTCTCAGGGAGCCGCTTCCCCTCCTCTTCATCTACAGTGGATCCGATGTCCTAAAACTGACCTTGAACATCTGTGAATTGCCTTTAGCACCTGTCTCCAGGAACCAAGCAGTGTCCACAATGGTTACCTGTTGTTTGGGGCGGGAGGGGTCTGAAAACACAGTGATGCTGCATCCCATTTCGAATCTTACCAATTCCATCCAAAGATGACCAACTTAGGGACAAAAAAGAAAAAAAAAAACTATACATACATAGGTATTTTTTCCAATATGCCATTGGCCATATCTTATGAACCGGTAAAGGGGTTGCTTATCTTTAGCCTGCAGTAGAGGGCAGACTTTCCTACATTATAAACATCCCAACCACCATCATTAAAGGCCCTGAGACACAGGAACATCCAGACACACGACCGGCCAGCAGATAAAATGGTAGGGTTGCAGGGTGACTAACACCAGTGATTTAGGGAAGAAAAAACGAAAACCACTCCCCCTGTTCTTAAGACACTCGTGAGGTTTTCCAGAGAAATGCCCTCATGGCCATTAAATCTGGTGGTGACTCCCAATACCCACATCCACCCCGGGTAGAGAGGCCGCACTTAGCTCAGTCCTGCTACGGCCTGTGTGAGGGCAAGTCTACACGATGTTACCAGGATGTTGAGTGCTACCGTGGAGACCAGTGCTTTTGCTTCCTCACCAAGGAGCATGGGGCCGGTTTGAGACCGGAGGTCGGGGTGGGAGAACTGTAAGACAAAGGGATAGGACTAGATTTTTGGGAGACCGTAAAAAGCCCTTTCCTGTGTCACAAAGTGGTGGCTTTTTTAAAACTTTGGAGTAGAGAAGGATCTCCCCTATTCCACATGGGTGCCATCTGGGCAGGGGGAAATCTTTGCTTTGCTTCTGGTGGATTTGGAGGCAACGAGTCCAGGAGGTAAATTCATTTCAAGGAGCGTCGGCTTGTTATTTCCCCAGCTCGGAGCACCTGGCCTGAGCTTTCCTGCTATTACAGTCCCTCGGACTGTGCCCTACTGGGCTTCTCTCTAATGTCCCTCCACTCAGTCCCCATCCGAGAAACAGGGCTTGGGAAAATAAACGCTGCCCTGGCTGATGATCTCATGGAAATTTTTTTTTTTTCCCTCTTTCTTTATTTCCCTCTCGCTACCAGTACGAAGAAGGAAAGAAGCGAAGGAAACCTAACTACAGTAGCGTTGACCTCTCTGAGGTGGAGTGGGAAGACCGGGATGATGTGGTAAGTGACTGGTTTTCAAGCCCGGTGAGGAGGGAGCTCCACAGTACCCACTTCTGTACCTGGAGGCCACCCGGGGAGCTGGCCGAGAGGCCCCCCCAGAGGACACCTGGCCACCAGAGGGACATGAAGACAATGGGCTCTTTTTAGGGCACTGGAATTTTATAAGCCTCCTGCTGGCTGGAACGGTTGCAGCTAGGCCAGCCGCCTGCCTGCTTGGCGCAGTCGGCTGAAACCATCCCCTGACAGGCTCTGGTCCCTTCTGCTGTGGATTCATCCAGACTCTTGCTCGGTGCAGTTTATGGGACCTGCCACCCTCAGGGGAGCCTGGACTGAGCCTGGCTGGGCAGCAGAAGGCCCTGCCCTCCGTCAAGTCAGGATGCCCTGGGCACAGCCCTTGCTTTCGGGGAGCCGCCCAGGACTGAGCAGCCCTGCCTCCCTTCTGCATGGTGGGCAGTCCATTTCCTGGGCCGTCCCAGCCGTCCCCCTTGCGGCCACACCACAAGAGCTCACACGCTTATTTCCCGCACCAACTCAGCCTTCGGCACTGTATCAAAAGCCTTCCTTATGGCCACGACTTAACCCCGTCCGTCTCCTTGTTATTTCCTCAATAAATAGATTTGTTCAACATGGCTGCCTTTGTGTGAATGTAGGCAGACTGTCCTTAATTAAATTGTCACTTCCCGTGAGTTCCTGCCTGGATCCTTGCTCTTGACTTTCTCTGTGGGGCGTCTGAGCCACGTCCACGGCTCTCTGCCCACACCCTCCCTGACGTGTCCAGGGGCCTGTCTTCAGTTTCACCATGGAGATAGCCATGTTTCCGTCCCTCAGTCTGTCCTGCTTTCCAAAGAGTTGTTGAGGGGAACCATTTGGACTCCCCAGCTGGGTTCTCTTGCTGTCATTATCTTCTCTCCGTGTCCTCTGCTCCCTGGACGTCTCAGCTAGCGTAAATCTCGGATTTTCTTCCTGGCCTATAAAATGCAAGAGGCATATCTTAGAAGTGTAGCTGATTTCCTTCATCTGTATTAGGACTCTTGAAACTCAAGTTCAGACAAAATACCTACTGTTTGATAAAAAACAACTTCCTCACCTGTCCTCTTTTCCCCACCTGCTGGTGGCCTGATATTGGGTCAGCTCAGTGACCTCGTAGGGTTTTACATCTTATTCTTTAAACATGGTCATCAGGGTCTTTAGGTTGTACTGTGCCCAATGTCCATGCTCTCCCCTTTCCTCCTGCTTTTACCAAGAAGCAGGCTAGCGCAGTCGTGAGGGGCACGGCCGGGCATTAGCCCACCTGGGTTCGAATCCCACCGTGGCAATCTGCTGGCTGTTGGTCTCAAGCACACAATTATCCTTTCTGTGCCTCGATTTTGGTTTTTGTCCTTTTTTTTTTTCCAGTAAAATGAGTATGATGATAATAGTACCTACATCAGAGAGCTGTTGTGAATCTTAAATGTGCTAATATGCTGAAAGATGAAAACGTATGTATGCCATTGTGTGGACATGGGGAGTGTCTGTGAGCGGTGGCTATTCTTTCTACTATTCTCATCAGCATTAATCCTCAGGTAACCTGCTCATGAATGAATGTCCCATGGACTTGCAGCTGCTAAATTGTCTCGTGAGTGTTTGAAGGGCGCGTTCCACTGTTTTCCTTTTTCTTCCATCTTCACTTTATCAGTTGCTTTATTTTGACTTCACTGGACCTTTTTGTTTCCTTTCCCAGAAGGCTGGAACCTTGTCGTCAACATGCTTCCCCCCCCTTCGTCCCATCCATTTGGATCAACATGGGAAGCAAACTGCTTTATGCTCGTTCTCACTTCAGAGTCCTCACATCATGTTACTGGAAGAGATTTATTACTTGGCTCACTCTAGTCATCGCCTGCACTCCAGTTAATTTTCAAGGAGCTGATATCTCCTTTTATTAATCGTGGCTTCCTTGCCCTATCTTCTTTTCTCATCGGAGCTGCAGAGCATTGGATTCCCAGCCTCTTACATGTTCTTCACCTTCATCCGACTCCCAGGGGTTTTTGGTGTCCACCTTCAAAGTTCCCACATCTCCTACAAGTTCAGTGCTCTTACTCTGCTCAAACTGGTCTCTCGTGGTCTCTCTGATTTGGGTCTCTTGTCTTACTTCCTTGAGGAACATGATACACTCAAAGCACATTTTGTGTACCCCACCAACACATTTGGGAAAACCCGGGTCACCATTTCTCTCCTACAGATTTGCACTCCGTTGACTGGAGAATCCTGGAACCAATACAGAGAAGCTTTGTAACATTGACATGTGATCCTACATGCCCATATGTCCACCATTGGGGTTTGCCTGTAAGTGGCAGAGGGCAGGCTTTTGGTTAAGATCTGGGAAAGACCATGAAGTAGAGCCCACTAAGGAGGAAGCAGCTTGAGCCTGCCCAGCTGCAGAGAACTTCTTGGAAGGAGCATCCTACTTCTCTTGGCAACTCAGCTCTTGTTGAATATAATGACGGTATTTACAACATAGACCCTGTGTCCTTCCAAAAAAGATGTGAGGTCACATATACTATTAAAACATGTGCAAAATAGACTGGCTAAAATTAGAATCTTAAAAAGAGGAAGAAAAATTAGAAACCGTTTAGAGGTGGATGAGCAGGACGTCTGGCCCAGGCTCCAGGCGACTTAGGCATCACATCAAAATACAATGAGTACGACAGATCTTTGGGGACCCATAAGCCAGGAAGGGACCCTGAGACATCTATAGCCCTGCCTGAATCACCAGTGTTGGTCACCTCTGGGAAGGAAAAAAAATATACCTTTTAAAATGGAGTTTATCCTTTGGTTATAAATTCCCACAGATGGTTGAAAGACTTAAGGATGACATTTTTCTTACTCCTGTTACCTCTTAGTCTTTCCCAAGCTTTCCACAGTGAACATGATTATTTCAATGAAGAGAAAAAACGAATATAGATAATAATAACTGACGTACTGAGCCCTTCCTATATGCCAGCACTGTTCCAAGTGCTATATGTGGATGAACATGTTGATTCTACACAACAGTTTTACAAAGTCAGTGTTATTGCCATCCTCATTTTGCAGTAAGGAAACTGAGGCAGAGAACAGATTGGTCCACGGGCACACCGTGTGGATTCCAGCCCAGGCTGCCTGGCCCCAAAGCTCTTGGCCACTTTTTTATGCCTTAGAAAGAGCTCTTGAGTCCAAGAGTCCTTAAAGACTCTGTATCAGTGCCCTCACGGTGTTTCCATAGTATCCTCCCTGAGGGGTGCCGCAGAGATGGGGAGTCCTTGCAGCCAGCTGCTAAACAAATGCTCGCCATGGGTGGCGCTGTAGATGCCAGCCCATCAGATTCTGCCTCCGGGCCACCTGAAACCCCTTAGGTTGCAGTGTGAGCCTTTTCTACTGCTCTCCAGTCAACTCACAGTTCTTACCGGCAATGGTTCTGTGGAAAATTTTCTTCGAGTCTTTTCTTTCTAAAGCCCCATATACCTCTTCTCCTGGGGTAAAGTTCTGAGAACTGTGCTCAATTAATTTGTTCTTCTTTACACCTACTCCTGTGTCTCTGCAGCTCGTGCTTGAGCCCTGGGTCGCCAAACCAAACACGGTCACCCCCCGCCACTACCCCCCCACCCACCCCCCGGACAGAGAGATTGAGAGGATTTTGATTTTGTCATACAGATACTCTGTGCCCGAGTCTGTTTTCATACTCTGGTTAAACGCTTGCTTGGGAATGACAGACCTGTTAATCTCCTGCTTCTCCCTTCCCCTTTAATCTCTTGGCTTGGCCCAGATGGCATGGCCTTGGGGGCCTGGAAGTGCATGCTGCCTGTGCACCAGGAAAGGTGAGGCTCATGTTCTGACGTGGAGAGCAAGCCACCATTGGCAGAACGAGCTGTCATTATATACTTACACATAAAACCCAAGGCGATCAGTGAATCTCTGGGGGAGATTCACTTCCTTAATGAGCTCTAACACAGGAGGAAGAGCTGTAGGCTCACGATGGAACCAGAAGCGTGACCACCAGCTTGTAATGTGGGTGCTTTGAAGGGTCAGGGAAGCTGTTGCAGCTCTGGGGTGCAGGCGAGAGAGACAGACTCACCAGGGGCTCTGGGGAAGCGCATCTGACCTGGATAACGCAGGACCCAGGAGAAGGAGGGTGCTTCCCAGAGAGACCAGGGAGCTGATCACCATTCCCAGAAAACTATTTCCAGCTTGAAGAGATTTGACCTTTATTTTTATCAACCCCACTGTGGTAAAAGCTGCTTTAATGTCCGCTGCATTATCACACTTGCATCCGATAGGGAGAAATAAAGACATTTCATTGAGGTTTTAATTTGCTCTCCCTTGAGGCTGTTAAGTTGAACATTGGCACATGTGATTTTTTTTACTGGCTACATAATATGCTAACATATGGGCACACCCAAAGTTGTTTGGGAATATTCCTCGGCCAGGACATTTTCATTTCTCCAGATGCTCGTTGCTATAATCCAGGTAGTGGCGAAATCGAGGGCTATTTGGCCAGCTCTGAGCAGCATTGTCGGTCTTGCCCTTCCTGGCCTGGTGGGGCTGAGAGTTTCGTCACTCCCGCATCATTCTGGTCTCTGCTCTGGGTACCTCTGCCATCTTGTCTTGTAAGCTGGCCCCTGGGGCAGCGGTGCCACTCACTTACCATAGGGTTTGGGGCAAGTTGCTCCCCTTCTCAAACCTCCAATGGAAGAGTGACATTTCTAGACTGTTCTGGTCTCACGGTGCTGCATTCTAACCCCACAGTCTGTTGAAAAGGCACAAAACCCCCTTTCCTCCTATGGCGACGAGGACAGAAACCACCTTCCTGTCAGCCCCAGTTCGCAGAACCTAGAGCCTGTAGGAGAGCCTACTGGAAAGTTAAAACCTAAGACTGTTGCATGGTCAAGTTTAAAACCTTTTCTTTCATTAAAAAAAAAAAAAAATCCAGAAATAACAATACATTATTTTTGTATTCATGCTATACAATTGTTATATTAATGCTTTAAATTTGTCCAAATGCTTTCTCTCCTGATTTGGGAAGCAAAACTAACAGTGTGGGCTTAAGGGACAGAGAGCCTGTGTGACTATAGGCAGGTTTCTTAACTTTGTGCCTCAGTTTCTCCACTTGTAAAATAGGGTTAATAATGGTGCCTTATTTTGAGGGTTTTAAAACCTGTGTCTGGCACATCGTAAAAGCTCAATAGGTGGTATCTATCAGTATTATCTGGGCTTTATAAGACCGTTCAACACAGTTACACAGCACCTGATGGGATCCCTGGGGTCTGGGAGTCCTCGATCAGAACACTTTTGATGGCATGAATGAAAAGGTGGAAACGGAGCCACAGAGAATTCACAGAACAGGGGTATGTGTCACCGGTAAGACTTGAGTCTTGACACCCTGGGTTATTTCTCTTTACTGTGGGCTGCCTCTTTTTCAGTCTGTGCCCACCCACAGGGGTAAAGAACAGCAGTTTTAACACAGGAGTTGGGGGGAGGTCACAAAGTCCATGAATGGTCCATGATCAGATCTTACAAGCTATGAAATCTATTAAAATAGGAGACATCAGAGGGCATCGCAGAGTAAGATGTATTTCTCATGTGGCTCACAGAGTTTAAAAAATGTTGGTTTAGAGCATGGGCATCTGTGTCAGCAAACTCAAACTTGAATCCTGATCCCTGAAGCTGTTGAAGGAGGGCTGGCATTGTAAGGGAGGAGGACAGTGGTGATGGTGATGGTGATGGTGATGGTGATGATGGTGGGGGACAGCTAACATTTACTGGATGCTTAGGGTGGATGAGGCACTCTTCTAAATATCAGCTCATCTACTTCTCACAGCAACTCTGTGAGATGGATCCTGTCATTAGTTTCATTTTGCAGAGAGGGAAACTGAGGCATAGAGAGAGTAAGTGATTCTTTCATAAGCTCTGGCTGCAGAGTCCTTTACTACAGCGCCATCCTGCCCCACATGTAGGTGTTCAGTAGGTGTAATCCATTTTCATTAAAACTGAAGAAAAGAGCACGACTGGACTCGTCATCTGAGCATTTGCCGCCAGAAAGCCTCAGTGACCCTGGCCTTGGAGCCGCCCAGCCCCCTGATGCTGACTGTTCGGTGCTACTGGGAGTTGGGGGCAGGGTGGTACGGACTCACGGAGCAGCTTACCTAATCTCCGACTTGCCTGGGGAATGTGAGAGGGGAAGGTCCCAAATGGCTTTAGGCAGGCACCAGAAAGAGGAAAAATGAAAACCATGTTAAAGATAAATCGAGCCGTTCTTAAAAGTTAGAAAGTAGACTTAATTAGGACCAGCTCTCCCCATCCAAAACCACAAAAGTTAAAATGGGAAAATATTTCCAGAAATGCCCATTATGTGTTGTTAAAAAATATCTAGAGTAAAATATATGTTTTATTTTATACATGCCTCCAGCTAAAAATTATGCTTTTTACTCTCTCTCTATCACAGAAGATGGGAATGTGAACCCAAATCTAGACAGCCTCGAATCAAATTTAGGTTGCTTGCTAGCACTGCAGTTTTCTATCGGCCAGATCTTCGTCAAGCTCCTCAAAGGAGAGAAGAGGGGAGAGGATTAAAAAAAAAAAAAGCCATGGGGCCAGGAAAGAGCGGTTCCCGACAGGCCGTGGCATGTCAGAATTTGCTCCTCTCCCATTCAATGGCATCCCCCTCGTCTCCCATTGCTGCCCACGACGGCACATCTCTCATCACTGCGTCTGCGGTCCTTCTCTGAACCCACAGAAGGGCCGCACATAATTAGAAGAGGTCAGCCAGGGGCGGGGGGAGGGTGCGAGGCTCAGTGTCCCTAGATGGAACTTCTGAAACTCAGATACTGGGTCACCCTGTTCACTGCCTGTCACTGTAAGCAAGACTATTAACTTGCTCAGGTTTCTCTGGGAGCATCTGAAGATGCTTCATGCTGTAGAAAGTGAGTCCCTGTCTTCTAAGTGGTTGGTCTTAAAAAAAAAAAAAAGAAAAGAAAAACCTACTGTGTAGAAAAACAACTTTGACTTATGTTTTGAAAAATGATTTCTTCATGACAAACTAATACCCTTTCTGAAAATGTAACTTGTCCCCAGAGACATTCTTGCTTCTTGAGTGTTTTCGCACTTGTGGGGGCTCGCTTCTCGGACTCTCAGGCTTCATCCACATCATCGGGGCTGCCCGAGGGTCACATGAGCACCCCAAATGAATGTTGAAAGTCATTTATTGTCGTTAGCCTCTCTCCTCCGGTACGGCAGCAGCTGGATGTTTATTCTTCGGAAGCCCTGTTTCAGAGGGCTGAGTGTAGGATGCTGACTTAGCACCAGAGTGCCCACAATTTGGTGGGGACACAGCCCAGCCCTGTCATACCTCTGCTTTGCACAAACCACCATATGTGCTCCCAAGCTGGAGGATTCAAGATGTCCAGATGACATGCAACATGGGGAAGAGCTAATACCAAATTTTCTTTTATCATTTTAGTTAAGAAATGCCATGGTAAACAGGAAGACTGGGAAGTTCTCCATGGAGGTGAAGAAGACAGTGGACAAAGGGGTACATTTTTTCTCAAACATTCTTGCCGCTTAATTTAAAACAAACCACTGTGAAAAATTAGCTTTGAAAGCTCTATCTGGAATAAATATCTTTCGCTGAGATCATTTTTCTCTTGTCTTTACTTATCTCAAACAAGATTCATGTAGTACTGTTAACCTGATCATAGTGTGTCCATTTATTTTTATTTATTTCTGAAAGCTTCACCTAGCAGACTAACCATGTTTTCTTCTCTCTACGACTTTTTTTTTCAATCTAGAAACGGGTTTTGGTGATGACAAATGACTACTATTATACAGACATCAAGGGTACTCCTTTCAGGTAGAGCTGACCATAATACATGGACATTCCATCAGATCCATCAGTTGTGTTTGTACAAAACCTGCTGACGCTCTCAGAGCTCATCATCTGAAGATAACCAAACACCCTGCCGAAAGGCTGGAAAGAGTGAGGAAGGGGCTTTTCCCAGGCTGCTTTTTTTCTGTTTTCCAGAAGGGGGAAGATGGTTCAGGCTCACCTAGGAGAACTCACTCGATTTGTCATGGCTTTGCATCCCATTATCAAGCAAATCAGCTTTGGGGGTTCCAGCTAAGGGTGGAGAGACGAGTTCAGAGGGTTGCCAGGTCCTTAAACCATTTAGCTAACTTGCTGCCCAGTGAGCTCCATTTCACCTTTTATTTCCATGATCAAAAAACGAGCCTTCGCACGAGGAGGTAGCATATCCATCCCTCCATGTTGTGCTTCCGTTTTAATTTCTCTGAACTGTACTTCTGTGCTTGTCTACCTTGAATCCTGTTATTTCTCTGTAACCGTCCTGAAAAATGGCTTGACCCCATTGCCTGCTTTCAGACGCTCATGTGGCATTCTAGAGTCTCCTGCTACGATGACCTTAACTTCTGTAAGGAGTCATTCCCGTGGGGCTGCTTCACGTTCCTGAACCGGGGCCTCGCAGAGCTAAGGAGAGAAAGAATTTACTGACTCTAGACGAATCTGAAAAATAAATTATGGCATTGTGCTGTCATAGACTGCCAAGGATCATGAGTTTGATGCCATTTGGAAGCAGAGCAATCGAGGGGACACATGACCGCTAAGCGGGTTTGCCAAATGAAGAGACTGTGTTTTCAAAATATATTCTATTCCTTTAGAAAGGAGTTTAAATCAAGCCTGGGAGAGGGGGGAGCATCTATTAGACTAGGGAGAGGGTCGGGCCCAGAAGCCCACAACGTAATAACGTGGCTCCACACTGGTGTAGTGGACGTTTTCATTTTCGTCCTTGAGAGGGGGGTCATTTTCCCTAGTCGTAAACTCTAGGGTCTGGAAAGACCCATGTGTGGCTGAATGGAGGGCAGGAGTGTGTCAGGTAGTGGTGAAGAGCAGGGCGCAGGGCTCTCGAGAGGGCCTCTGAGAGTAGGGTGAGCAGTTTGCCACGCCTCTGAAAATGCTCACGAGCAGCCCATGGCTGCCATCCTTCCGGTCAGAAATTGCTTTGAAGCAGCTGATTGAGCCTAAGGAAAACCAACACCGACGATAACCAGTGGGGTTTTGAAAGTAAACTGTTGGAAAAATTGTCTACAGAACATGAAATGGAAATGTGAACATGGGAAATAAAAAGTGAACCCACAAGTCTATTCCAGTCGATGCCATGGGTTTCAAGGTCTGCTTTGTTTCTCTGCACAGCTTAGGTGTTGCGCTCTCCAGAGGTCACGGGAAATACTTCTTCCGAGGGAATGTAACCATTGAAGAAGGTAAGATGCTCTCTTGACCTGTCTTATCCTTCAGTCTTGGGCATTTCACTCAATTAATTGTCCACTTGGCGTGAGCTTGCCTTCCAAATGGTGGGACCCCCAATTCGTGGTGGCCTTTCTTATGATTTCATTTTTTTCTATTCTGCTTTAATCCATAAAACTGTTGAGCTGACTCAGAGGATCATCCACCAACTATATTCTCCCCATACATAAAAATCACTACCAAGAAAAATACAAAGTAGTGTAAAAATTCAAGCCCAGGGGAAATACAATGAAAACAAAGGTATGCAAGCCAGTCTCCTACACAGTTGAGCCACAAATCCTGTTTGTGCTTCAAGCAGTTCAAGTCCAAGGGGAAATATGATCATTTAGATGATATACATAGGTCAGAAGGAATAAGGAGCATTTTGAGATTCCCAAATCCTCTTGTATTCATAAAGCTCAGGCACACTTAAACTCCCAGCAAATGGTAGCCATTGTTAGAGCACTTTAACCTTTAAAACCACTGTCCTACGCGCACCGACCGTCCTTTACCATGAGCCAGTAATTCAGTACCTCAGAGAAGGAGCCTTCCCCAGTATCACTAGCTCACAGGGAGGGCTGAAGCTGACCTCTGAAAGTCTCCACTCCCCAGGTGTCCCCAGTAAGTCACTCACCCAATCTGGATGTCAGATTTTGCATCTCCACCAAGAAGGAGCAGGACCAGACCAGTGCTCTTTCTGAGTGTCCCCAGAAAGTATGGCCAAGAGCAAGAAGGTCCGTTATGAGCCTGTTTTAATTAGTTAGAGCTGGTTACAAGTGCACGTGGTGAACTTCCAGAAGCTGGACCACCTAGGGGCTCACCCTGATGATGTAGTGGAGAACGAAGAGATTGGCTGTCCCTGAGATGCCAAATTCCACAGCCAGCTTCCTGGGGTACTGCCAACTAGTGTGCATTGTTTTACAGGTGTTAGTATTTGTCTCCCAAATAATCGTAAGGTCTTAAGAACAAGGAAGGAGATTGAAAGGTTTCATTGTGCCCACTTATCAGTCATGTGGTATCTCTTCCCAGAGACCAGAAAGAGGGAACAGGCAGCTTTGTGACTTGGGCAAGATACTCAACAAGATGTGTTCTCAGAAATCTTTTTTTTTTAACTTCTAGAATTTTCTGGATGAATGATCCATGTGTAGCTCATATGATCCATGTGTAGCTCTGTAGATATCACCATGAAGCCAGAAAATTCATGTCTGAGCTATTTGAGGTCAAGCTGAGGAAACAGCTCATGGTCAGAACAATAGAAAGATTATTAGTGGATTATTGGCCTCTCATGTTTCCATTCCCTTAGCCAATCCTCAATACATAGGCCTGCCTCTTTCTTTCTGTTTCTGTCTCTGTCTCTGTCTCTGTCTCTCTCACACATACACACACACACACACAGAGTTGTTCTGCGTTGTCTTTTGGGTCATTTCTTCAGTCATGTCTTTTCCCTGTGTGTTCTGTAGCTGTTAGGCTGAGAGGTCACAGAGAGAATTTCAGAACTAACTGCAACCACCACGCTAGAGATTAGTTTGAATCCCGGCAAGGGGAAGAGTCTCTGGTTATCCATACAAATGAGGTCAGATCTTCCTCTCTCTGTTGGTCCTCTGTCAATAAGAGGGCTTACAGTCCTGCCAACTTTGAAGAGCTGAGCCTGAGAAAGCTGCTTCCCCTTGGACTAACTAGTAGACGTTCCTGTCATCGTAAGGGCCACGGCACGATCACTGTTCTGCTCTGTTCTTGGAGAAGGTAGGCTTTCCTGGAGATGGCAACCATACTTCTGTAGGATCTTCTGTAAGGAATGCTGCCCCACAGAGTGTGGGAATTTTCAACATGTTTTGCTGTTGTCATCTATTACAAAGATGGTCAACAGGTAGACACTGCTCACAATGTAAGGAGTTTCTACTAAGGCTGAAGGTATGGGCTACAGTTCTACTTGCTGAAATTGTTTCTCTTCTGAATCTCCTTGACACTTTTTATCATATATATATATGTCATATATATAGTGGTATATATATATATGTGTGTGTGTGTGTGTGTATGATGTGTATATATGTATATACCATTACATGTATATAAATATATATACATATATGATTACATATATATATATATATATATATAAAGAGAGAGAGAGGGGGCACAATAGTTATTCAATAAATTAGAGCTTATGTCATTATAGTCTGCGTTATCTGCATATATAGTCTGCATAGTAGATGTGGTTGTGTCAGGAGGACTAAAATCAGAGGTGAGCGACTTAGAGAACAATTCAATTTCCTCGGTGCCCTGGGAACTCAGAGAGGAAATGATCAGAAAGATCTCCCCTCTAGGGATTCATCTACAGGGCCTATGAAACAGAGCCAGAGAGGGCTTTGTGGATGAGAACAGACACTAGAGAAATTGATAGAGTTAACATAATTAACCCAGTATTCCAGGAAGGTGAGACCCCACCTCAGGGTCTTTGCATTGATTATTCCTTCTGCAGAGCACTCTCTCCCAGTTATCTACATGGCTCTGTCTCTCACCTCCTTCAGGTCTTTGCTTAAAAGTCATTTTCTCAGTGAAGCCTTCCCTGACTACACTACTTAAAATTGAAACTCTTCCTCCTTTATTTCCCATCTCTGGCTTGGCTCTTTTCCTTCATAGCCCTCATCACTAACTGATATGCTATGTATTTTAATTTTATTTGTTTGTCTCTTCCCACCACTAGAAAACAAATACCATGAGGGCAGTGATTTTGTTTTGTTCACAACTATATTATCAGGGCCTAGAATAGTATCCAGCTATCCAGCACACAGTTGATGCCAGGAAGGAAGGAAGGAAGGAAGCAGGGAGAAAGGGAAGAAAGGATGGATGGAGGCATGCAGAGATGGCTCCGTAGATTATCCTAGGGACTCATCACTGTCCCATTAACCCTCTCATGGATCCATGAGTTAGGCTTTATCATCCACATCTTCTGACTAATAGAACTTAAAGAGTTGAAATGACACCCCCAAAATCATTCTACCAGTGGGTGTTGGAGCCAGGAAATGACACTTGGGTCCCACATGATGATATTCTATCTAATATAGTCCCTACTTTCTATAAAATCAAGCAAGAGTGTGCGATATTAGGTCTAGTATTTTGCTATTTATTTTATGCATTTGTATTTGAGGAGGAAACTGGCATCCTGAGTGCAGTATAATACTATTGGCTGTTTGGGAAACTCCGACCCCTCAAACAGGCTATAAGCGTCATCTGAGTTCCTGAGGTCATCACTCAGAAGTGTGTGTCTGCTGATGAGCCTTCAAAGTGAGCTCACATGAAGATACAATGAAAGAGAGTGATTTCCCAGAGTTAGAGTGGTCTAGAGCATTCTGTTAAAAACTCCCCAGCTTCCTGCAAACCCCAGTTGTCCCAGCTACCTTTGTGGACCTATGGCTTGTTTTTACTTAGGATCCTGTAACAACTAGCAATGTTTGCTGGTCAAAACCAGTTGAGTATTGGCAATTTCATATCACTCAACCTATCTTTTTGCCCTCACAACCACCCAGCAGTTAGGGACTATGATTATTCCTGTTTTGCACATGAAGAAACTGACATTTGGAAAAGCAAAGTAACCTGCTAACATCACGCCCAAGTTAAGTGGCCCAGCCCAGCTCCCTGAACAAGCTGTGCAGGGCTCCAGCATCAGTGTTTCCACCATGATACTAAGCTCATCTCCAGGACTCACTGGTGCATTGTTTGTCTCCACGGAGTTCAGGCTTTCCTGGGATACTCAACCTGGGAAGCCACCAGTGGTGGCCGAGGGAGATGGAAGTGGGGAGAGGGTTCTGCATCATTTTCTTTGTTCCGAGTCCCCCCTTCAGAGGCAGATATCATTGGGGTTGATGCCTACCCTTCATCATTCAACAGCCCTGCCCTCAAACATTTGAAGCACAGAGAGGATGAGGGGTATCAGTGCCCCACGCAGGTGGTCCTTACTCATTAACCCCTTCTCCTTGACCTCCAGGCCTGCATGACTTAGAGCACCCTGATGTGTCCTTGGCAGATGAATGGTAAGAATTAAACCACCCTTCATCAGCATGGGTATCTGTTGCCCTCTTTGATTTCGAGTCCTCTGTACTCCCTTCCAACCTCTCCCAGTTCAAAGGCAAAGGAAGGCGATGCTACAAATCCTCACATGTTCTTGTTTTGGCCCCTGTCATGGTCTTAGGTCCTACTGCAACACTGACCTACACCCGGAGCACCGTCATCTGTCTCAGCTAGAAGCTATTAAGCTCTACCTCAAAGGCAAAGAACCTCTGCTCCAATGTGAGTGGGCTTTCAACCTGTCCTGTCTGTGTATGTGGCTGTAGTTGGGGCGGGGCGGTGGGGGGAGACGCAAAACCACACTTCCCCTCAGCTTTCAGAGGAAGCTTTGCTTTCGGCAGAGGTGATCAGTCCCATCAGATCCAGCCAAATGTCTGCTTCCTGTAGGAACAGGAGGAAGAGCGTGGGCCACTGAAAGTCACGCAGAATCCCCAATCCCAGTCTAATCCTTCACATTGGATTTGTCTCCCTATTGGACCATTTAAGTCAAGCACCTGAGTAGCATGGAAATGTTATCTCTGGGCAGGGACTGTGAATATCTGCTCCCTTATTTTACAAATGAGAGACAAGGGCAGGAAATAGGACTTGTCTCATCTCAGGCCACACTCTAGGTCTGGTTCTCTCCGGAGTGGGATCATCACTGTGACGTGTTGCCTCATGTCATATACATGCTATTGCCCGTCCTCCTACCACGGGCCCTTGAGGGAGCTCACTGGGTCAGGAATGGTCCGTGGCTGGTGCAGGGGGGGCAGGGAGAGAGCAATGGGCCTGACGCTGACCAAGCATGTGAGCAGTCCCTGGACGGGCATATGAGTTCCAGTAGCTAGTCTGGCAGGGAGAGATTCACCACCAGTGAGCACAGCAGCTGCCCCTCCCCCAGCAGGTACCACTTACTCAGTGATGTGAACCAGTCCTTTACATGTATTATTTCATAGAATTCCCACAGCGCCCTGTGAGAGGTGTAAGGAGGTTCAGCTGGCTTCTCAACTCCATCTCCACAGAACGGATTGACTTTTTGGCACAGGGTCTAGTAGAGAAAAGATCAGACGGACACCACATAAGCCTTACTTTTCATTTCCTTTGACTGAATGGCATGTTCAAAAAACAAAGGTATAGAGATAATATAAAAAATTTACATTTACCATCCAGCTTTATCAGATCTTAATATTTTGCTATATTTCCTTCAAGTACTTTTCAAGGAATGAAACATTATACATAATGTTGAAGCCCCTGAGTCCCCCCGTACAGTCCCATTTGCCTCCCAAAGAGAATCACCCCCACCTCGAATTGGTTCCTCACCTCCCATGGATCTATATTATTACTCTCCCTATATAGGTATCTGTAAACAGGATGTACCATTATTTTCATTATTTTGTATATTAACATTTATATATGGTATACTATATATATTATCTAGAGTACAATATATGTATTGCTCTACAACTTGTGTTTCATTCATTACATTTTGAGATTTATGTGTGTTGATCGTTTACCTCTAATGCATTTATTTGAATTACTATACAGTATCCCACTACATAACTCTATCTCAGTGTATCCCTTGTCTTTCTGATGATGAGCTGTTTTCAGTGTTTGCTTTTACAGCAAAGTGCCCCTGCCTTGTGGGCCACCAGCCAAGGGGAGGAGGTGATAATTAGTTGGCCCCTCTGCAGAGCAATTGGAGGGCTCTGAGATGCCTCTGCTGGACTCATGATATCCCCCTGACTCCTTAGCATCTTCTCCAGAGTGCCAGCAAGCGTCCTTTTGGATAGGAACAGATTCCCTACTTTAAATTGGAAAAAAAAAACAAAAAACACAAAAAACAAAAACCTTTTATTTATTTATTTGGGGGAGAAAGAGAGTGAGCAAGAGAGAGAGAGAGAAAGCACAAGCTGGGGGGAGAGGGAGAGGGAGAAGCAGACTCCCTGCTAAGCAGGGAGCCCCACGCGGGACTCGATCCCAGGACCCTGGGATCATGACCTGAGTTGAAGGCAGATGCTCAACCGACTGGGCCACCCAGGCGCCCCAACAAAAACCCTCTAAATGGAAGGAATCACAAAATAGGAGTCCCAAGACTGTTTAGTTACTACATCCCTTCCTCTTCTTATAAATGACGGGGAGCAGGGCCCTGAAAAATTACAGATTGTGATAGAGGACAGAAATGGGGGTGAACGAGCAAATCTCTAAGACATGCTGGTCTGTGGCACCAGCTGCTAGATGAGAAGAGAAAGTAGAAGACTGAAGAGGGACACACACAAGACTCTCCGTGTATAATCATCTCACTCGAACACTTTGGGGGCCCCCCTGTTGCTGGCCTATCAGGTGTCAGAACTGTTCCATATTTTCAGCGGGTAGGAGGTAAATGCATAAAGCGCTACACCGTGGGAGAAAGTAGCCTGCAGTTACTATGGAGTGAGTGAGGCGAGCACCCCTTGTGCCCCCACTGGGACCCCAGCCACAGCCACCTTCTCAAGTCTGCCCCTCCCAATAGGTGATAAAGAATTGATACAAGAAGTCCTATTTGATGCCGTGGTGAGCGCTCCCATTGAAGCCTATTGGACCAGTCTCGCCCTCAACAAATCCGAGTAAGTGTTTGCACGTGTCCCCCTTTCATGGTCATTTCCCCACAAGCCGTCCGAAATATGGTTATGGTTTAAAGAACTAAACTGTTTTAGGAGCTTGGTGTTAAAGTGCTTTAATTTTCCCCAAAGCTCCAAACCACAAGAGCTCGAGCAGATTAGCGGCTCGGGCTTGGGTGGCAAGCTCCTGGGTTTGACATATAATTTGAGTTTTAGCGTTACATGAAATTTGGTGTGCTGAGGTGGGGGGCGCTTCTGAGGGAGGGGGAGGCAGAAGGAGCGCTTAGCTTCTTGCCCTGCCATGGCTCCCTCAGCTTCACAGTCTGGAGGGGACTTGGGATCTGGGCCAGGCCGGGTTTTAAGTAGGACGGGGAAGGGAGAGCTCTGTTTCATGAGGGTGTCAGGATATAACCCTGTGGTTTTATTTCTGAAGCAGAGGATGCGGGGAGAGGGGGCTGGGAAATGGTCATTGTTGTCAAAGCTTTCAGCAGCTTGTTACTATTATTTTACTAACTTAAGTAGGTTATTAAAGATTAAAAATAGGAAGTGAAAACATTCCTTTCTCCTTATACCTTCACGTCATACATTATTTAGTTCTCTCTCCTTTTCTGTTCTTTATTAGCTCCATTCCTTCCTTCACCTTCCCTTTTGTATATTCTCTTCTATCCTATCTATCATTCATTCTGTTCTCATTTTCATTCATTCATTCACTCATCAGATACTGATTGAGTGTCTGTTACGTGCTAGGCACTAGACTAGGTGTTGGTGAAATGGAGCTAACTCAATCAAACATAGACCTTGCCATCATGGTATCTGTGGTGTGTAATATGACAGATTATTAAGAATTGTGATAACTACTTTGAAAGAAGTGTAAGGACATGTAGAGTGTGACAAGACCTAGAGTGGAGGTGGAAGACAGAAGGTTTTTCTGGGCAGAAACTAGTTCAAGTGTTAGGGAGCATTCTAAGGAAAATGGAACAACATGTGCAAAGGTCCTGAGGTACAACAGTATTTGACACATTTGAGGCATTTAAAGAAGGCCAGCAGAACTGAAATATAGAAGGTAGACTAGAAGATGTTGGGAGATGAGGCTGTAGAGGGGCCAGATGGCTCAGGCCCTTGGGAGTCAGGTGAGGGACCTGGATTCTATACTATGAGTTTTATAGAGTCATTGAACGATTTTAAGAAGGACATTTTAAGATTTTAAGAAGGATATGATCATATTTGCATTGTTAAACAATATCCCTCTACTGTGTGAAGAATAGAGTTTAATGGCGTAAGAACAATAATAAAGTCTCCTACAGCATTCCAAGGGATTTGCCACTTGGACCAAGGCAGTGGCACAGGGAGGAAAGATCTTCTTGTGGCATGCTTCAGAAGTGAGACCTCCCACCCCCACCCCCATCCCCAACCCTGGATTTGATGATGGGTCTGCTGAGTGAGGGGAGGAAGGCTGAGCTGTCAAGGATCATTTACAACACAAATACCTGTATAGATAGTGGTGCCATTTCCTAGGACAGGAGACAATGAAAGAAGACCAGGTTTGGGATGTCCGGGCATGTCCAGAGTTCTCTTCTAGACATTTTAAGCTCAAGTCTCCCAAGTGGAGATGTAAGGTAGGCAGTTTAATCCAGGAGTCTGGAACCCCAAAGAGAGATTTACCATTCTCATTATACTTGGGGCTGTCCTTGGACTGCTTACATTCATGGTTCTTATTCCCTGGGAAGGTTGGGGAAGAGTCAAAACCTTTCCTGCAATTGCATTCTCTGGTGGATGTGGAAATGTTTCTTTTAAGCTCTCATGAAACTCAAAATCCTGTGCAAAGATTGCTGATTCACTCCTAACACATGCTAAAGATTTCCAAAATGGTAGCTTGCTTTGTAGTCCACATCTGTAACTGATTGGGCAGCCTGGCTTTCCAATTTGGGTAGGCTGCAAGCAGAAACAAATGCATAGTGCTGGTTTTTATTCACCCCTTAAATACTTAAAGGTAGTATTGGCCACTTTGACTACCATCGAAGATCAAGTAACCAAATTGTCTTATATTGAAGATGACATGGATAGTGCTTCAAATCAAATTGCTACTAGCATTTAGGGAAGGGAAGCAAATTCAAGAAACAGTATTCTCTTCATACTTTTATTGTAGAATGAAATTATGTATTTGTGGAGAAAGACCATTTGCTTTTTTGTGAAGAGGTAGGCATTGTGAATATCCTGAACATGCCCAAACATATAAAATTTGCCTTGAAAGTTGAAGAAAATACCTGTAGTGAATTTTAAAATAAGTTTTCTTTGCTGAGGCCATTCTTAGGGGTCCTGTGCCTCGTATCCTGCAGGGCCATTTGAAGAAACCATTTTTTTACTCATCTCTTTGGGGATGGTGGTAAGAATAAGGCCTATCTCTGGTAGAAGTTACAAGATGGTGACTTCAAATGGTGTAGAATTCAGGTCCTAGACATTTCTAGGTTGTAGGACCCTGCAGATTTGATTCAGTGGCTCAGTTGCTGTTGTCACTAATGACAGATTCCACTAATAAGAATGGATTTGTTAGGTCAATGCAAAAAGCTACCTCTAAGGATTTTCTTCCTCTCCTTAAAGTCATTCCCATTCCAGCCTACTGTCCTGAGTTTGCACCCAGAACCCTGAGATAAGCTGTGTTTATTTAGCATGGGGGTGCATTCTCTCATGGTGCTTTGGAGTTCTTGGAACTCAATGGAGTTCTTAGTTTTTCCTGCAAGAATTACCACAGAACTTTCCTAAGGGGTGAGTTTGCATTCTGTGCTTGGTGCCTGTGTGCATCTGTGTATGTGTGTGTGTTTCTATAATTTCTTTTAAAACTCCAGGTTTCAAAACTGCTATTTCATAAAACATTCTGTGAGTCTTCAAATGCAAAAGCCATTATCTGCTTACTGTCTGGAAGCATCCCCCTGTTGTCTGCTGCTGTGTTTCAGGAATTCTGACAAGGGCGTGGAGGTTGCCTTCCTTGGCACTCGTACTGGCCTCTCGAGGATCAACCTGTTTGTTGGGGCTGAGCAGCTCACCAATCAGTAAGTAGGAAGGCTCCTCTGCAGGGGCCCCGGGAGCCCCTGAAATGGGAAATTCAAAGGGCTGCTTGAGTTTCTTGATTCTACGACCGGTAGAAACAAAATTCAGGCCACCCCAGGCCGGCTGACATTGTTCCCCTCCGTTCTACCACGGGGGGCCCCAGCGTGTACGCTCACCTGCCTGTTGGCCTTTCCACAACCCTTTGTTCTTCATGCTCTCTGGCTTCTGTCCACCGTCCTGGAGTTCTCTCCCGGGCTGGTGAGTCATTGCAGAATCTGGCAATGGTGTGGCTGCGGGGGGGAGCAGCCAGAGGAGGGCTCCTGACAAATGGCTTCAGGGCATCCAGCTGCTCTGCAGAGGAATTCCTGCCTGTCCAGGAATCAGTGTTTCAAGTCTGTTGTTTATTTGTTTGTGTATGCTTTCCTAAACCTCGGTGCCTCTGCGCTGAGCCTGAGGGCCTGCGGAGCCCCAAGCCCAGGAGCGGGCAGTCTGGTGGTACTTGGGTTGGACAACATTTCCTTGTGCTTCCAAAGAGACCCAGATGCACAGTGGGCAGGCGTCGCTGAGTCCAGTACCCAGATGCCCTTGAAACCACCGCTCAGCCTCTGTGTCTTCATCGAGCAATAGGGCAATAGGGTCTTACCGCTTCAAACTGGTGTTGGAGCAGAGCTGGAGGGAGCCTGGGAAGTCTTTTCTGACCCCATTAATGTTTCTTGGTTTGGGTTTTTTTTTTTTTTTTCCTCTCAAGTAAGAGGCATTTTTAGGCCAGGGATAAATCTAGTCCGAGATTCAGAAAGCTTGCCAAGTATGTGTGGGAGGGTTCAGACATTACTGTAGGACCTCACACACCCCGACCTATAGATACTTGGGGGTGAATAACCAAGCCACAGGCTGGCCACCAATCTGAACGGGGTTGGCCCCATGGAGACCCGAGAAGGAGATGCTCCTGTCCCAGCAAGCCCCATTCAGCAGTTCTCTTGCCTCTTAGCTGAGGCCCCGACTCCAACCATATGATATTATAAAACCAAGTCTGGTAAATGGCATGTAAATAGATTTTTAGATGGTTTGTGACCTGGCTTTCAATTCCTACTCAAAGACTCTTTCTCAGCATCTCAGATTTGTCATTTAGGAAGTCGGCTACAGTTGTGACTTGATTTTTTCCAAGCCCTCTTTAGCCTTTTAGCCCAGCCCAAATGTTTTTTCAGAGGGCAAGTTCCTAGAAAGACTAGAAGTGTTGAGATACACATCACCTTCTCCTTTTGGGACCTAGAGAGACAGAAGGAGACACAGAAACTGACTTTCTCATGCTCAAGAGAAAGGCTGTTGTTTATCTTGAGATTAAAACAGATAAACTCAGAAGAACAACCACCACAACAAAACAAACAGTGCACCTTGCTAGTGTGTCCTGTAGGTCACATTCAGGACTGCTGGGCAGAGCACCTGGCTCAGCCCACTGGTTTGCATCTGAGAAATGGCAGTGGTGATCTCCCTGGGTTCTTGTGAGGATCAAAAAAACTATGGATGTAAAACCACGTTGAGAAGCTAAAAATATCTGTAAGTACAGGTTAGCTCAGCTCCCTGTGACACCACTGTGACCCAGAGTGAGTTGTCATTGGGTATCCGGATGGATGAGATAATTCTTCTGTCTTCAAGAAACTCACAACATTGATTCATATGGAGGTACCTTGTGGCATATTGTACCTCTATACATTCATATATATTCATATAGAGGCACATAGAATTGAGTTCTCTTGTCTTAGAGTCTTGTACCTGTCTACCCCTTCAAGCAAATGGCATTTTTTAAAGATTTATTTATTTATTTATTTGACAGAGAGAGAGTGCCAGCGTGGGGGAGGGGGAGAGGAGGGGCACCGGGAGAGGGAGAGAGAGAATCTCAAGCAGACTCCCGCCTGAGCGCAGAGCCCGACTAGGGACTCAATCTCACCACCCTGAGATCATGACCTGAGCCAAAATCGAGAGTTGGACACTTAACCAACTGTGCCACCCAAATGGCAAATGACATTTGTTAAGACCCAACTATTCAGATATACTCTTAGCCAGGGCTAGAAAGCTTTTAGATTTTCTGTGTTTTCAAAGAAGGCATACAAGGAAGAGTGCAAAGTGCCGGGGAAAGGACTAGAGAATATGAAGTCCCACCCCATGTACTAGCATCAGCCTCCTACACTCTCTCTATGACCATCTCTATCACCTGATTTTAGAAGCACATTGATTCTAGTTCATGGCCTTTGTACCTGCCAATGTCAGCAGTGAATCTTGCGCCTTCAGCCTGGCCTTTTGGAGCATGTGTAGCACACATATAGAAGAGGTGATATCAGCCTCTGTGGGGGTGATTCTGCTCCCCTCAGAGTTCTAAGTCTTAAGAGATGGCTGCCTCATACCTTCCATGTGAACCATAGAGAACGGAAGAAGCTCCTGAGCTCTAAGAATCCCATACACTTGTTGGAGCCATTTTCACTTTATAATGGGGCTCAGAGACTCAGTGACTGACCCAAGTACCTCACCCAAGGTCATTCAACTGTGCTTAAAACCTAGGCCTGACTCACACAACACCACAACAGCCCCTGGCATCCAGAAGTAGGCTTTCATCTTCCCCAGAAAGATCTGTCTTCCTGAAGAACATTTTCAGAGATTCTGTAGAATCAGCTCTCTCTTTCTGCTTGCTTCTGAATCACCACTTGCCTAGTTGTCAGGAACCCACAAGGTTTCCCGGCAACCAGACCCTCTGCTATTAACACCAAAGCCAATGGAGATCAAGCACTGCAGGCTCCTGCTTGCCGCCCTGGGTGCCAGCACCATCTGGTCCTGGGCAGCAGGCATTGGGCACTCAGTTATGCAGTGTTCCAAGCCGATCACGTGCTGTCCTCAAATGTCCCCGTCAGTCTAAGCTATTATCCCCCCTTCCGGGCCTGGAAGAGGGACCGTTAACTGCTGAATGAGAAAGGTGCCTTCCTCCCTGTGGTTATATGCATCCCACCACTGAACAGGACCATCTCAAGTGAAAATGCATGGTTGTGCCATGGTGCGGTGTGGGAGGCAGCTGTCCCTTCCACCTAGGGCTAGGCAGCAGAGTCTCCTTCACACACCTCTCCAAGTCAGGTTTACGAAGAATCTCATATCTAAAGAAAAAAAAATACAAAAGGTCACATTTCAGTATTTGTGAGTCCTATGGATTTTAGGATCAGGAAACATTACCACTGAACAGATCAGTGCCAGAAGTAGCTTGTCTGTAACATCAAGCCTGGGACTTCCTTCGCCCTGCACTCTGAATAACTCAGAGGTCTGTGCACTGTCTCAGCCCCGCTCATGACTCCACAGTTGGCCTTTTGAATGACAGCAGAGAGCCTTTACATGGGAACGTGGCCATATGGATGAGGAAATTTGAAAGAATTAAGAAATCCTATTTAGAAAAGATATAGCAGACTGCTTTGAATACTTGAGGAGCTCTTATCGGAATATGAGATTTGATTTATCTTGTGATCATTAAGCATACGATGAGTGCCTGATGAGTGCCAGGCCCTGGAAATGCCAAGAAAAATAAGGTCTCTGCCCTTAGAGAGGAATTGGGACATAGTAGTATAAGTTAAAAGGAGACATATTTCCATGCTAAGAACTTTAAGGGTGGTCTCCAATGGAATGGATTTCCTCTAGGAGTGAGCTTTGCATCTTAGGAAGAGACCAAGGGATCGCTAGTTGACCAAACCCTAAAACTACAAATTTCTTTCCTGAATTAGAAGCCAATTCAAGTAGTTTCAAAGAACCAACTAATTGTAACTTAGCATATAAATTCAACCATGCTATAACAATGTAGAATATTTGAGTATTTCTCTCCATCATCTGTGTGATCCAACTCCACACTGCAAACTGCTAGATAGAAAATGATGCCATTTCCAGTTCAATGAGTGGCCTTTTCCCTGCATACACAATGTATCCTGATTGCTCTCCCTTCCTGCAAGCTCTCTGCAGACTGTCAACTAGCCAGGCAGTCACTTCCTCCCCTGAGTCCTACTGTATCAGCCAAGATGAGGCACTTGGGTACTAGAGAGTAAACATGATTCTTTGGAGTTAAGTGAACCAGCAAACACTCATTGGAACTTCAGGATGTGTAAGGCTCTGTGGTGGGAACCAAAATGGGAACAAAAGCTTCTTTCCTCATAGACCTCAGGAGACTTGGGATGGGGATATGACATAGTGCAGATGAGGCCAAGGAAGAAGGCTGTGTGACAGACCAAGGCTGTGGGCCCCAGCATGGGGCAGGGGCTTGCTCAGGTCTCTGTGCATTTGTGTGGTAGGTGGGATGTGATTTTGAAAGGAAGAGACGGGGAGGAGAGTGCATGTAGTCTTCAGGGTAGAGAGAAGCACTGTGGGCAGTGGGTGGGAGGCTGGGCAGGGTGAGGGATTTACAGAGGGGGCCGGAGCCATCCTGTTGTCTGGAAAGTAGGTCGGGGAGGCAGGAAGGGAGCAAGGATCTCTACATGGCCAACTGCTACCTCTGTTACACTTTTTCTAAGAAGAGTAAAAATCTACTTAAGAAGTTGGTCTTCCCAAGGATATGTGATCATGTGTGAATTGTAAGGCAAGACAGAGCTTTCTGACTTCCTTTGTCTTCAGAGATGATTTCTGGAGGCTTTGTTTGTTTGCTTGCTTTAGATGGTAAGATAATCAGTTCACTAGATATACTAGGAAAAATCATTTCCCCCACTGGGAGTCTCACTGCTGGAGTTCTACAAGGTATTTGAGTAATCTGGGGTGCATGGCGTTATACAGGTTCTCTCTGCACTGGGAAAGGCAGGTTGGGGTTCTGGAAGCCAACACCATTTTTACCCAGTAAAGGCAGTTGGGACACACTGGCATCTGGCTTTTCCTTGCTGAGTGGTGCCAGGATCCTCCCCCTCCTCCTCCTTTCCTCCTCCTCCCCCTTCCCTCCTCCTCCCCCTTCCCCTCCGTCTCTTCCAGTTTTATTGAGAAATAATTGGCATACGCCACTGTAAAATTTCAGATGTACAGCATGATGGTTTTGGTTACGTATATGGTGAAATGATTACAATGGGTTGACTTAACATCTCTCATCTCAAATAGATACAATAAAAAGAACAGGAGAAAAATCCTCCTCATGATGAGAACTCTTAGGATTTAGTCTCTTCACAACTTGACTGTGGGTCCTGCAGCAATGTCAGCTGTAGTCCCCGTGTGGCACATAACAGCCTTAGGACCGGCCAATCTTAGCCTTGTACCTTCTCACCACTCTCTTCCGATTTCCCTTGCCCCTACTCCCTGCCTCTGGTGACCACAAGTCTGATCTCTTTTTCTGAGTTTGGTGGGGTTTTTTGTGTTTTTTTGTTTGTTTGTTTGTTTTTGTTTCTTTGTGTTTAGCTTCCACATTTAAGTGAGATCATACAGTATTTGTCTTTCTGTGTCTGATTATTTCACTTAATGTTTTCAAGTTCCATCCATGTTGTTGCAAATGGTAGGACTTTCTCATTTTTATGGCTGAATAATATTCCATTGTGTGTCTAGATACCACCATTTCTCTTTCCATTTGTCCATCGATGGACACTTAGGCTGTTACCCTATCTTGGCTGTTGTAAGTAATGCTGCAGTGAACAGCAAATATCATTTTGAGTTAGTGTTCTCATTTCCTTCATGTATATGCCCAGCAGTGGAATGGCTGGATAAGATGGTAGTCTTATTTTTAACTTTTTGAGGATCTTCCATACTGTTTTCCACAGTGGCTGCTCCAATTTCCATTCCCACCAACAGTGCACGAGTGTTCCCTTTTCTCCACACCTTCGAGAACACTTGCTGTCTCTTGTCTTTTTGATGATAGCCATCCTAACAGGCATGAGGTGATAGCTCACTGTGCTTTTGATTTGCATTTCCCTAATGACTAGTGATGTTGAGCGTCTTTTTATGTATCTGTTGGCCATTTGTATGTGTTTTTTGGAAAACTGTCTATTCACGTACGTTGCTCATTTTTAAATTGGATTATCTGTGGCTTTTTTTTTTCTTTTTAAAGATTTTATTTATTTATTTATTTGAGAGAGAGAGAATGAGAGAGAGAGAACACATGAGAGGGGATAGGGTCAGAGGGCGAAGCAGACTCCCTGCCGAGCAGGGAGCCTGGTGCGGGACTCGATCCAGGGACTCCAGGATCATGACCTGAGCTGAAGGCAGTCGCTTAACCAACTGAGCCACCCAGGCGCCCGGATTATCTGTGGCTTTTTGACGTGTTCTTATTCCTTTCCATTTCAAGGGACTTCCTGAAAGCTGGAGACAAGGAGAATATTTTTAATGCAGACCATTTCCCTCTCTGGTACCGAAGAGCTGCTGAGCAGATTCCTGGGAGTTTTGTCTACTCCATCCCATTCAGCACAGGTGGGTGTCCTTGTTGGAGGTGGGGGTCCATCTGTCTGGTCCTGCTGATCCAGGCATTGCATGCAGTGTGTAGGGGAGCTGTCTGAATGCTGGAGCAAGACAAGTTCTGTCTTGAGAGCCAGGGCTGAATATTGGCCTAGCAGTGAACCATCCACCTGTTCCATAAGTATAATGGCCCCAAGTAAAATGAAGCTTTTGCTTAACTAAAGTGTGCAAAGGGCATTTTGGGAAGCAGGACTGGTATTTTTTACTGTGTGGAATTTGAATACAAACTTCTCAGTAGATTTTTTTTTTTAATGTTGTCATGGCCCCACTTAGAGAAAATTCAGGCAGGCATAACATCCTTGCCAGAACCTTCAGTGAGTCCCACTATTCTGGAGGCCCACAATTCCCCTATCAGAAACTAAACTGATTCAAATCCACATGTAGAGGTGAAGGCTAAGATATTGTGTAGCCCTGCCTCTCCTGACAGAGGGTTACAGTGACCAAGGAAAAGCACATAGTCAGTGATTTTTCTAGTCCTAAGATTTTATGTTATAAAAAAAATTAAGGTTACCTCCCTCCAAAAAAGAACTGAACACCATCTTATTTCAACTAGGTTTAGAAACAAAACAAACTGAAAATAGTTCTTAATTGCCCTTGGCTTTTTCTTGTTTCACATAGCTGATACTTTTTGGTGCCCATTTTATGTAAGACTCTGACTGTGCATTGTAGGAACTTCAGAGGTGAATAAGACCTAGTTCTATAAGCTTGGATCACTTTGGACAGTTCAAACTATACTTATGTTTTATCTTAGAGCCTCTCAACTTAGTCTTTTGTAAGCATTCCTAAATCAACCCTAATAGAGGTTCTCTGGTGCTTAGTGTCAAAGCCCCCTCCCTGATTCTTAGCAGTGCTCATTTCCATGAATGAAGACATCTTCAGAAAGAGCACTTTCAAAATTTGCAGAAGACATGTTGACAAGAGTTGTCTAAAAGTTAGGTGAATGGACTCATTAGGAAGAGGGTCATTAATGAAGCTATTCAAGGAAAGGCCAAATGTTATTGTAGAAATTCCCTGAGCAGATGGAATTTTAGAGGAGATTATCACTTAGTTTCTTTTCAAGACTGAGATTCTTTGTACCCACACCCACACACATATGTGTTCTCATGTACGAATGTCCAGGTGACTAAAGCTCTCTCTTTATGTTTGTTTGTATGACACTTTATTGCCCAAAATATCAACTGAGAGACAGTGAACTTTCTCATTCTGCTGCAAACCTATGTCTTCTTTTATCATGCAGTATCACAATACTTTCTTTTTCTTGATCTTCTAAGAAAAAAATTAGAATTTAGCTTGCTGAATTTGGACTGGAAGCATCAAGTTATCCTTTTCTGACAGGATGGATTTTGCTCCAAGCTGGACAGGGAAAAGGAGTGGTGGGAAATAAGAATTGTGAGCGATCAGCCCTTGTGTAGGTTTGCTTTGTTACTCGTCACCATTTTCCCTACAGAGACTTATGTCTGAGAAAAACAAAGTCTGGTTAATTGAGACTGGTGTAGAATTGGTTTTGGGCAAGTAGGGTTTCATTGAACTTTCAGTGAAATCCTATAATGAAAAAGAATTTACCTTCTTCATGGTAAAGTTAAGGATGAGTTAACATCTTAGGAGATTTTGTTCTCCGTTTGGATTCGGAGATGTTAAACATCACCAAGTTCAAGTGTTGTGGTGGGGCTCTCTCTCATTTTTTCTACTGTGTACTGATTACCTGTACCCATTGGAAAAGAAACTGGTTTTTATTACTGCTTAGACTTGAGCCAGGAGAAAATTCTCAATTACTTCAATCATAAGTGTATTCAGATTCAGGTCTGCCTTCTCCCTGTTTCCCAATTTGATTGGATTCCATTCCTTGAAACCGTTTATAAGGCAAGCACTGTACTAACAATTATTAACCAAGGGGGTTTGAAATTTCTGCTCAGTGTCTTTTAATTCATGGGTATTAGAATCATTGTTAGTAATTGAAAATCTTTTAGTGGTAATGCCATATTGTTACCACATTAATAAGAGTTTGGAGTGAGGATTGCATTCCAAGTCTATCCCTGATTGGAATGGTTTTGCTAAGAAAAACTGGGCTTGAACCTAGAATTTTATAAGTCAGTAAAGTCATAACCAACAAATCAGAGCTGAAATTCCCGACGTGTAAAACAATTTCAAAACCTTGTCTCATGTAGCTCTTCATGGCTGTATTCAGAGAGACAATGTAAATATGATCACTGACACAAGTAAACACTGTAATTAGTAACCACAAGTCATAAAAAGATGGGTTCCCTCCAATGATGCTTAATAATTTTGATGTGAAGAGGCTGGACACCCCCCCACCCAGTGTGGTGGTCAGAACTCCGTGCACTAGTTCCTTCAACTGAAAGGACTATCTACACAGAACCCATGGCCTCACAGAATTGGCCTACTCTGGGTTCTGGGAACCAAGCACCAGCACCATCTGCTGAGTTGGTGACCATAGGCCAATATGATTATTCTCTTAACCTGTGCATGTAACTCTTTCTATTTTTGTTGTGATGGTTTCTCTTCTTTCAGGAATAGTCAACAAAAGCAATGTGGTGACAGCGAGTACCTCCATCCAGCTCCTGGATGAACGGAAATCTCCTGTAGTGGCAGGTAAAGGATGGATTTTAATCAATTAATATACATAAGCATGGTGTCCATTCATCTGGCCAATCAATTACTTCTATGCAGCGTGTTTGTTTTTCACAGAATAAGTTTTGAAAGGAAACAAAAATTAAAAATTACTTCTTCCTTAGCTTGGTGCCATCTTCACCAGTTCAAGATTCTGACAGCTGGCTGTGTTGGATGTAACAACAGAAATCTTTCCCAGTACTCTTCTTCTTAAACTCTGAGCCAGTAAGAAACTGTTGGTACATGCAGAGGAGAATTTCTTGAACATAGGCAGCATGCTCATTTAAAGTAAGCTCTAGATCTCCCACCGCTGCATCATTGGGATAACAGGGGGCATTCTAAGGAATTGTGGGTTTGTTTTAGGCACACGCAAGCTGAAATGTACCTTCTGTGGAGAGCCTGAGATTTTTACCCCTCTCATCCTGCTGAGGAATTAGAGTTAGATGTATCTGCCAGTGCCAGGTTTGGGACCAGGAGAAAGCCAAAACATTTCACGATGGAGAGTCTTGAATTGTCAAAGAAATCCTGTCTTTGGCTTTTGCCATCTCTTTCACTCTCAAGGGTGGCAATAGATGTCTGTGGTGGCTGGGGGCTTTTGTTGCTGGTATTTTGGCCTAAAGGGTCTGAAACTGCCACAAGTGTTCCTTGGAGGACAGCTGCTGACAAAAATGGAGTCTATAAGTCTGGCGCATCGTCTATTTCTGATATTGTTGGAGCCATTGGTTGATGGGTGGGCAAGACCCTCCAAGCACCATCCTGATATTGGCTAGATTTACCAAAGGGAGTTGTTCTGTTTCTGGGCAGCCTCCCTCAATAAGTTGTACTGTAGGTGGACATTGAACATCAACTACTGTGTCTTCGCACACTGTGAATATTTGTGGGAAGGAGTTCAAATGGAGCAAACGTGTTTGGAGTGGCTGCTCTCTGGCTGGGAGACACTGGGCTCCTTTCCCCACTTTATTTTTGATTTAGCCTATGCATCATAATTGTATTAGTAGGGATGGAAAGATTTGGGGACAATTGCCCTGGTTATTCCTGGCTTGTTGGATATGGCAAGGAAGACGGTCTTATGTATCTGACCTGTAGATCCTCTTGAACTAGACAGACCTATAACTAATAAGCCAGGAGATAAGGACTCTGAAGATTCATGGCAGCTGGCTTCAAATTTTGTCACCTAGCATCTCATGTTCCTTGAAGAAAGTAGGAGATGGGATCATTTAACTCAGTAGGGTTTACTTTTGCACAAAGGAGGTCAGCCTTGCTTTCCCTGGGGTGACCCTGCCAGCTAGTTCTGGAGGCATGTTATCTCCTTGGAGCAGGGCCACTTCAACAGCAGCTGTCAAAGACATGGTCTGACCAAAGCGACTGTCCATCTGTTTGGAATTTTCTGAAAACCTTTTCCTTAGGTTTCTCATTCAGTCGTCATGTAGGATGTTCTGTGTCGGCCGTAAGATCACTGTGCCCATCCCAGCCACCCCGTCCAAGCCTGCAAACCAAGGTCAAATGTTTCCAAATGCCTATTATGTTGTAAATGTCTGAGCATGGGCAAAATGTAGACTCAGCCTGGGTACTGTGCATCCAGTGTTGAGGAGGACGTGAGTTTTCCAAATGGTTTGCTAATCTAAACTGGTCTACTGTAGAGTGACACAGCTGGCCAGAGACCACAGGCAGGTCATGAGACATGGTTTGGCCAACCGTGAGTGGGTGGAAGAGACATCCTGCTGTTTACTGCTACTCAGTGTGTATCAACCGGTCCCCATCTTCAGAAGATAATTACAGAGCAAAACAAAGAAGCAAGGTTATCTGAGGAACTGTATTTAGTACTTACCTTTTAAAACTGGTGGTGATTAACCTTGTTTTGAAGAGTGTGTTTGGTAGACGTAAGTAAAATGGATTTGATTGGTCTGCTCTTGAAGGCTGCCAGGGATGCGGCACCATGAAGGCAGTGACCTCAAGAGGACCCTTCTGTCTCCAGAAGCAGAGTGGCCTCTCCCGCTCTCCCCACAGATTGAGCTGACTCTGACTCAGCCATCATGTCACTGTGTGATTAGGTTCGGTAACTTTCTTCTGTGTATTTTCCTCAAGTTAAGTAGACACTGTTTACTGCTCTAAAATAAAAAAGGTCATTTTAATTGGGGAAGAAGCCTTGTTTTGGCAAGTGAAGATGAAT
Organism: Phoca vitulina; assembly: GCF_004348235.1. Lineage (NCBI taxonomy): Eukaryota > Metazoa > Chordata > Mammalia > Carnivora > Phocidae > Phoca > Phoca vitulina. The sequence goes on from NW_022589716.1 coordinate 12,237,479, forward strand.
ATGTGAGCAAGCTTGCCCCCACCAGTGTGCCCCCAACAGCAGATGGAATACAGCCAACTGGCAGTAATTTGGGGTTTCAATGAAATCCTTGTGTTAAATTGAAATGTCTTTGGAAGGAAAGGTGTACAACTTTGCAAATAATTATCAAGGATGACTTTGAAAAGCTTGTTCTCCTCTCAAGCCTGATCTGGTATTCTCACGTTCATTGGCTATGTGTGTCTGGGACAGAAAGAGTTTCTTGTTTTGTTTTGTTTTGTTTTGTTTTTGCTTTATTCTCTTTTTTCTTTCTTTCTTTCTTGTTTTTTTCTTGTTTTTTTTAAACAAAAACATTTAGATACTCATCTGTCAATGACATCTTTGAAGAAAGGGCAGTCAAACTGGGCAGGATTCCATTTGTGCATCAGCCTTGGTGCATAAATGGGCCCCATCCATCTTCTTGGCCTATGACATTGCTTACAGTCCTTCTCTTGAGGGACCTGCCAACTTTCCAGCTGCCACTAGTGTGCTGAATTTTCTTAATTGCTTTCCCTCTGCAAAGGAAGAAGTGGTAGGACTTTCCCTTTGGCCTACCACGACTCTCCAGAGCTCTGGAGGATTCTGTGCACGTCAGGCCACTCATCCATTTTTCTGTTGTTATTAGCAACACAACCCTCAGACTGTAAAGTCCACATAGGTTTGTCACCTCCTCTGTAACTGGCTAAACGTGATCTTGGGTCTCTGAAGATCTATCTAAAATAAGATTGGGATCATAACCTCCCTCACCTTACTCTGGCTTGATTTGGGGATAAAATGAAAAAACAAATAAAATACTGGAATATGAAAAAGTGCAAAAATGCTAGGATTTGAGGTGACCTATTTTTATCTTCAAGTAGACAGCATATTCATTCATTCATTTATTCACTGTTTCCTGACCCCTTTCTTTTACCAGGCACTCTAGATATACTCGAGTAAGAACCAGGCTCCACAATGACATTCCCTCCCTCCCCTAGAGACCTGTAAAATAGCAGTTATTTTTAAAGCCATGTCCACCCAGGGCAGGTGAATAGAAAAGCTGGACAATTATCTAGAAGGTCCTGGAAGTCAAAAACTGTTCTTTTCCTCTCCTGTTGCTCAGAACAGAACCCTAGAGAGTACATAGTGGAGGCATAGTGGAGTGATCCTCAATAAGAATTCTATAAAATGAACTGAACTTGTAGAAACCTGTTTTGCACTCGCTTAGTTATTATTGACTTGAGTTCCATAAATTACATAGATCATGGTGTTAATTCTCTACTCTGCTCGTAATGGGGAGACTGGGCCCTATTGTCCAAAGTCATGGGCGCTGCTTCTACCAAGCAAGGATGGAAATGACATGGAGAGAAAGAGAAATACACAGAGGGCAGAACTGAGTCAGTCACCAGGGAAGGTGGAAGTCTACAGGGGACTTCTCCCCTCTTTGGACATTTTGTCCAACCCTCCTGTTCTCCTTTTGGACTCTTTCTGACAAATACACAATATAGCATCTCAGTTTTCTCTAAAGAAGTTCAGATTTTGGGATTTTTAAATAACAGATAATAAATTCTGATTTTTTTTTTGCATTTGCTTTACAATGTAAATTTTAGCATATCAAAATCTAGAACCTCTTCTACAAATGTTCCAGTTTGATTTCTTAAATAAAATTTAAAAGCTCTCCAAAGGCAAGGACGGTCCGGATTATCTTTGTATTCCTAGTGCTAAGCACAAAGGTTGACGTGTGGTAAATATGTCAAAAATCGTGGCAGAATAAATAACTCAAGGAAGATGGGCTTCATTTTCCCCTCTCCTGTGTAGGTACATAAGTGCAAATTGTACTGTCCAGACAAGGGGAACACAGTATTTGACGAAAACTCTAAGAGGTGCAGTCAACCCCTACAACTCTAATCCATGCCCTAGTAATCTGACACAGACCACTATGAATATTTTAAGGAATAGAAAAACCGTTTAGTTCCCCATCCTAATGGCAGCTGTGCCGGCCTGGTAGTTACCTCTACATCAGTAAAAGTCTTTTCTGAGGTCTGAGCATTGAAGTGATGCTTAGAATAGCTAATCTGATCAGCAGCAGGGAAGGAAAAAAAAAAAAGTAGATGAGAGACCATAGAGGCATTGTTTTCCTACAGAAACAGTTTTTTAACACGGATTTTGTTTTTGAGGTGTGATGTACATACCAAAAATTCACTTATTTTAAGTGTAAAATTCAATTATTTTTAGTAAATTTGGGGGGAGCTCTGATCTGCCAGTCTGTTTCTTTGCAAGAAACACGTTGGAAAAAAAAAAAAGAAAGAAACACATTAAATCCATTCATTGGGGGGAATTTGAAAATGGGGTGATGTGGTCTCACTTGCATAATTCTAGGCAGTACAATGAAGGGGAATGCTTGATGTTAGGACAGAAGATCTCATTTTAACCAGCAAATTAGGAAAGAGATGAGCACTGTGGGCCACCAGCTATTGCCAGGTATGTGATATTTAAACTGAGTGTACTGCTTAAAATGAACCCTTCATTAGAAACGGGTGAATAATGGTTGGCAAGATGTTAGAGGCAAATCATCAGGTTAACAGTACTCCTTTGGCGGCATCTCACATTTTGGGGGTATACGAGTTAACTAGGACGGCAGGAATTACATGTCAGGTCTGCGTCGCGAAACTTCTAGTTTGTCAGATCTGAGCAAAATGAGTGTTTCACCTTGGCAGAAATGAATACCTACCCCTTAAACCATGGTTCTCAACCAGGGGCAGTTCCCTCCCACCCCAGGGACATCTGATAGCATGTAGAAACATTTTTGTCACAACTGGTTAAGAGGGGGATGCTACTGGCATCTAGTGGATAGAGGTCAGGGATGCTGGTAAACATCCCATAAGACACAGGACAGGGGCGCCTGGGTGGTTCACTCGTTAAGCGTCTGCCTTCGGCTCAGGTCATGATCTCAGGGTTCTGGGATCGAGCCCCGCATCGGACTCCCTGCTCCACGGGAAGCCTGCTTCTCCCTCTCCCAATCCCCCTGCTTGTGTTCCTTCTCTCGCTGTGTCTCTCTCTGTCAAATAAATAAATAAAATCTTTTTTTTCTTTCTTTTTTTTAAGTCACAGGACAGCCCCTGAAAACAATAAAGAATTATCTGGCCCAAAATGTCAGTAGGGGAGAGATTGAGAAATGACAGGCAAACTTCAACCTTTAGGGCTTTCAAATTCAAATTCAAAATGTTTTCCCTTATAGGCTCATTTATAAAAAGATCTTGTTCCATTTCTTCCTTTTGTAATTAAGTCATTCAATAAATGTATATCTAGCACGTTACTGTGTACATAGTACTGGGGATACAGCTAGGAACAAGCACCCTCGAGGTCAGCGCGGAGTGTCTGGAGGGTTGTTGGTTGATACACTAAGAGGGCACTGTTGGCATGCTGTCGTACCTGGAGGCTGGGGTGATGGCTGCCCGGTGAAGCATCCTTCCACCCAAATGCCACAGCACCCCCTGAAAACACTGAGTAAGACCAAGGTGCTGCCAATGGAGAGCTTCCATTTGTGTGGGAGATACAGACAACAGACAAGTATTGCATGAATGGGAGAAGAGGAGGGAGGAGGGAAGGCCCCAGAGTGGTAAATGCTCTATAGAAAATTGACCGGGATAGGGAGCCTGGTGCTCAGTTGGTGAAGCGTCTGCCTTTGGCTCAGGTCATGATCCCAGGGTCCTGGGATCGAGTCCCACATCGGGCTCCCTGGTCAGCGGGAAGTCTGCTCCCTCTGCCCCTCCCCCCAGCTCGTGCTCTCTCTCTCTTTCTCTCTCACTCTCTCTCAAATGAATAAATTAAAAAAAAAAATCTTAAAAAAAAAAAAAAGAAAATAGACCAAGATAAAGAGATGAGGTGATGCTGGCGGTGGCGAAGGCAGAGAGGTGTGCTCATCTTCACACATGGATGTTTGGCTGTGTGGCGGGCTCCATGCCTCTCCAGACTGGGGGGGCGGTTAGGGAAGGCCTGACAGGAGCAGAGTCAGGTGGGTACTCTGAGACACAGAGGAGTATCTCAGGTTTCAGGAGTATTTAGTAGGATCTTAAAGCAGGACTGACAGGCAGGTGGGCAGATGACCCAGGGAGAGGTGGGGCACCCAAGGCAGGTCTTCGTTCTAAATGTCAGCTATGAGGTAAGGCTTTTTATGTGTTTGGCATTTGGTTTTCTCGTCTTCTTTTTTTTAAGCTGACAAATAGGAGCAAGCCAGGGCAAAAGGAGGTCTAAGCCAGTATGACTGACAAACATCATAGAAATGGGTTAATGATGGAGCTGCCAGTTATGCTGAATTTCAGGTCACCACGTAGCTGCCCCGCATACCACCATAGGCAGGGATGTGGGCACGGTAAGGATTCCTGTTCCAGAAATAAAAATAGCCCAGAGTTTTGAGAAACTGGATCCTGTGTGCTAACTCCCCAGGATACTCACTGCCAAGAGTCACTGTCCTTTTATAAACCTTATCAAAAGCGCCAGCATATCCTCCACCCAAAAATCAGTGGCAGAATTTTCAGATAACAGGTCCTCATGCCTGGCTTGTGCATTCTGAATCGGCAGGTTGAGACCCCTCTTTTTGAGGTCATGGTGTGATTTGGGCTTTAAAGCCAATGTGAACCAAGGGTTTGGCAGTGAGCCCAGGGCCATTTCACCCCTCTTATAAAATGAGGCTGATTGGTGCTTCAGGTGGATTTCTAAAACAGCCTAGTTTTTAAAGAGGGAGATTGATTTCATCATCACAGAAAAGGAAAGGAATTTACCAATAATGGAGAATGACTTACACCCAGGTTCTATCTGGCTTTAGGGGACCCCTCTGGTTCCTGTCGAGAGAAATAAATTTGTTTATAAATATAGATACAGTACTTGGCAAATGCTTACAGTGAGTGCTCGATCATGAGTAGCTGCTAAATTATCATTGCTATTGCTTCTGTTGTTAGAATGACTATTGGCTACACTGACTACTACTCACTAGCCAGTGCTTATTGCCACGTGCTGTTCTCTGTGAAAACTTGCATAGATGCCATTATGGTATCTTGACATGTTTCACAAAACTTTGAAACGCACACTTTCAGGTACCTGTGCCTTAGAACACAGGTTGGCCAACTATAGCCCATGGGACCAAATCTAGGCTGTAGCCAATTTTGTTTTGTTTTCTTATAGTTTTATTGAGATATATTTCACATACTATAAAATTCACCCATGTAAATTGTACAGCTTATTGGACTTCAGTGTATTCACAGAGTTCTGCAACCATCACCACAATCTAATTTTACAACAATTTTGGGGTGCCTAGGTGTCTCAGTTGGTTAAGAATCCGACTCGGTTTCAGCTCAGGTCATGATCTCACTGTTGGGAGATGGAGCCCCGCGTTGGGCTCCACGCTCAGTGCAGAGTCTGCTTCAGATTCTCTGTCCCTCTCCCTCTGCTTCTTCTCCAGCTTATACGCTATCTCTCAAATAAATAAATAGATAAATAAATAAATAAATAAATAAATAAATAAATAAATAAATAATTTTAGAACAATTTCACCATCCCAGAAAGAACCCTTGTACACACACACTCTCGTTCTTGATACCTATTCCCTACCCCAGCCACAGGATACCACAAATCTACTTTCTGTCTCTATGGATTTGCCTATTCTGGACTTTGCAGATAAATGGAAACACACAGTATATGGCCTTGTGTGATCAGCTTCTTTCACTTAGCTTAATGTTTTCAAGGTCAATCCATATTGTAATATATGTCAATACTTTGTTTCTTTACTGCCAAATGATATTCCATTGTTTGTACGTACACCATTTTGTTTATCCATTCATCAGTTTATGGACATTTGGGTTCCTGTTTTTTAGCTGTTATTAACAATGTTGATAATACAAGTTTTTGTGTTGGTATATATTTCCATTTCTCTTGGGTAGCAGACACCTAAGAGTGGAATTTTGGTGTCATAGGGTAACTCTACATTTGATATTTTGAAGAACTACCAAGCTGTTTTCCAAAGTGGCTGCACCATTTTACAGTCCCATCAGCAATGTATGAGGGTTCCAATTTTTCCACATCTTTACCAACACTTGCTATTATCTGTCTTCTTTATTTTAGCCATCCTAGTGGGTGTGAAGTGATCTGCATTTCCCTAATAACTAGTTATGCTGAGCATCTTTTCCTATGCTACTTGCATTTGTTCATTGGAGGAATGTCTTTTCAGATCCTTTACCCATATTTCAATCACATTATCTGTCTTTTTATTGTTGAGATACGAGTTCTTTACATATTCTGGATATAAGAACTTTGTCTGATATCTACCATCTGTTTTTGTAAACAACATTTTATTGAAATACTGCTATGCTCTTATTGTCTATGTACTCCTTCCTATTAAAATGACAGAGCTCAGTAGTTGAATAGAGACCATATGGACTACAGTGCCAAGAATATTTACTACCTGGCCCTTTGTTCACTCACTTATTTCACCATATTTTTATCTTATCAAAATGAAGTGGATATATAAATCAGAGTCTATGTAAGTAAATGTTGAAGACAGAGCTTCATGTATCAGAAGGTGCCTATCTGTTGTGCCTAATGTTTTTATATATGCGGTTACACAGAAATCCCAATCAAAGATCCTAAGCTTTCTAAAAATATATGCTCTCGTTGTCAGTCAAGACAGTGATTTACTTAATCTTCGCTCTAGTTTATAAACCTCTGAACAGTGTAATCAGCATAATGCTCGGTAGAGCATTGGAAATGCCCTCACATGCTTTGGTGGAAAACAGTTTATGGGATTTTTTTTTTTTTTTCCAACATGACTCATGAGAGATTTGGGGATTTATTTAGCTGGCTTTATCCAGGCAAATCTCCTAGTGACCTTATTGGGATCTTGATCTTGTTTAAGACTAGAATATATGTGACTCATGCTAAATGAAGTGCCCACAGAGGATAAAAGAGCTGATGTGAACCTTCCCTCCCTGGAAGAGAGGGACAGGCATCAGCATAGTCCGAAGCAGGAACATAAATGCTCTGACAGTCAGCCTGAGGACTCTCCTACTCGTGGAAAATGCTTTGGCCAGGTGGTGGTGGGAAAGGGACAGTGCTGATCAAAGACGTGCCCACCACGAGCTCCTGGGTTCTATTCTGGATGAAAAGTTCTGCATGAGACAAGGATCGGCATCTAATTGTCATTCCTACTTCAAGACCAAATTATATGTGAACAGGCGGAGGCATATGGGAGTGTACAATTGTCTTTAAACAAACAAAGAAAAAAGACATTTTGGAATGAATCCATAGTTTGTGGTCATTTTTTATGCTTTTGCATCACTAACTTATTCCTACCAACTTCTGGATTTGTGCTGATATAGACAGGTTTTTAAGCCAAAATTATTTTTGTTATTGAATTATTTCATTTGTGTCATGCATTTCTTGCTCTATTATGCTGTAGGATCATCCCACATCTCCTCTCCCTTATTCTTTCCAGAACCCACCCCAAACAGGTTTCATCCACAGTGAAGTGTTTCTCCTCAATATTACCTATAACTTCCACATTATGGAATCCAAACTGCAAACATTCATTATCTCAGAGTTTCTGTGAGTCAGGGATCTGGGTGAAGTTTAGCTGGGTTCTCGGGCTTGGGGTTTCTCACAAAGGCTGCAATCCATGTACTGTGCCAGGGTCTGTCATGGGGCTGCAAATGAAAATGTTGCTGGGGCTGTGGTCTCATCTGAAGGCTCAACAAACAGAGGAAATGCTTCCATGTTCACTCCTGAGAAGCTTAGCAGCATTCAGTCCTCACTGGTTGTTGGTCAGCAGCCTCCCTTACTTCCTTGCCATGTGTCTGTCTCCACAGGTCAACTCACAATGCACAGGGTCCTACATGATTTGACCCCTAGTTACCCTCTAACCTCAGCTCCTTCTACTTCCACCTTTACTCACTCAGCCACATTGCCCTTGTTCTGTTCTTCAAGCACATTAAACTTGCTCCTATGTCAGTGCCATTGCACCTGCTGTGCCTTCTCCCTGGGACAGTTTTCCTCTAGATATCTTCACCACTGGCTCCATATTTTCCTGCAAGTTTCTGCTCAACTGTTTTGTGGGAGGGATTTCCTGATCACCATGTGTAAAGTAGAAACTCTTCTTCTCCCATAACCGCAGTACTCTGTGCCCTGCACACCTGCTTTTCCACCATATGATATATATTTTGTATGTCTTTATCTTCTCCTTCTGTGAGATGTTAAGTTCAATGGAGCATATACTTTATATTTTTTATTCTCTGCTTCATCTTTGATACTTAGAAAATTGCCTGGCATGCAGAAGGTGCTTAGAAATTTGTCAAATTATTGACTTTGCATTGTTTTGTAACCACATTAGCTAAATCATTCAGACTTAACTCTGACTTTAACTGATTTTAGTGCATATCGTTGGCACTTGAATGGCATGACTCCCACATTTTTAAGATCTTCTTGCACTCCTTACTCTCCTCCCCTTTCCTCTTGCTTTTTATAATTTGTCCCTTGATCAATTAAAGTTGATCTTGAGTCATTTTTCTTCAAAAGCAATGTATTGGTGGCATGCTCACTGACCCATGGCGTATCTGAGAATTGCGATCTTAGTTTGGTTCCTTGTTAAGGTTTGTTTTTTTTATTTGTATGGTTGGTTTCTAGACTTCAGAATTTTTAATTTGTTCTTTAAAACTTGAAAATTTTACCAGGATCCATTTGTTTTGTTTATGTGTTTTTTTTTCTCTAGTATATACTGATTGAGACTTTTATGTACCAACCACTAAGCTAGACTAACTTTTAAGATTTTTTTCATTAATCTCTCCTATAGGAAGCTTTTCTTGATCTATATAATTGGAGTTTTTCTTTAGCTCAGGAACGATACCTTCTCAGATTTTCTTTCCTTCTCTTTGATAAATTCTAATCTATTTATCAGGAAAACCAATTATCCATATGTTAGTTCTTCACATTTGCTCCTTCATTTCTATCATCTTCTATTACTTTCATCACTGTTTCTTTCTTCCATAGTCCTGGAGTGAATATTCCCTACTAGGTATTCTATATCACTGATTCAGTATGTTGCAATATTTCCTTTGTACCTCTGATGGCGGCTATGGTAGATTTTATTCATTTTTTCACTTAGTTATGTATCTAGTTTTATTCATTTATCATTTGCTATTATTAGTTATTATTTTATTATTCATTATTATTTTATGATTGTTTGCAATTATTTACTCCTTTGTTTCTTATAAGGGGAACAAATATCCTTGCCATTGCTGTGTCACTCACTATGCCTTCCTACTGGAGCTGTATGCTTCTGTGCCTCCTTAACTCCAAACTTAGCCGTATACATATTATTGCCAATGGAATGTGAGTGGGTATAATGACAGCAAATCCAATCAGAAACTTTAAAAATTGTACTAAGGTATGTTTTAAAATAGATCTTTCATTCTTCTTCTGCATCTTATGGGCAGTGCTGCCTTTGTTCCTTTTTTAAAAAATATCTTTTAGGAGGATCCATTTAGGTTTCTTTCTTAATTTTAATCACCATTAAAATATGGGATGGTTGCCACTGAACAAGGTGAATGACTTCCCCTTAAGTGTCCCTTATTGTTGACTTCAGAGTAATCCTTGGAGACTAAGATAGAAGACTAGTTGATATGCACAGCCCCTAAACAAATATCCAGTGTCTAGATATCTTCCATCTAGAATGGCATTGCAGACTGGTAAAAGATGCCATGTCCTGCTGCCTGGTAGTCTGACTACTTAGGTGAATCAAAGTCATCTGTAGTTTTCATTCCTTGTAAGAAACAGTAGATAAAAACTGTGGCCTCTAAATTGTGCTTATCTCACTGTCCTCCCTTCCGTGTATCATCCTATTATATGCTACATTGTTGAGATTCTTCCTGTCTAGTGGAGGAAAACAGCAAGGTCTTAATGGCAGGTGTTGTAGGAGTTAAATGTCCACAGACATCTTACATGGGAGGGAATGGTTTCCCTCTGGTTTGTGAAGCCCCTGTCTCAGAGGAAAAATACCAGAGTAAGGATCTGTATGATGGTCATATCTCTGCTTTGGATAGTGGGCATCCATCCTGGAGTCTTGGATATCATTGAGCAGCATTTCCAATTTCTAGATCCTCATAACATTTTTTTTTTCTTTGTATTCATGAGCAACACTACTTATTAGGCAGTAACTAATTTTATCGTTTTCTCAAGTAGCTGCAAGAGAGTACAGCTGAATTTCTACCCCTCCCATTCTAAAAACATCTTTTCCAGCTCAGCAGGGTCATGGGTGATATAAGAACCTTCATTTTTCTTGGTCTTTTCATCTGATTTCCTGGGTCTCGGTGGGACCAGAGTTCTGGCAGTAACACACTGGCTGGTGGTTGGGTTTCTTTTCTCTGCCGTATTTTAAGGTAGGTGTCGGTAGTGCTAGGAAAGGATCCCAACTCTGACTTCTTCAAACCTGTCACATCCCCAAAAATGTTGTTGGGTGTTGGCCTTAGAAAGACCTGCATCCAAATTCCTACTCCACTACTTACTAGTGGTACAACCTTGAACAAATAACCCAAATCCAGTGATTGTCTTTCTTCAACTGTAATGTGGCAATAAAATGCCCACATGGTTTAGTCAATATGAGGCTTAGAGAAAATGAAAGTATTATACTTGGGAAACAACTGACACAAAACTGGGTGCTCAATAAATGTTGAATGTGTGATTACAATTAATATAATAATGCCATCATCTTGATACGTGGTTCACACAGAATGCATGAAGAATGGTGGTTCGGGTTATATTATCCATGTTAACCCCATACTCTTGCAGCTGCACTTGTCAAGCCTATAACTAATTACCTGTGTGACTAGAAAAGTCCTGTGCCTTTTCCATGCTTCTATTTGTAAAATAAGGGCATAGAACTATATCAGGGTAACAAATAGGTTTAACCTTTATTGTTAACTCCAGTTGATCAGTACTGGGAACCTGGAAAACAGACTTAAAAGGATTCTGAGGCCGTGGCTGGGCTCAGAAGATAAATTTGCCAAAATCTATTAGTGATGTCTGGCATGGGTAGGGAGGCTGGTTCTCACAGCTATCCCAAATTTGCCAGGCCTAAACTAAATGCTCTCTAGGGATTTTCTCAACGCCCAGTCATTTGGTTCCTTTTCTGGGTCTTCTTGATGGGCCTTTGTAATTCGGTGACATCCTGTCCATCCAAATGAATATTTAGTATCAGTGGAGTGAAAAGTATGTATGGATACTCCAGTTAAGAATCTGAAAGGAGGGCGCATGGATGGCACAGTTAGTTAAGTGTCCAACTCTTGGTTTTTGGCTCAGGTCATGATCTCAGCATCCTGGGATTAAACCCCATATCAGGCTCCACACTCAGAGGGGAGTCTGCTTGAGATTCCCTCTTCCTCTGCCTCTCCGGCTTGTGCTCTCTCTTTCTCTCAAATAAATAAATAAGATCTTAAAAAAAAAAAAAAAGAATCTGAAAGAGTGGTAGACCATGAAGCAGCTTCTCCAGATGGAATGAGGGTTTCTTTGAGACTTCATTGCAATTTGAGAAAGAAAGAAAGAGAGAGAGAGAGAGAGGGAGGGAGGGAGAGAGAGAGAGAAAGAAAAAAGAAAGGAAAGGAAAGGAAAAGAGAGAGAGAGAGAGAAAAGAAATCAAGTATTTTCATCAAAAGGGAAAACAAGATAGTTCCGTAAAGTTATGCATATAAACCACATCCCAGTGATGCCATGTAGGGTTTGGAATATCATTTGCTGGTAGATTTCTGTCCAATAACATTTAGCAATGGATACACTGGTGGGTTTAACCAAACCAGAAACAGTTATTTCCTGATTTCCAATTGAAAGGTATAGGTTTCTAACAGTTGTATAATTGTATTAATGTGTGCTATGGATAGATTATTTTAGAAATTGATTTGTCCACTTCCTTTAATATTTAGGATCTAAGGCACCAGTGTCTTATTTCTGGGGTAACTCAGGTAATGAGATTTCATTTTTATGAATCTTCAGGAGGAAATCATGCAAATTGCTTCTCACTCTTGCATTTTTGTAAGGAAAAATAGAACACCCAGTTGTCCATTGGTATTTTATCCATCTTAGGCACAACATTCTTCCTGCAAGTCAGGGATATTCACCTTAGTTTTAAAAGCTTTGCAGGTATCTATTTGACACTAGGTCATCTTTCTCTGCAATTTCTATGGCAGGGTATATTCTTCACGCTTTTTTATATGCCTCACTTCAGACAGCTACAGCATCTGTTGGATCCTGCTATTGTGAATTTGTGATCTCTGGCAAAACAAAAATCACCAGTCTATAGTCATACTGTTCCACTAAGTATAATGAAAAATCAGTATTTTAGATGGTTTGCTCAGAAACAATCAATACTATACATGAAATTTGTTCACAGCAAACCCTCAGCAAGGCTCTATGATAGAAGGGCATTTGTAGAGGGGAATTTATGAATATGACAGCAGCAATAAGCAGCTGAAAATAATCTATGAGACATTTTCAAATTACCCCTCATGAGCTGTAGTCCTTGTGAAAGATAATTTGTGGTTCTCACAGAATACCCTGCAAATTGGGTCTTTCATCTGCAATGTTTTTTATAGTTAAAACATTTCATTTCTCATATTAACAAGTGATAACTCTGCATTTGTTAATCTAAACAATTTGATTTCTATTTTTCTGTGCTGAGAGGCTGTTGACATTTCAGGGTAAGTAATTATTTTCATTGCCAACTGCTGTTTGTGGTGACTGTAGGCAAAAGATAGAAATCTGAATATACATAGGCATTGTTTTAATCATTTTCCAAAAGGACTATTCATAAAACAGGAATCTATTTGCCTGAGTTATCATCTGTACTTAGAAATCGAATAGGACATGGGTGTTGATGAGTGAGGATTCTAGTCACATTCAGGCTCTGCTGCGGTGTATTGGAAGCTCTCTCATATGCCCAGTGTGGGCAGAGGGTTGGGGTTGACCTGAAGTATCACCAGACCTCTGGCAGAGCACTGTGCACTTGGGGTCTTAAGTCACAGTAGCAAAAGGGAGCATGCCTTATTGGCCATGGTGGCTCCCAGCTTATGTAATACCCGTTCAAGTACCTTAGCACTGGTTGCCAGGATTACATGACGAATGCTCACGAGAACACCTCTCACCATGCCTGGTGCCTAGTGCCAGGTCTGGACACATTTGGTGAAATGGGGATCTGGGGATGACATATAAAAAGATCTTCTAAATTTCCTTTGTCATGCTGCCTTCTTAGCCAAACTTACAGTCCAGGGCAAGGGAAAGAATGATTTTTTTTTTTCACCTGGATGCGCAGTCTTACCCACCAAAGTGCCACCCAAGGCAGAGTAGAAAGGAGGCACCAGGGTTTGGGATGGAGTTGTTGGGATGGAGTTGTTGGGACAGCCAGCTTTCTCTGGGGTCTGCATTTGATCTGAAAATCCATGCTGATTTTTCAATCTACTCCTCAACAGATCCAAGTTTATTTTAACATTCAGAAAAAAATTAACACCAAAGTTGATACCCGCCCCCCCCCCAAGAAAATCATGTAGCAAAATTGCTGCTCTAAGATGGTCTATCTTTAGCTTGTGGTGCGCGGGGCCCACGCTCGTTGTGAGGCACTGTGGGCAGGTGTAGATGGCTTCTGTGATGTTTCGGGGAGCATCGGTATGTGTCCTGCAGGGTAGGCTGTGGTAGGTTCCTCGGTACTTCCCGTGGCCTCTTCATACTACTGGCTGAGGCTCTGGCAGCTTCGGACAGGGAGAAAAATACTCCTGCTTGTGTGGACCTCCCATTCACATTCCGGGTTAGGCAATGGACTACTAATTTAGGATCCAAACTGATTTTTACATGGCCTGAAGGAGTGAATGTAGAGCCCGTACCCTGAATGGCAAATGTGTTTTATCCTTTGAACCGATTCCAATTGATTAGTTCTGGTTGCCTATAGTGCTGTCTTAAGAAGACATCTGCGTTGCATCAGGGCTCAGCTGGGAGGAGTGCTGGGATTGATTAGCGATGTCTGTCAAGGCCTCTGGAGGGACCACTGACCCTATATTCGCCATTCTTTGCTTTTGACATGTCCTTAACTCCTCTCTGTCAAATGATTTTAATACTAACAGGTGACTCTAAGTATGAGATAGGGCATCGTGAGAGAGAGCAGGTAGATGACATTTTAAGAAAACCTAGCATGAGAAAATGCACATTTACAAAATGCAGAAATCTGGAGCCAATTATTGCCATTACAGAAAGATTCCATGAAAGGCTCCTTTAAATAGCGAGCCCCCCTACTGCATTAAAATGATGATTTAATTTACAAAAATTCACTTTGCATGCAACTCTTCAGGACTGTGCCTGTGGAGGAAAGCAAGCCACACCTGATTTTTTTTAAACCTCGGCCTAAATAATGTTCAGGATGTCTGCTGCCACCTATCTTGAGTCTCTTGATAGTTCCCACTCTCTGCAGACTTCCTTCCTACTTCCTCTCCCAGAGTATTGAGTAGACAATCTGGGTGGTGGTCAACAGCTGCTGGCTTCCACCGTGCCCACGGCTGCATTTCATTAGTGGGTAAACTGATTGCTCCGAGTGTGTTTATGTGTGGGTGTGGCTGTACAAGCCTGTGCACTCTGTGCACTGTGTGTGTAGATACGGATACACACAAGCCATTATCTTGCTCTCAGCCCACCCTAAATTCATTCCTGCTGTAAGAGTTATAAATGGAAGGTTCCAATCGCCTGGTGGATACAGCCTTTTGGTAACATGTGCCCCGGATTCCAACTCCCCGTCCTCTTTGTGTTTGTTTATATGTTATTTACCCTTGCATCAGAAAACTTCCCCAGACCCTGGGCCTGAGTCCCATTATCCAGACATGGAACCCTCCTCTTCCTCTGTGGCCTACAAAGCCCCAAATGGCTTTCTGATTTAGAAAATTAAATATAATCTGACTCTTGTGGCAAGCTTTGCAATTCCCAACCAACAGACTCTCCCATTAAATACATAACATATACAAGATCTAAAAGTATCACCAATCTCACATGAATTTGAATTATAGAGGCATTCAGTGCCCCTCGGGTAAGATTGCCAGCTTCTTCCCAGGCACTCAAAATTGGGCAGTTTTCCAATGGACCATAAAGCTCCCTGGAACGCTGACTAGCACGTGTGTTTGGGTTTCTGTTGCTCTTTTAAAGCAACTGAACGCAGGGAAGAGTACCTGGGAGGAGTATCTTCCCTTTCCCTGCGTCCTGCCTTCCCGCACATAGAGTGATTGCAGTAACTTCTCAGACACAGAGCACAAGTGTTGTCTCTATTTCAAATGCAGTATTTTTAAAATCTCAACATGATACTTCCCCCCCGGGGAATATTTATGTGGACAGGTTTTTGTTTTTGTTTTGTTTTGTTTTTTTAGCAAGATGAGACCTTAGCAGTGAATGCATCGGACACTTTCTCTGGCCTAAGATGATTCTTCCTTTCTGAGATGGAGGCTCTCAGGCTGGTGGGCTGTCACACAGCTCCTTTCCTTCCATCTTCCCGGGCTCATTGGTCCGAGCCAGGCGTCCCCCATGGTGCTGGGCTGTGACAGCCGCATAGGTGCAGCCGTAGATGGCAGCCGTCAGCATCATGAGACACACGATCCCGCACACAACCCCGGTGATGATGATGGTGGCCACCGCGTGACGCAGGTTGGCCGGCCTCGGCTTGGGTTTGAGCTCACACTCCGAGGGGTCTCGCTCCCTGGCGCTGTGGCTCTCAGGAGGCCCAGGGACGGGCCGGTGGGCAGAACCCAGCTGCTGCCCCCTGGAGGACCCCACATCCGGAGACGGGAAAGGGCAGGGCTGGTAGAGCTCATGAGGGATCTTCAGGAGGTCCTCTCCTTTCCAGGTGTCTGGAGACGCACAGATGACACCGTCTGTTACTCCCCCTTTAAAAAACAAAAGCCGATAAATACGACAAATGTCCTTTGTTGTGATGTTGTACATTAATTACAAGGACCCAATGTGTCTACTAACACTCTTCGGTGATGCCAAATGGGAAGGTCAATGGCCTTTTGAGTGTTTGTGTATCTTTGACAGTTATATTAGTTTAGTTCGTGGGATTAAGTACAATTAACATGTCTCCTCAGGCCTTGGAACATTCAGTAATTTGAGAACTGAACTTTCCAACAAGTTATTAGAGCCAGTTTCCACTCTCTGTAAGGTGATTGATTTCCTCAGGTATGTAGACTCGTGTTGTTCAGGGGGGGATTTGGGTGCCTGGTGATTGTTTTCTAGAAAGTACACTGAGCTAACAGGTTTCATTCTGGCCAAACATGACCTCCGATTTACTATCTAGGCAAATTAACTTCTCTGACTACATTTTTTTTTTTTTTGCCATAAAATACTGTATTTGTATCTGACTTGATAGTTTACAAAGCGCTGTTCGATAAGTCCTCACAACTCTGCTCTAGTGGGTAATTCTTGTACAAGGTCACCCAGGTAGGTCATAAGTGGGCAGATCAGCACTCCAACCCAGCCCATCCCTTGATCCCAGTTTTCTCACTGTGCTCACTGCCTCTCTCCACTTCCTCCTCCCTCTTCCCCCTCCCTCCTGGAGGCTCTTGAGGTCAGCAGAGTTAATGCAATGACCCTCAGTGTAGCCCTTTGACTGGGCAGAACCTGGCCTGCATGACCTGTGGCTCAGCTCCTCTGGCTGCCATAAACTCCTCCTCCAGGAGGGCTGTGAAGCCTGGCACCACTTTTAGCCAAGTTAGATTGGAGAGCCTTTGTACACACCACAGGTAGATTATGAAATTATATCAGAAAGTCACATGCAGGAGATGTGACTTTGCAAAGGGAATTGCAAAGCTTGCCACAAGAGTCAGATTATATTTAATTTTCTAAATCAGAAAGCCATTTGGGGCTTTGTAGGCCACAGAGGAAGAGGAGGGTTCCATGTCTGGATAATGGGACTCAGGTCACTTCAGTGTTATTATAACCTTCCTTTGCAGAGTTTGCTGAATGCCTTCCAACCATCTTCTGAGCCTCATAAGCCAAGTCCTAGGAGGCCCTATGAGTAGATGGGGCCATTTTATAGTGCCATCATTATCATGGCCCTGGTCACACCGGGATCAATGGCAGCATTCAACCCACACCTTTTTGTCACCCTACTTGAAACTGAATCGCCTACTGCTAGAGTCACTTGGGCCCCTTCTGGCTTCTTCGGTGATTTCCCTGAGGCAGAGCCCCAACTCTAAAGCAAAAAGGTAACAGAGGAATTTCCTCCTTTCCTGAGCTGACATGCAGGAGGCCAGAGGTGCAGGGTGGCTGCTTCTGATGGGCCCTAGGTGCCATCAGGCTATGCTGAGACTAAGGATCCCTGCCTCAGGGACCAGTTCATGCCTCTGCCCAGGAATTTGTTGTAAGGCAGAAGGCCAGAGAAACCGAAATGGAGTGTGGGGCTTTGAGAAGTAGTGATGATATTCAACCTGGCCAGAGAACACGGAGACTCCCCCCAGGGGAAGAAAGGCTGCCTGCCGTGGGACCAGCATTTCTGTCACTGACTCATTCCTAGACTGGGGTGGTTCACCCAATCACTCCAGGCTTAAGCACTATCTTCTCCAGCTTGAGGCTTCCTGCTGATCAATATTAGGTGGGAGGCATGGCCTTGGGACCCACAGCACCAAGGAAATACCCAGGCTAGAGCCTGGGACAGAGCTGGAAGTCAGGGGCTGTGGCCACAAGAGCTCCATGGCCACCTGTGCAGCTGTGTGCTCAGGATTCACTTCCCAGCCTTCCACCACCAACTCCGCAGCCATGACCCCAGGAGGCAAATCTGCTGATGACAGCTTGTGGGTCCCCCTCCCTTCTAGATCCATGGAAGCTGTTAATGTAAGAAGTCCCAGCTTGCCAAGCCCTCATTATCCCCCATCTGGCCACTGGTAGCTCTTTACCAGTGTCCTGGAAGAAATTGGATTCAAATCTTGAGTCTATTACTTGCAGTTGACCATTCTTTGCCTCTGCTTGCTCATCTGGAAAGTGGGAGAGGGGGTAATAATGAAAAATCATATCACAAGATCACTCTGGGTTCAGTTGGGTGAAGTAGGTCAAGTATTTAGCACAATGCCTAGCTATAAATGTTCAATACAGTTAGCTTTTGACATGAAGATGATTTGTTTACTCCTGAATGGAGAGAGAGCAATACTAATCACAAAATCTATGTTCATGCTTTTGTGAAGGAGACATTTAGTAGGTATTCATCAAAGCACGTTTTTTTGGCTCTTGGGCCCATGGGAAGGCAAAATTTCCCCATCCTTTGTGGTCAGTTTGGGAACTGAGTTGTGGCCCATGGAACCAATGAATGCCACTTTTAGGCCACAAAATCCCCTGCTTCATCCTCCATGTGATCTGTTCCTACTTGGTGGTACCCTTAGAGGCCACGTGGTAAAGTGGCAGCATTAGAAGCTGGAAGGAGCTTATGTCCCTGAATGACTGCATGGGACTCAACCTTAGCCCCCAGTTCCCTTGGGTCTAACACAAGTGAGCAAAAGACTTTTATTGTGACCATGACCCACATGGGTGTCATACCAACCAGCCTGTCCTGACTAATACCTTTCCTGTTTGTATTTATTTATGTATCCTTTAAAAAAATAAGGCATTGGCCAATGCCTATTTTGCCTTACCCAATATATATTATTCCTCAGGGAGTCTGAGAATTAGAATGGACCTCAGGAACTCTCTGGCTTCACTCTGTCAGCTTTCACCTGTGACACTGAGAGCTGGTTGGGGGTGGGGTGGGGAACATTAATTCGTCCAGAGGTCACAATTGAGTTTGTGGCAGAGCAGAGGAGCTATCTCCTATTTCCTATCCCATGTTGCTTCTAGTGTCCTGGACCTGGAAACTATCTTTTGTCAAGAAATGTTCTTTGCTGAAAACTCTTTCTGCGATGGTTTGACTTATGGTTAGCATTTAGTCAGAACACAATAACTAAAGCCACTTCACCTCTAGGTATGAAAAGTTTTATTTGCAACGTCCTAGAAGAACAGTTTTTGCCACAGCCTATGCCCCCTGTTGTAGGGCAACTTGAAGATTAGTTGGCTAGGGATAGGCTGTTTGCTATTATATGGTTGAGAAGGATTCTTAACTCAATATTGTATATCTGAACTCACGCTGTGCTCTCTCCCCCTTCCTTCTATGTAACTGCTGCAACCATCCGGACTCTATTGACCCCCTAATTCATGTCTATAGCTCTGAGATCTTTCTGAGTTAGGGGTTCAAACATACAGCCGCCAACTCAGTGGCACCCCTTGGATATGTAATGGGCACCCTGAACTTGACTTGCCCCAGAACTCTCAATTTACCATCTCCACCATATACTTGCCTACTTGCCAAAGAATGCAGGGCCAAGACCCCACCCCCATTCTGCCCCTTATCGGCCCCTGGCATCGCTATGTATGTGGTTAATCTTGCAGGATCAAACAAATCGAATTTCCCATAATATACTCTTTTTTTTCATTCATTTCCCATTCCAATCCATTAGCAGTTTCTATCAGTTCAATATTCCAGATATATCCCCAAAGTTGATCATTTCTCATGACCCTGGTCCAGGCTACCATCTTCTCTTCCCTGAATGACTGAAATCACTTTCTTCCCTCATCCCCTTGCTGCTTCTTCTGCAGCCTATGGTCTGCTCTCCCTCAAGTCACCAGAGTCAGCTTTTGAAACTAGTTAGATTTTGTTCCCTTGACTAAAATTCTTCAAGAGATTTCCATTTCATCTAAAATAAAACCCAAGTGACTCAGCCTGCTCTGCACGTTCCTACATGACCTGGCCCCTGAGTACTTGTGTTGCCTCATCTCTGTCTGCTCGCTGCGTCCCTTCTTCTGTTCTCACCACTCTGCGGGCCTCTTTCTGTCTCTCAGGCAAGCCAAGCTTAGTCCCCTGTCAGGCCCTTTGCAATTTCTATCCTTTTCCCCAATTATCTCATGACTCATTTCTCCTCATTGTTCAGGGGCTGCTCACCCACATCACCTCTTTGGAGAAGTCTTCCCTATCCTTCCTATCTGAAATGGAACTCCCGTCCTGTCGCTGTCTCTCCCCTCACTCTGCCTCCTTGTGTCCTTAGCACCAAGTGCTGTCTGAACTTGGCTATTGATTGGCTATCTTATTTTAATGTCTGTTTTTGCTACCAGAGTGTAACCTCCATGATGGTAGAGATTTTCTTGTTCACCTTTTCGCATCATCTAGAAAAGTGCCTGGCTCATAAATGGTACTCAAAACACAGGAATGAATGAATGATGCTTGAAAATTAAAAGGAAAGAAGCACTGTGATGTAGAGGAAAGAATGTGGGGCTAAGACCCAACAATCATTCATTCTATTTTTCTCTGTGCTTCTAATCTGTCATCCTGGGCAAGCCACTGATCATCTCTGGGCTTCCATTTCCCATTTATTATAGACCAGTATTGAGTTAGAAGGGTCAGAAAACTTTTCCATAAAGAGCCAAGTAGTTAATATTTTAAGCTTTGCCATACACAACTATTCAGCTTTGCCTTTGTGGTGCAAAATAGCTAAGGACAACACATGATAAATCAGCATAGATGTGTTCTAATAAATATTTACAAGAACAGGAGAGGGGCTGGATTTGGCTCTTGGGCTGTAGTTAGGTGACCTCTGGGTGGTTTCCAGAACCCTCATCTTTAATATTCTAGATTCTTTTGCTTTGATTTTTATCATCTGGTTAAAGAAATAGTAAGCAACTTTAGGAGGGGTCCCTGCTGCATACAATTTCAGTTAACAGCGGTATTTGCTAAAGCAGAAGGGATAATCTCAGGGAAGATTTATAGCTATCAAATTGGTAGAAGCATACACAGTGGGAGAAATCCCAAGGAGAGAGACCATGCTGGATCACACTTGAAAATTAGAATATTGTGCCACTTTGGAGTTGAGCAATTATTCAGGGGGTGAATTTCCCTCCTTCTTAAGGGCCTGCAGCTCTCAGATAAATAATGTTGTTAATCAAAGTGGAAAGTTACCTCCATGAATCATATTTGTAGATGAACTTAAATCATGAATTTAAACACCCTCTAATGACTCACTGCCTCTCTTGCCATACCCTAAAATGACATCAGTGTGAAAAAGCTTACACGGGCCCCTTGCACACTCCTCAATGTTCCTTCTAATGCAGAACAAGAGATGAGGTTCATCCTAGGCTGGTAACACACAGACTGGGAGGGGGGGGTTCCAAGTAGACATGACTGACCTTTATAGATAAATGTCTCCAGCCAGAGTTTAAGACTGAGCAAGTGGCAATTGCATTTCCAGAGGTTGTCCTTGAGAAACAAAAGCCTCACACTGGGCATGGATTCCAGGAGCACTCGATCAAGCTGCTGAAGCTGGTTTTGTTGAACTGCAAATACGGTCAGGTTCTCCCAAGGCCTCCCCAGGGATGTGGGAAGGTGGCTTATGTTGTTTGATGACAAATCAAGCTCCCTCAGCTGTGGGAGGGAGTGGAAAAGCCTGCTTTCCAGAGAATGCAGGGAGTTCTGGGTTAGGTTTAAGACCTGCAAGTGCTGGAGTCCATGGAAAACCCCGGGGGCCAGATGCGAGAGGGAATTGTTCCACAAGTTCAGGGTCCTGAGCTGTGGCACAGCCCTAAACGCGAACGCAGGAAGCTGGCGTATCTGGTTATCTTGCAAGTGCAGCGTTAGAGTCTGCGGAGGCAAATCCAGAGGGACTTCAGCCAGCCCCTGCCGGCGGCAGTCTACAGAATGTGAAGACGAGTGACAGCGGCACCTCTCTGGGCAGCCACCCACCAGCCGGAGCAGGACGATCACGCCCGAAAGCAGCAGCAGTTCACCTACGAGGAACAAAAAGGAAACTGAGATGCGAAACCAATGTATAAGCAGTGTTGGCATGGGTTCACCTTCGAAATCACAAGTAATGTGACTCAGGGCCAGCGAACACCTTCTACAACCTGTAGGAGGGGTTCTGTCATTCCGCATCCTTAGGAAAGTCGGGCTGGCCTGGGTACAAACCCGGTGGAGTCAACTGCTGTGCGATTGTCAGAAGCCTGGGAAAAGATACTTTCTTAGTGGCTCGGTAAATGGAAGGTGGAAGACTTAAGGATATCACGTAGAAAGGTGAGAAATATCTTGGGGGGCCCATGCCTGTTGTAGGGCACAGCAGAATTACCTGAGGCCAGGAGTTCAGAAGAATGATAGGCCAATCAGATAGTCACATTTCTGAAAAGTAAGCTCCGGATCAGTGCTGTCCAGTAGAACTTGCTGTGGCGATGGAAATGATCTGCATCTGTTGTCCAGTATGGTAGTCATTAGCTACATGCGACTACTGAGCTCTTGAAATGTGACTACTGCAACCAAGGAACTGAATTTTTATTTGCATTTAATTTTAATTAATTTAAATTTAAATCGCCACATGGTGCTAATGGTTACCATCTTGGATAAGGCGGTTTTGAAGTATTCCTACATATTGATGTGCATCTTTGCAGGTGTAATAATTCCATGAATGGTGATCATCTCACTTTTTATTCAAGAGATTTTAAAAATGCAAAAAAAAAAAAAAAAGATTTTAAAAATGCAGAAAAGCATGTAATAAACACCCATATTCCTATAACACAGTTCTGTCAATCATTCATAGGTTATCATATTTTTCATCTTTTTTTCTGTTAACGTAAAGAAAAAAAGCATTACTGATACAGTTGCAATCCCTTTGATTAGCCCCCAAGTCATGTTTTCCAACATGAAGCCTCCTCACCCCTACCATTACTGACATATCCCTCTGGGCCTTTAAAAAAACAATGCTTAATAATAACAACAGCAAATAGTCATGTAGCACAGATTTTGAGCCAGGCATCATTATAAGGGCATTATAATATTATATTACTAGTATATATATATATAACTAATTAATATTACATATAATTATATATTATTATAATTATATAATATTATATTATATATATCAAAACTATATAATTATATATAATATATTACCATTTATTATATATTATAATACATCAATTAATATATTTATTATTATATGTAACTATATATAATGGTATATTATATATATTAATTTAATCCTCATAACCTTGTAAATCTGGTTCTATTATATCTGCATTATAAAGATGAGGGAACTGAGGCACAGAGAAGTTGAACCACTTGTCCAAGGTTATATAGATAGTGAGTAGTAGAATCATGATTTGAAACCAGTCTGCTTCCAGAGTCTGTCAGGATCCTTACCTGCTGTGCTTTCCCACTTGTCAAACTTCTACACACACACACACACACAGTATATAATGTGTTATATAGTGGTTTTTAAAACTCTACATACATATAGTCATTGGCATGTCTCATTTTGCCATTTACTCTATTCACTCAAAACTGATCTATCCATGTAGGTATATATAGAGAGAGTTCATTCCTTGTAAATACTATAGACCATTCCATGGTGACACCATGCCAAATTTAATATTCAGCCACTCCCTTACTGATGGACATTTGAGTTACTGCAGTTTTCCTTTACTATAAATGATGCTGCAGAGAACATCCTTGCACAGAACAACTTGGCCATGCAGAAATTACGAAGAGGGTCTCCAGAATCAATAGGAGCCTCCTTGCAGGGTTCAGAGAGGATGCTGAGCTGACATTTTTTTAGACACTGCTAGATCATTCTCCAGAGTAGCTGTATCACTTCCTGCCTTTTTTTTTTTCCTGGGTCTTGAATTTCAAAATATAGCAAATACCTGTTAAGAACATTTTGTTAAATTGGTAGAAAAATTCACAAGGCCATGCAATAATATTTAAAACTCAGATGATTATCTACTCATAAAGAAAGCTCCTGGAAGAGGTTGTTTGTCTCTCCAGCTTTGGCCTTAACTAGGGAAATAGACAATGTGGCTATCCAATGCACTGGACCCTTGAATTCTCTACTGATGGGAACGGCACTGAAGGCAACAGGGAAGATACCTAGAGAGCCTTCTGAATATTTTGCTCAGTTTAGTTTAGCTCAAGGGATGCGGAACATCACAGTCCCCTTCCCTGTTCCAAAATATAAAAGAGAAAAATCCTTGTTTTCCTTTCTATAATTTTGCAAATAATCTAAATGACTCCTTTCAAAGCCAATGCACCTTCCTGGGAGAGAAGAGTCAATACAAATCTTAAATCAGAGAACAAGTTTTCCACAGAATCCACTAATCTGTTAATGACAGGCTTGTCTTTCTGAGCTTGTGGCCAGTTTGCTCATTCTTCCTTGAGTCCCACTCCCCCGGCCTGCCCAAGGGGATGATAAATAAACTCCAACTTGAAGCGCTGTATTTTCTATGAAATGGCCCATGACATGCTAACTGCGTATGCCATCATGGCTGGGTACATATGTCCCCACGTCCTTCTTCTGACCCAACATGGCATAAACAGAAATTCCCCCACTAGAGACATTTTTTTATAGGTTTGGTCTTTAGAGAAAGACAACTTCAAAGTTAAGTTTCCCACAGATACCTTGTTGAGGGAACTCCATTCCTCTCATGGACAGAGAACTTTTCTAAGGTGCAGGGGGATTAATCATGGCTCACCTTTCATGGCTGAGTCTCCACAGGCTTCCTCGTGGAACCCGTAGCCCACCTTTATGAATCTGCAGATCCACACGCTGAGGGCATGGCAGGCTCAGAATCCAGCTTGTCATTCACTTTTTCAGGACAGAAAAGCTTGTGCTTTTCTTCCATGCAGAACACCGTTGTCACTTTCAGGGACCACGTATTTAAGCAATCCTGCCCCTGTCTCCATCTGACTCGGATGGTTTTCCATAAGAGGATCTTTCGATTGTGCCCCCTCTTCTTTCTTAAAGTGTCAGCCTCCCCAAGATCATCGTTGCCTTTCCCATTCAGGCGACGAGCCCCAGAAAGAATGTTTGTCAAACCTCCGTGAACAGCTGTAGCATTCAAACATGACCCCGATGCCTCGGTCTTTTTGATTGTTTAATCTGCTTGAAGTCCAGGGCACCAAAATAAAACCGCCTTCTTAATCCGGTGGTGGTTTCTGAGTTCTGTTGACTTATTAAGCATGCTGTGTCAACCCTCGCCGGGTTGGGGGACACTTGCTGTGGATCCTCGATCTGGGGGTCTAGCAACAGAGCCAGCAGAGTGTGTAATGTGAGGACAAATTGGCCTGCTGAAGGCTGACACGGTTTGCACAGGGCACTTGTTTGGTCATCCAAGGCGTATTCAGCCAACATCCGTAGGGATTAGCTGTGTTGACAGGGTCTTGATGCCCTGAAATTCATACTCATGGTTTCCTTTAGTGGACATCACAGGCTCTTCTCACTGGTGCCACAAATACTTCTCAGCTGCTTCTTTCCCCCACCCATCCCCCGCCCCCCCGAATTGACCTTTCGGTTCGCGTGACTTTGGAAATACTTCCCAGTCTTTCATCGTTTCCCTGATGCTGGGGTTCCAGCCTTTCCCTCATTTTTCACATATAAAACAATAAAGCTGCCCCGTGAGCATCAGGCATCAATGAACTGTGACTGTTCCCTAATTGAAGCTGTTGGGAACTTTCCCACCAGGGCCTGAAGCATTTCTTTGAATGTGCAAATCCCCCGTCATCTGCTGAGGTAGGGCGTCAGTGCCCAGAGCTGCTCCTCGAAGTGTCACAATGCTCCCGTGGCCAGGCCACCACAAGGAAGGTAAAAACCAGGCTTTTATTGAGGCAGCTTGTGCAGGGGTATCCCTGGCCCCGAGCAGTGTAACAGAGCAGGGGAGTGTGGGATTTGGAGTTAGATGGGCCTGGATTTGAATTCAGCTTCACCGGTCACCAGCTTGATGTCTCTGGGTGAGCGACTCGCCCTCTGGGATCCTTATAGCCTCATGTCTAACACATCGTGGATGGTATTTTTTGCTTCACGGGTTTGTTCCCAGGATTAAATTAAAGCAAGCGATACATGCCACAGCCTGGAATGCCTTAATAAATGTTCACAGTTACCCATGAGAATGCCTTGCAGGACTTCTATGCTGCTAGCATTTGAAGGACAGCCTTGACACAACAGGTAGGAGGAAGATCCTGGCAAAAGCCTGGGACACCCGGCCCCTCATGCCACTCTGGTGGCAGCAGAGGACCCTTGTGAATGAAGCTGAAAAACTGGATGGTGACTATCCTTCAGAGCCTGCTCTTTGGAATCCCTTGTCTCCTTCGGCCATGTCCCATCCAGCCTCATGGATATCCTCCCAGTATATCCATCCTGCCCTCTTCCTGAAAAATCTCCTTTACCCAGCCCGCTACCTTTTGTCCTCTTCTGCAACATTCTTTGAGTACTGTGATACCATGGAGAAAAGTCAGGTATAGGTGACAAAGAGCCATTTAAATCTTCATAAGGGCTAAATGGCTTCTTCCTTCCTCCCTCCCCTCCTTCCTCTCTATTTGTGAGCGCACAGAATTTAATCATCATAATTCCTTGATGATATATGATCAGTGATAGCCCATATGTAGCTTTTGGTCATTAATGCATCATATTATAGCAAACGCCTATGAACCTAACCCTCGCTCTAAGAACTAGAAAGTTACCAATAACTTACATCAACCCATGTGTCTGTATCTTTCCCTGGGGTTGGCAAACATTTTTGCGTAAAGGGCCAGAGAGTAAATATTTTAGACATTGGGGGCCATACAGTCTCTGTCACAGCTGCTCAACCCTGATGGTGAGTACAGAGCCAGCCAGAGTCAATCCGTGAACAAATAGACGTGCCTGTGCTCCAATAAAACTTTATTTACAAAAACAGGTGGGGGACTAGGTCAGCCCACAGGCCATAGTTTGCAATCCTTGCTCCACCCCATTCCCTAGCCACTGCTATCATTCTCCTCCTGCACCACACACCGGTCACCCACTCAGCTAGACCTACCCACCAGCCTGTCTCCTCATCTACAAACTGACAGGTCTGGAAAAGGATGATTTTTAGGGTATTCTTATGTCTAAAACCTTGTTATTCTCATTAGAATGCTTGAGTGGACTTGAAAGAGTCTGTATTTACAGACTTTAGGGGGCATTGGGCAAAGAGTTTGAGTGTCTCTTTGGGTTATAGCAGAGCTGTTTAGCTGTGTCTTGCACGGTCCACCTAGGGTCCAAGTCTTATGGACTCCAGAGGCCTGGAAAAGATGAATCCATTGATAGCATGGCTCAGCGTAGGGGGCCAGGACAGCTGTAGAGAAACTATAGATAGTCATGACACCTGCAGGTAAACCCAGGCTGTGTGGCCAACTGAGGAAGCCCACTTTCGTGCCGCTTATACCCTGAAGCTGGGTGACCTTGGGCAAACCACAGACTCTCTCTGAGCCTCGGCTTCCTCCTCTGTAGAATGCAGTTAGTAGCTACCTCATATAGCACAAGAAGGATCCAGTGATATATGGTAAGTGCACAGCACAGGTCTGGCAGAGCAAATGACCAAAAGTGGCATCTCCTGTTGGCCCCAAAGAGTCTGGACTGGCTGCTCTCCCCTAAAATGTGGATAACCTGGGAACATGCAGAGAACCCACACCGCTGAGGGGTTCCTGGGAGCGTGCCTTACTACCCAAAGGGGCTCTTTGATTCTGTTTTGCTCCTGCTGACTCTCACAGGCGATTAAAAGATAGGCAGTGCACGCTTGGGGGAGATGCCTCCCAGACATTGAAGGACTTGGACATGGAATCTGATTGATTTATTCCATCTGACCTCAGCCCAGAGAACCAAGGGAGTGTGCTAATGCCTGAGGCACCTTCTCTCTCTCTTTCCCTTGGTGAGCCAGAGCTGAGAAGTGGCAAGACAACTGTGCATGGCAGAGATGCCAGATGTCAGGTCAGGCCAAGGCTCTGTAGAGGGGAGGAGGCTCCACTGTGAGGGTTCCTAGTACCGAGACCTCGTCAAGAGCCCAGTTTCTCATGCGGGAACTTGCTTAAGTCAGAACATTTCCTAATATAAATTGGTCTTTTTAGCATTTCACCTTCCTCAAAAAAATAATCAACAATTATTAACATTTAAAATTGACGATGTTTTGAAATCCAGCAAATGTGTATTAGCAGGTAATATACAGGTATATACAACTATTGAAAAAAAAATAAGTTACAGCTAAATATACTCACCTAGGAGGGTATTCATAATAAATTGTTAGGTTAGATAAAGCAATTTGAATAGGAATATACATTGCATAATCTTATTTATGTTGCCAAAAAAAAAAAAATTCAGAGGTGCAGAGCTGGAGGGGTTAACCCTAAAAATGTGCATTGGTTTGTCTGAAGATGGAATAAGTGGGGAAGGACAGACTCCAAATAATACCGATTGCCCAGAAGACAGGGGTGATTTAAGAAGAGAGGAAAATTAACTTCTTTTGTTTATACCTCTGCATATTCGACTTGCTACAACAAATGTGTTATATCTGTGATTTTAAAAATACAAAGGAGGAGAAGAGTTAACTTTTGTTAAGTAGAAAGTAGAGATGCATTTCGTTTACTGGAATATTTGAGGTGGCTGATTCTTACTGACTAGCTAGCTGAGTTTTATGTGCCAGTATCGCACGCTGGAGCTCCCCCGTCTCACTCCGCAAGGATTAGCCCCCAGAGTGATACACGTCTTTCTCTGCCAAGTGATCGCCACATGTGAACAGACCTCATAATGCATGGACTATTTCTCCCAGTTTTAATATCTGCTTTGGTAAAATCGTGGCAAATTACTCCCCCATCCCTACCAGCGAGCCCCCATCCAAAGCAGGTGCGGCAGTGATCTGACGCGGGGGAGGCAGCCGGGCCAAGTGACAGCCACTGCCCAGTATAGCTCAGAGAAAGACCTTGGCATCGTAAATCCATGCAGAAATTTCATTTGGTTGTGGAGGAAATTTGGCATTTGGAAATATTTCCCTAGGGTTGTAGATGACCAAATGGCACCCAAGTATAAAGTTTATACAGAGCTATTTAAAGGACCTCAATATTATTTCCTTCCTTCCTGTTTCTTTCTTTTTTTCTTTTTCTCCTTGGTCTTATAAAACATATAGTGAGTGAGCTAGGAATATATTTTCCAATGGCTATAGTATAATGTATTTCGTGCTTACAATGGGCCAGATGTTGCTGAGGATTTGTACTGGTTAAATACAAATCCTTAATGTAATGAGTAAACTTCCAGATTTATTGTTCTCATCACAGTCTAGTTGAGGTTGACAGGGGGCCAGCCTTCATGGAGTTATTCAGCCTCCTTCCATCTTGTCACTGTGCCTTCCTCTTAGTTCATAGTACCCTCTCCATCAGCTGATGATGGGAAAAGATGAGGATCAGGCATGGTCCCTGCCTGGAAATAGTACTTATCACTGGGCTTACATTCCATTGGCCAGAATGAAATCACATGACCATACCTAACAGCAAGGGAGGCTGGGAAATGTAGTCTAACTGTGTGCCTTGGAAGAAGAGTGCTAGAGCGTTAGCAATCTCTGCCTCTACACTTTATTTGCATTATCTCACTTAAAGCTGACAACAACTCACTAGCCTATAAGCTTAAGATGGTTTCTTGTATTTCTTCTCATAGTTTCTGTAATACCATGTCGTACAGTCATTGAATAAATGTTGAATGTTGAAGGAATGCATGAATGACAGATCTGAAGCACAGAGAAGTAACTTGCCTAAGGTGTCCAGCATATTTATTGCAAATATGTGGATCGTGAGTCCCCACGTTAAAGACAATATTCAGGGAAGTTATAGTTCTATGCATTTCATGTCTTAAATTATTATTTTTTTTTATACAGTCCGTTCTGACAGTAAGCTACAAATTTAATTATCTGGAAGCGCTCCCTAACTCAGAAGATAGGAAAACAGTTCCCTTTTGAGTCACTCAATGGAAAATCAAGGCTGTCATAGGATTTCTCTAGTGAGAAGGTGGGAAGGATATATATACCTCCTCATTCTGTCTTGCCTTTTTGATAAAGTAAAAATTCCTACCTAGGGCTACCTAGTGTCATTCAGTTTATATGACTATCCATAGAGTTTAAACTCCCCTGACCTGGCCTCAAGATAGCTGATAAAATTAGTGGGTAGCGGATATGAAATGTGTGCCTTCAGCCTCTCTAATATTAAGGAAGTCAATGGCCTAAGTGTATGCGACTGCATCCCAGTGCCCACTTGTCCATGGAGTCCAAGTCTAAGCTAGGTGCTGTGGGAACTAGAAAAGACATAGAACACTGGCCCTTGGCCCTCAAAGAATATACCTGTCTGTGGGGTGCTATTTAGCAATCTTTATATTTATTATATCAGAGTCAATGCGGATCATCTCATCACCTTGAATCTGCTACCCATGAGAAGACTGCACTTGACTTTGGTGGACACTAACACTGTCCAGCTCTCCAGGAACAAAGTCTCAGAAGTCCTTTGGCTAGTAGTGGAAGCGGACGTAGATTGGTTTTTGGTTTTTTGTTTTTTGTGGGTTTTATTTATTTATTTTTTTTGATCCATCCACTCTGCATTGTCAAGGTTAGAGGAAGTACAGACTTCATATTCCAGTGTCTTCCCAACCTCAGACTTCCAGCACTTGGTTTGCCTGCATACAGGATGTATGTGAAGATAAAGATGCATTGGAGATAAGTATGATTAAAGGTAATTAGTGAGCTCATGCGGCTGGTGGGATAAACACAGACAGATGCTGGTTGACATAAAGCTAGCAAAGAAACAAAAAGATCGAGAAACATGGCAGCTTAGGAAGCTTGGCCAAGGCCTCACACTGACACACTGTTTTACTTAGATCTTTTGATTGGCGACTTTTGTCTCTGCCCCAGGAATAGAAATTGGAATGAAATTTACGTTCATGGTTGATTATTTACTCATGTTACACATAAAATGAGTGTTTTGTGCAGCTCTTCTTGGTGAATTTATATTTGCTTTTGTACTTTTATGATACCAGGATGATCCAGTTTCTGAAATGGATGACAATGTGTTTTAATATTTTCAAGTTACAGTTTAGTGTGTGTACCTTGTGATGCACTAATGAATCTGCGTTTTGCCTTTTCCTTCTTAAGATTTGCTCTGTGTGAACTGTTTGATACATGTAGCTTGAAAATGTCCTAGAAAACACAATTGTCTCGGGCAGGCCTTACATTATAACCCACCAGTTATAGATCCGGGACTGTTGAGGACTCCTTTTTGTTATTCCAGCCTTCATCTGTCCCACCATTTCATTCTAGAACAGTGTCCCTGTTGAAAGCATGGAATATGGGCTGAACCCATCTAGGTTCAAAGGCTGCCTCCAACATTTACTGGCTCTGAGAACTTAAAGACATTATTTAACCTTTCTGATCTTCAATTTCGTCATCTGTTCAAAGGGACCCAATGGGCAGGTTTGCAGGGAGGACTAAATAATACTTTTATGTAAGAGTCTGAGCAGAAAACAACAATAACAACAACCTCTCTTTGCACATGGCCATATACGTGAGCTGGTAT
Organism: Phoca vitulina; assembly: GCF_004348235.1. Lineage (NCBI taxonomy): Eukaryota > Metazoa > Chordata > Mammalia > Carnivora > Phocidae > Phoca > Phoca vitulina. The sequence goes on from NW_022589716.1 coordinate 12,268,917, forward strand.
CTTCTCTACGATGCTCTCTGTACGGCGTGTGTCAGCCAGGTACCCAGGCTGCAGGTACTTAATACTAATCTGTTTGGAACAAAAACAGGCAAGTTAAAGCAAGGGAGCATTTTGCTTGTGTGACAGAGTTCACCATCTTTTTGGACTATAAAGCAGGTGAATGTAGGTGTTATTTGGCTAGAATCAATTCAATCTAAGTGAATTTGTGCTCAACCTATCTGATGTCATCAAAGTAGTTCCAAAGACAAAAGAAAGTTGGCTGTTGGTGTCATGTGACTGCACCTTCACATGGGACATTTGTTTGCAAGATAAAGTTCCTGTGTTGACATGGACACAGCTTCCATCCACATTTATAATGGGCAACTGCCCATTCTGGTGCAAGAGTAATGTTCTTATCTTTCACTTCATCCAAGAAGCCCATCAGGCCACCTACTATGTGCTTGTGTTGTTGCTTCTTCAAGGTTTGCCCACCGCTCCTTCCTCTAGCCTGCTTGTCCCTGGTAGGAGGCCCCTTTCCCCATCCTTGCGTAATTAGAGAAAGCATGTCATCAGCTCCCCAGAGCCGGTCCGCTTTCATCAGGAAGCATGACTCTTGGAGTTTTGAGGTTGATAGGAGTGGAAACATTTGTGTTCAACAAGCAGGCTCCTTCATGTGTTGTCAACATTTCATTTGTGATTCTAATGAGGGCCAAGAAGAAAATAAACTCAGCATACTGCTCTCTGCTGCTACAGCTGATGTTTATGAGTTTCTATCCGTGGCCTCAACTTGCTCCTACCATGAAGGCATTTGGAAATGCAGCGGTGTGCCCCTGCTGGGTGTGACCAAGAGCTAAGGTGGTTAAATCTACTGAGGCAGTCCTGAGAATGGGCAAGGTTTACTTCTTAGAGACAGGAATTTCTATTCTTTTTTTTTTTTTTTTTTTTTTAAGATTTTATTTATTTATTTGACAGAGAGAGACACAGCGAGAGAGGAAATGCAAGCAGGGGGAGTGGGAGAGGGAGAAGCAGGCTTCCCGCCAAGCAGGGAGCCCGATGCGGGGCTCGATCCCAGGGCCCCTGGATCATGACCTGAGCCAAAGGTAGACGCTCAACGACTGAGCCACCCAGGCGCCCCTGGAATTTCTACTCTTATTGATGCTTTAAATGTCTCCTAAAGGTGAAAACACTCTTACATAAGAACAGGGTGTATTGGAGGGACTCTCATTCTTGACTGCCGTCTCATCTCCTCTCTGAAAGTTTGTTGTAGATTTCGTAATGTATTCTTTCTTTCTTAAGGAGGCATCTGTTGAGTGCTCCTTACCTGTTAAACTCTGCATTTGTGGATGCTATGGGCATGGAAATAAGACACAGAAAAATAAGTGGACCTGCAATCCAAATGGCCCCTATGGTCTCACGAGGAGACAGACCACATGATACGGCCACACAAACCTCTGAAAAACCACAGCCCCGCAAAGTGCTAGGAAGAGGAAGTGCATGGTGCTGTCCTAGATTCCAGTCAGGGAATCTGGCAGAGGATCTAGGGGTAGCCACCCTATGGTTGTTATAACCAGGCTGCAATGTGAAGGATGGATGAGAGTTTACTGCAGAGAAGGGAAGGGACAAGGGCCATTCCAGGCAAAGACAATCCAGGAAAAGGCTGAGAGACCAGAGAGATGGCACAGTGTCTGAGGAGCTCCCAGAAGCCAGTGTGGCTACAGCACAGAGGGGGAGGGGAGGGACTCCGGCAATGAGATGCTGGAGGTGAGGAGCAGAAGTGAAGGAGCCAGGAGCCGGTTGTGGAGGCCCCCACCCCCATCTTCCACTGTGAGTGTTTTCTTAATATTGAAAAGCTGTGTCTCAGACACATACCCCTCCACAGGAATGCTGCTGCCTGGCGTTGGGGTCGGGATTAGAGCCCTGCAGTGTAATGTACTGTGGGACATGCTGTCACCTCACAGGCACGGTTCTTTGCCAGCTGTGCCATGACTAGAGAGATGCATCTCGCCGCCCTCAGAATGCTTCCTGGAGTGGGTAGAGGGACTGCGCGTTTGCAAGCATGACGGCATCTCAGGACACGTTCATCAAACCCTGAGCTGCTACTTACAGCGTGGGGTTGTGGCAAACCCATGCCACACGTGCCGGGGAGGCAGCAGAATGGAACTGTCACCCCCCACCCCCCAGGTGCCTGAGTCCAGTGTGGCTGAGGACAAGCCAGCCCTGCTGACACTCATAGGCCACACTGGTGCCACAGAACTTTCCCTCCAGAGCATTCAAGTGTATGTTAGTGTGGACGTAATACCCGGCAGACCAGGGGTGGTAAATAAGTGCCCGGTTACCTGCTTTGTAGGCCCAAGTGGCCCCAGCAGCAGCCGCATGGGGCCCACCCTGGCCTCATGACCTTGGAATCCTTTTCAGCCCAGTGTTCGAGGCAGACAGTGGGTGATATCATGCTAACACAGTCCTACTTGCTGTTCCTGAAGTAGATCCTTGCCGTTTGCAAATTTGACTAAGTCTGGCATGCAAAGCCAAATGCCACTTTGCTGGGGGGGAGAATTTGAATCATGGCCTGGAAAGGTACTGACTGAGCCCACTTATGACCGACCGCCAACCCCCCCAACCCCCCCTACCCCACCCCCACCCAGACTTCTAAGTCTTGATGTAAACTTGGTGTTTTCTCCCTGTCCTCAGGAACATGGTTAATTTTTCTACAATGATAAAAAATAAGTTCTTTATTTCTTAACAATTCCCTTCTAAAAAGAGAAACACGATTTTAGGACATAGTGGGAAGGGGTTAAGCTGTGCCCTATGCATTTGCACAGGAAAACGATGGCTTGCCCTAGAAATAGGATTTCAGAAAAGGTGGCTGGGGGAGGGAGTGGGCATGGCACAGACATTTCGTGTTCCCGCATTTGGACACACGGGTGACCCCCAGGTGGATCTCCCCGTGATCGCCGAGGGTTTGCTAGGAGCAGCAGGCCGGCAGGGAGCCTCATGGGGGTTACCTCACGAAATGCTCTAGCAGAACAAGTCCACTGGCTTAAGACAATGATGCCTGGTCCAGAGGAAGTCCGTCTGCAAGGGTAACAAATGTTGGCCTGCAGACTGACTCTAGTTCCCCATTTTGTTCTCCTGCTTCCATCATATTTGCAGCGACAGACACTGGGAATTAGCAGCTGATTCTTTGTTTAGTTCTTTCTCTGTCCAGAAGTCTGAGTGCTCCGACTTGACACCGGAAGTCCCTAAAATCCCAGGGCTGAAACGAAACCTCCAAACCCACAGAACACTCAGCAAACCTCAGACTTAGGGTGCTTACCTGGAGACGATCATGGGTCCCTCCACCAGTCCAGGAGTGGGACTGTTATCTTCTACATCTGACTGTGGAAGAACCTGAGTCTTGGGAAGGGCGGGTCACTTGCCAGAGATCAGTTTATGAGGCGCAGAGCTGGGACTTGAACCCCCGGCTGCCTGATTTCAAAGCCTTTCAAGCCCTGTGTCCTTTTATCTTGGATTTACTCTTCCCAGACCCCTCCCTTCATCAGGGGAGAAGCCAAGGAAGGGCCCTAAAAGAGACAGCCCCCACAAAACAGACTGGGTGGAAGGAATGCATCCACCCCACCCAGGAAGATGTCCTCCCCTGGAGGTCCCCACTGCCTGCTGTTTCTCGAGGCTGAGGGCCACCAAGAGAAAGGGGGAACCTGCCTGCCGCCTCTCTGCCCTGGCTGCGGGGTGGGAAAAGCATTCTGGGGCCAGAGGTGAAGAAAGCAGGGCACTTTGTGCATGGAGTTCGCACTCATCTAGTCCATCCCAGCACGCCGCTATCAGTCAGATCTCGGACATATTTGTCATGGCTGATCCTCTGTTCAGAAGCCACCCCCGAAAGCCCACCCTCTCTTCATCACTGTGCAGGAAGGGAAGAGTTCCCTTTGATCTGGAGACTGGTAGCTGAGAAGCATGGCCGTCCACGGACCTGCTCCCTCCCCTGCACCCGGGCGAGTGTGTGGACAGCCACTCGAACAAAGCCCCTTGGCCCCATGCTTGCTTTAGAACAGCCAGACTCAAGACAGAACATGTATGTGCCCTGGAATGAAGTGAGGATTGGAATGGCAGCCCCCTCCACATTGAGGAATTCTTGGTCACAGCACCCAGGACAGGATGCTAGGACTGGGATAAGCAGCCCAGAAAGAGGGCAGAAGACAGGGGATGGAGCCAGCCTGACAGCCATCCCGCAGGACGCGGTTGGACTCCCGTGGTCAGGAAGGAACCACACACTCACGGTGCAGGTTTCTCTTCTGTCTGAACCCGCACATCCTGAATAAAAGGCATCAGCCTAGAGACAGATCAGCTAGCTTTTGAGGAGTAGCCAGAGTTGAAAAAGTAAGACAGGTAGCTCTGGGGAGAGCATAACTGTTTTCTACTTACCCTCCTTCAGAAAGCAAAGTTTTTGAGTCAAGTAATTCTGAGTAGGGAATGTATGTCTTTTAAAAATATATTCGTCTTCCCTGTAGTATAGTATACTTTGATGTATTGAAATACAGCTCGCCCCACTCAAATTACTGCCTCGGTGCCTAATGCTGTAAAATTAAACTATTCCTTGCTGATATTTTATTAAGCTTCACCAGCATTTCAGACTCAGACATCTCATGGAGCTTCGGGCCATATGTTTTATGTGCTGTCATGGTGAACTCTGACTTCAGCCTGCGAAGCCCCCTTCCCCCCGTGTCTTTATATAGTGCAGGATTTTCAAAAACTTTCATACAGGCTATTTCCAAATTGTGGATTGTTGCAAGTAAATGTCTCTGGTCATGTGGGTGTTAATGCCTAAAAAGACAACAACAACAAAGAATGAAAGAAAGAAAGAATGAAAGAAAGAACGAAAGAAAGAAGGAAAGAAAGAAAGAAAGGCAACAAGTTGTTTTATGAAAAGTTCTTATTTCCTGGACATCATTTTTGCATTTCTTCTGAGCTTGATTATTTTTTTTTCACCATTATGGGGGCAGGAGAGGGGGAGGGTTTGGGGGGAACGTAGAATATTTCCGATGTCCATATGCAGAAGAGGGTCTGCGTTTATACACAATGAGTTCACCTCTCTAGCAGGGAGCCAAAGGTACCTGCATGTTTGCATTTTGAGAAATAAATGGATATAGCCATAAATGACGATCCTCTTAACAAGACTAACTTTGTCATTTAATAAGGGAGATTATTTCATAGATTTAAAACAAGTTAACACATTTAAAACTTGATAAGACAAGGCAATCCTGGTATGTTTCCTGTTCTCCAGTGATTAAAGTAAATCGAACGCTGGACGAAGGGAGGTTCTCCATGGTATGAGTAATGCTGTGAATGTTTCTCCTGGTAATGCAATTAGGAAATATTGGCCCCAGTTAATGAAACTTAAACAAAACATGTTGCCCTCGTCAGACTTGTTCAAGTTGTTAAACAGGCAAAGCCTTGTCCAAAAAGTTAAAAAACAGGGGCATATAGTGTTTCCATGGAAACTCTGTTAAAATACTGATTTGTGGATATGATCATAATCAGCCCCATAATCTAATATGACTGAATTAAATGAAAAAGAATCTCAGTTATGAAGTAAGCCCCCTGTGTAAGAGTATTCTTACACATGCAGAAAACATATGGATCCTGATGGACACTGTTTTCAAACTACTTACTGGCACAGGGATGGAGCTTTAAGACTTGGGTTTTGTCCGTCTGTTTTCTCCCCCTCCATTCATTGTTCGTCGTTTTTATAATGCCGGGATTATGTGGGTGAGCAGTAAATAAAGTCTTGATGACATTTGGATTTTTCAATATGTATCACTGCTCCCCACACAACACCCCATACTGTTTTCATTGTCTTTTGTGACAAGAGAAGGTAACCCATAATATTTAACAGTTAGTGGGACGTTACAAGATTAAGTTTTATTAAGGTAATAATTTCTCCCTGCTAATAGGATCTTGGTAGAATTCTAACTATGTGGTTTCAAATGGATGCCCTTGACCTCTAGAGGAAAGGGCACAACACCAAGGCTGGGTCGAGTGTCCCTGGGACCCGGGGCAGACGCTTCAAGGGCGCGCACTGGCTTCCCCACCACACAGCTCTGTAACTCACACTTGCACCTGCCTGGGCCGTAGCAAAGATGGAAACTGCTCACCATGGGATAAACTGCAGCCTGGTGGAATAGCAAAGACGGCTGTCTTTCAGCAATCTTACTTGATTTATTTGGAAACCCTTCTACCCAGAGAAGATCACAGGTGCTGTTGGTGGAATCAGTTTCTTTCTCTCAAAAATACGTCCTCAGTCAGTCACATACAAAGACCAAATAGGGTTTACTGCGTGATTATTAGTTAGCAAGAGTCTGGCAATTCCTTGCACCTTAACCATGGCATCCCAGAGCATCTGCAGAAAGACTTCTGCTAATGCATCCCTGCACAGGTGCGTCCACACATCTCCTACCAGCGTGGTCCCCGGATGTGTGGGGCATGGTCCCAAGGTCACAGCGTGCCTGAGACTCACTTTCTGGACCGAGCTATTCTACATAGGGTCAGACAAAGCTCGAAGATTCGGACCCTGATCCAAGGAGCAGGAGTGGACTTCTCCCTGTGTTCTTCCATCCACCTCCCAGTGCGGCTGGGCTTTCCAGGTACACATTTCTTATTTGGGCACAGAGAGGAATACACATGAGAGACATGGGTTCAGGCCTGAGTCTGGAGCCAGGAGCTTGAATCTGCTGGTTGTTTACTCCCCTTAACACTTCACTTTCTAATTCACTTGGTTTTATAGCAAAGTAATCTATGAATACAAATTTTAAAAATTAAATTGTATTAAAAGAAAAACTGTACAAAGAAAAAATAGGAAGTCCCTGACCCACCACCACCCCCTACTCTCAACCCCTAGTCCCACTTCCTAGAGGCAAAAGCTTCCGCCTCTCTTAGCATCTGTATTTCTCGTTGGCAAGTTGAGATTCCTGGGTGTTATTGAATTTCAGACATCACTTGCTTACTTCCTTTAATACGCGGTACTTTGGACTTTTTATACCAGCCCATCTTGCCTTGTCCATGTTCCACAGCTGCATACCTATCTCATAGCTTTTTATTAGTTAGACAGTGATTATGTCATTAGGACTACCCGTGTATATTCCCTACTGTGTTAAATAGTGTGTTACTGTGTTTCCTTTTTTATGGTTTCTTTTCCCTGGACCAAGAATTCCCCACATCCTTTTATTTGCTTTGTTTTCCTTCTATCCATGTATTTTTTTTTTTCCCCATGTATTTCACCAACCATCTCAGATGCCTCTTAGGACTACTTCCTAGCTGTTCCCCAGTATTTGCAGAGACCTTACTTCCAGCACCCGTGGCCGTCCTCTTCCAATTTGGACAGTGTCCTCAGGCTGCTGGGCTCCTATGGTCTCCTCTCCACATTCCTCTATTAATAGTCTTCTTTCGTTCTCCCAGACCCATGCCTTCCTTTTCCCTGACTTCATTCCTCATTTTGCTCACAAACATTCTCAGCTCGTTTTCTAAGAAAAGGGAGGTAAAATGTTTTCAGTCCTTGTAGCTCTGGAAATGCCTTCACTTTGTTCCTGCACATAACAGTCATTGGGCTGGATGTGGAATTCTGGGCTGGAGATCATTTTCCCTCAGAATTGTGAAGGCATTGCTCCCTTTTTTTCGCCTTCCAGTGTTAACTTGTTAAAAAGTCTGATGCCTAATTCCAGACCCTTTGTTATGATCAGGTTTGCCCAGCCTTCGTCCCAGAAGCTTTTACAATGTATGCTCTGTCTCTAGGGTCCTCAGATTCCCTGATGCTGTGAATTCTCCTCATTTGTCGTGCTGGGCATTTTACAGACTCTTGAATTAGAAATGCATAACCTTCAGCTCTAGGAAATTTTCCCATATTGTTTTCCCAAGTGTTTTTGTTTTATTTTCCGGAAGATTTTCTTTTTCCAACTTATCTCTATTCTTAAATTTATGTGTTTATTTTGATGCTTTTATCTTAAATTTCCAACAGTTCTTTTTTTATAGCAGCCTGTTCTTATTCCAAGGACATAGTGCGGGCTTTGGTCTTTGATCTCGCTGAATATGTTGACTGGAGGTAAAAGTTATTGTGTTTTTTTCTTGCTATCCCTGCTGCTAATTCTAAGTCATTTATTTTTTTCTGTCGGTTTTTGTCTTTCTTTTTCGTGTCGAAGGCCCCTCACACTTATGTGTGCCTTAGTTCTTATTTAAAAGTGAGGCTCTTAAAATCTAAATCTAAAATGCTGTTTGGAAATTTCCCCACAAATGGGCTTTACTGTTGGGTGAATCAGTGGGTACCCAGCCAGTTTGGGGGTGGGGGGTTGTGTGGAAATGTTGGTAACTCTAAAGTTTGTGTGGAGGCAACTCTAAGGCCTGGTTTTCAGCATCTGGGAGCAGGACAGGGGAAGAGTCTCATCAGAGAGCATGCGCATTTTCATTTTTCTAGTTTAGCTCCTCACCCCCACCTCATCTGGACATTCGCATTTTTCAGGAACTATAAGAGGATACTTGTGACATGTGCAACAGAATACGTCTGTTGGTAACTGCTGGTTCTGTGCCCTCCAGCCTATCCATGGCTGTGATTCACATTGCTAGGGGATTGAGGCGCCTGGGTGGCTCAGTTGGTTAAGTGTCGGGACTCATGACTTTGGCTCAGGTCATGATCTCAGGGTCATGAGATCAAGTCCCGTGTCTGGCTCAGCGCTCAGTGGGGAGTCTGCTTGAGATTCTCTCTCTCCCTTTCCCTCTGCCCTTCCCCTCCTCCCTGCTGGCTCTCTCTCTCTCTTAATTTTTTTTTTTTTTTTAATTTAAAAAAAATTGCTAGGGGATCTGGTTCTCTAAGCATTATTCCACAGTCTTGGCCTTGAAAATGGCCAAGTGGGGCCAGTTACCCATGCTCAGATGGCACCTCTTTTTTGGACGCCTCTCTCTGTACAGAGTTCAGGAGTATATCTCTCTTCCTCCCAGGAGCCTGTGAACATCTACAGAACATGAACCATGACTTATGGGTATATAGTGATAGAGAAGAGAGTTCTCTCTGTGCTCTCCTGTTTATTAGCACCACAACCTGGGGCAAGTTATTTATCATCTCCAATCTCTGGTGTCACTAACTTGTAACCCAGCCCAGTGGATCTCAATCAAGTGTACCCAGTTTGGCCTCCCCTGCAAGTGTAGGTATGAAATACTTCCTTATCACTACTCCATTAGATGTCTAGAGCCACTCTTCCCTTTTCTTAAGATTATAGGTGTCCTGGTGTTTTATGAGGATGTAGGGAATCTGATGGGACCAGGTGGGGTTTGTAGCATGGACAGAAGTTACTCCTTAGCAGTCAGTAGGCAGTGCAGCAGGGCTGGGGTGTCCTTGGTAGGTGGTCCTCCTTATTAGAATGAAGGAGGGGCCAGACCCCCTGTTCCAGCTCATCCTCCTCACAGAGGTCCTTCCCCAGTCCCATTTCACCAGCTCTTTCCAAGTAGCAGGAAAATTTGTACCCTGCCTCATGATCGCATTTCCTTGATTCTAAGTTGCCATGAATAGAAGTGGGAACTTCCAAGCAAGTAAAAAGCAATACATATTGATGAGCATGTACTGAAAGCCTCTCACTTCTTCAAACCTCCACCTCAAGATCTTTGCCTCAAATGTTCCTCCCCTTCATTTCCCTTTGCCTGTTGATGCTTACCTCCCACCCACTACAGGCTGCCGACTGAAAGTCATCTCTTCTGTGACCCCCCAAGACTCAGTTGGGTGCCCCCTTTTGCCCTCCTGTGTCATCTTGTAAATATCTTTCAAACCACACTCACAATGGCCACTGGTTGTGTATTATCTGTACAGCTTTGGACCTTTTAAGCCCTGAGAACACAAGGGCTGTACAAGTCTACCCTTCACTGCATCCCCCAGCACAGGGGATGCTCGATTAGTATTTATCAAATGAAAAGAGGTAGAGGAGGGGAAGAAAGTGTAAGGTAGAGGCAATGTGAGCAACTATTAACAGCAGGGAAGATGGAGCCTCTTACAAATAAGCCTTCCAGTGGATAGGAAAAATTAAAAGTCTGATTTAACAAAGAGGCAAAGCAGGTTCACCCACACAGATGCCTTATTCCAGAATCCCAAATAATAATGGGGACCACAAACCTTCATGGGAACCCGCTCCAAACCTGGGGGGGACAAGTATTCTGCCCAACACTGGAAAAGCACATCGCTTTGCCTCTTCTCCACCAACTGTTTCTTAAACACGTGAAACAAAGAGATAAAATGTAAGAAATGCAACTCTGGAAGCAGACGCAGTTTGTAAAAACAATCTCTGGGACAATTTAGTCCCCAGCTGAGATTACTGTTAAGGCACAGAGCTCTAGTGTGCATGATCTTTAGCTGTAATTGTAATACTCTGTTGATAAAAATAGTTAAGCATTGTGAGAAATTAATCTGCCTGTGACCATAGTGCATTTAAGATGATTAGAGTTACCCAGAGACCCTTAGGCACGGAATCAGCAGCTCTCTCTGCTGTTGCCGACTCTAAGCAGTATCAATTCAAGGAGAATTTCACTGCTTTGTTCCAGGAGCAGTTGGTGAAAGAGAGGTGAGATAGTGAGCTGTCTCCAAGGGGACTTTGTGGGTCTGAGAGCCTGTTGCTCAGGAGGGGACAGTAAATTGCTGACTCTGGCTGGCAGAAGGGTCATTATTAATCCTTCCTGGAGCCCCATAAGGAAAATGGTCTTCTATTCTGGGGAAATGTAATAATCCCAAAGCTAGCAATTACTGTGCTGTCACTGCGTTGCAGGTGCTGTGCTCGATCTAACTTTACATCACAGCTTTCACGACCGAGCCCAGAGAGCTGAGGGGCTGGATTCTAATCCTGAGCCTACCATTACTCCCTGCTGCCTCTCAACTTTTCCAGTAGACTAAGGAACAGAAAATGGGTGGAGTCATCTTCCAAGCAGTGCTAAGCCAAACCTAAGAGATGCAGAAAACAAGGGGCACAAAAGACTCTAGCTAGGACTCGCTGGACCAGGAGAAAAGAAAGGATTCCCAGAGTCAGGCTGGGATACCAGTGTGGGATAGAACTTGGCAGGAGTCACTGGGGCATTTTCCCCCAAAGACGTACAGAAGACTATTGAGTCTGTGGGAGAGTAGCATGGATCCAAAGCATCCTGAGTGCTGGGTAGCCCCCTGTACCCTGGGGAAGGGCCCTACAGATGGTCTGGAGAAGGCAGACACCTAAGAGTGTGAGCAGGGCATCTCAGCACTGGCTATGCCCCATGAAAATAGGACATCCCGCCTCTATCAGCCAGGATGTGGTCCTGGGAACACAAGCTACTCTAGGTATTCCAACCGATAAGGGCTTGAAAACAGGGAAGCTGAAGCTTTCAGCATCACCAAAGGACGGGAGTGTTGGTCATGAAGCACTGATGCACGTGTTCTCAAGAGCTCCCTTGGGAGCTGCTTCAAACTGTAGGTCTGCCTGCATCTGCCTCCAGAGCATCGTGGGCGCTGTCTCATCTCCCCTCCTGCATCCAGCTCTGCCTCTCTCATCAGCAAACTCTCATCGGGCACCATGCATGGGGGAGGTTCTGCAAATGTACTTCTAGCTTCTCTTCTTTGATGCCGGGCAGGTCTCCTGAGGAGGAGGTGGTGATGTCCAGTTGAGGATCACTCATCCATGCCCTGGAATTTCCTATGACATTGTCACCCTGTCATCCTCTTGGCCACCCCCGCTCCCACTTTTCCCTCGTCGTCTTGGTGAGGGGGTGAGATAGGAAACCTTTTTACCTGGGAAAGTTTTGGTATAGTGTGAGGCTGAGGTCCATTCCAGGTGATTTCCTGAAAACCCATCAAGCTAAGTGGCTTGCTCATTTTGTCACCCTGCCTCAGGAAAACCTGCAAGATTCTTGATAATTGTCATTGGGAAGAAATGAAAATACTCCCCAAAAGTTAGCAACCAGGTCCTTCACAGAGACACATATGTTCGCCTTCTTCATTGTCCACAGTGTGGTTACTAAGAGCAGTTAAAGGGCCCACGTGTGTCTACCTGGTCTGGGGAAAGGGGCCACGTTTCCCTCAAGGTTCTGTCACGAGCACCAGTGTGTGATCATGCCGACCTGGCACCACTGAATGGTGGCCATGGTTGCCTGGGGAGCTGCACGGGGTGGATTGTGAGCATCCCTAGGAAGGAGTACCAGGGTTCACGAGGGATGCCTGACATGAAGTCAGCAAGGGCAGCATGCATGATATGGATTTGCCCTCCACCCCAGTGCTGCCGTCAGCTGTTGTAGTTGACCGTCTGCATGGAGGTGCTTCTGGGATAGATCTCCATACATGAAGATAAATTGCCCATCTCCTATCAGAAGGAGCCACCAGCCTGGACTACAGCTGCATTTGTCAGGATGCCATCCATCGCAAGCAACAAAAACCAAACTGAAAGTGGCTTACGGAAAAGCAGTAAATTATTTGGTTGGTTAGGATCAGTGGAAATTCATTGTCTCATAACTAAAATGTCTAGAGCTCTATCTGGCTTCAGGTATAGCTGGACCTAGGGGTCAGTTGAACTCACCAGGATTCTCAGTCTCTTGTTTTCTTTGTCTTTGCGTCAGCCCCATTCTCAAGCAGACCCTCATCACATGGTGTCCTGGCTTGGCAAACTCAATGGAAAGAAGCCTCCTTTTTTCCTGAAAGTTTCCAAAGTCCTAGGGGCTGGCTCTCATTGGCAAAGCTGGGATCGGTGCCCATCACTATGGAAGAAGAGAGGATGTGTTTCAGTGTCCACGGGGTAGGGGGCAAACCCTACACAAAGCACATGGTCTGAAATTGGGGACAGGACAGCTCCCTCGAGAAGATGGTGTGGGTGTGGGGGGAGAGGGAGGGCTCTGCCAGCCAAAAAAGGGGACACCCATGCCCAGCTGACAAAAGCAACAGATGTTATTCCAGCCCAGCTGGAGTTAGAATCAGTCTGGGCCATCTCTGAATCATCTCAGGCAAGTTGCTAACTCCTTTGGACCTCTAGTTACTCATCTGTGTAATAAGTAGGTTGGGTTCAATGGTTCACTCCACCATTCCAGCTCTAAACTTGCACAAATGTACCCATCATCCACAACCAGATGGACCGCACTGGGAGTAGGGTCTATCAGCAACAGTCTCAGCAAGTGGATCAGTTATTTATTTCAGGCCTAATTGTGCTGGAAAGCAACAAAAAGCAGCCTGAAAAATCTCCCAGCCCTGTCAGTCAGGTCAGAAAAATAAGGAACCGATTCTGAAGGGACACGCTCCCCAGAAAGGACCATTGTCTCTGCCACAGCAAAGACATCCTGTTGGATCATCAACGGAAGATTCCTTCTGCCTGCAGTTCTCCTGGAAACAGGGCCTCCACCAAACTCATCTGCTGTGCTGTGCTCTGGGTAGAAGTAATTATGTTTACGAGGCATTATTCACGTCTCGTCTACCTGAGGGCCACCCCAAATAATGCTTCTCTAGCTATTAAAGGCTTTATCAGGCACGCAGAGTCTCTAGCAGTTTCCTTCAGGGGAGAAGAAAAAGATTCCTCTTGAAGTTTACCACCTCCTGCGGCAATTTGCTGCCCATTTCAGGGCCATGTTAAGTGGTTGGCACCCGAAAAAAGGGCCGTCTTTTTCTTTTAAGTGCAGCCGGAAAATGGGAGTCATAAGTGAAAGTAGGGAACCGGGAGACGTATTTCCATGCAGCCAAGGTAGCTTTCTTGTTTTGTTGTGAGCTGGCAAACCTCAACATGCTGAAGCAATGTTTTGTCAAATTTCTTAAATGCTGAGCATGGCACCGACCCAAATGAATGTAGATGTTATTTTAGTGCTAGGAGAGATTTATTTTAATGTACGGTTGTAGCCACTACAAAGGCCCCTTTTAATCTACTGGGGGCTCCGTTCCTTGCTCTTTTCCTCTGCCGCGCCCCCAATCCTCATTCTAGGGTCCTGGGGTACGCTGTGAAATTGCAAAGTATTCCCCCCTCCCCTCTTCATCTCCTAAGGCAGTGGCATAAATGTGACAATAATGATGATTAAGATGCTCGGTGCAAGAAAAAGCAGCGTGCACGGCTCCGTTCCTTTTCACAGCCAGCCCCCGGGATGCAAAGACAGCGCTGCTTGAAAAAAGAGAAGGCACCAGTGGCAGAGCTGACGTGCCCAGCTCCAGACTCCAGCAAAATCAGCCCCAAGACAAGCTTTAGCTTTTTTTTTTTTGTAGTTTTTAATTTTATTATATTATGTTAGTCACCATACAATACATCATTGGTTTCTGATGTAGTGATCCACGATCCGTTGTTTTCGTATAACACCCAGTGCTCCATGCAGTACGTGCCCTCCTTAATACCCATCACCGGGCTAACCAATCCCCCCTCCCCCCTCCCCTCTAAAACCCTGTTTGTTTCTCAGGTCCATAGTCTCTCATGGTTCATCTCTCCCTCCAATTCCCCCCCCCCATTTTTCCCTTCCTTCTCCTAATGTCCTCCATGTTATTCCGTATGTTCCACAAATAAGTGAAACCATATGATAATTGACTTTCTCTGCTTGACTTATTTCGCTTAGCATAATCTCCTCCAGTCCCATCCATGTTGATGTAAAAGTTGGGTATTCATCCTTTCTGATGGCTGAGTAATATTCCATTGTATATATGGACCACATCTTCTTTATCCATTCATCTGTTGAAGGGCATCTCGGCTCTTTCCACAGTTTGGCTATTGCGGACATTGCTGCTATGAACATTGGGGTGCATATGGCCCTTCTTTTCACTACATCTGTGTCTTTGGGGTAAATACCCAGTAGTGCAATTGCTGGGTCATAGGGTAGCTCTATTTTTAAATTTTTGAGGAACCTCCACACTGTTTTCCAAAGTGGCTGTACCAACTTGCATTCCCACCAATAGTGGAAGAGGGTTCCCCTTTCTCCACAACCTCTCCAACATTTGTTGTTTCTTTCCCTGTCCATTTTTGCCATTCTAACTGGTGTAAGATGGTATCTCAGTGTGGTTTTGATTTGGATTTCCCTGATGGCTAATGATGATGAACATTTTTTCATGTGTCTGTTAGCCATTTGTATGTCTTCTTCAGAGAAGTGTCTGTTCATCTCTTCTGCCCACTTTTTGACTTGATTATTTGTTTTTTGGGTGTTGAGTTTGAGAAGTTCTTTATAGATTTTGGATACCAGCCCTTTATCTGTAGTGTCATTTGCAAATATCTTCTCCCATTCTGTGGGTTGCCTCTTTGTTTTGTTGACTGTTTCCTTTGCTGTGCAGAAGCTTTTTATCTTGATGAAGTCCCAAAAGTTCATCTTTGCTTTTGTTTCACTAGCTTTTGGAGATGTATCTTGAAAGAAGTTGCTGTGGCCCATGTCAAAGAGGTTACTGCCTATGTTCTCCTCTAGGATTTGGATGGATTCCTGTCTCACATTGAGGTCTTTCATCCACTTTGAGTTTATCTTTGTGAGTGGTGTTAGAGAATGGTCGAGTTTCATTCTTCTGCATGTGGCTGTCCAATGTTCCCAGCACCATTTATTGAAGAGACTGTCTTTTCTCCATTGCATGTGACAAGCGTTAGCTTATCTAGGACCTGGATTCTCTAAGCACAGAGAGGAGCTGTCCCTTCACTGCCCGCCTCTGCGATGGGAAATCCATCAGTTGAGCTGAGCCTCAGATACCAGTGTCTTGCACCTTGATGGAGGCCAAAATAAACGGGAAGGGAAACACAGAGGAAGCCATGGCCACATGTGAGGTTTGGCCCAGCCAAATCTGAGGGGAGGGGCGCTACAGACAAAATGGTTGAGGGGGGTCTGGGGTGAGGGAGAGAAAAGGGGGAATGATCACCAGACCAGGTGGCAGAATGGAAACCAAAACCAGCTCTCAGTTCTAGCCCATACATCCAAGGCCTCCTTTTAATAATAATTTGTAATATTCCCTTTACTATCCCAAAAGGAAAGCCATAGAAAATAGAACCTGTTTCCCTATATGCTGTCAAACAAACAAACACAGAAAAGTAAAGAATGCTCCAACTCTAATATCAAGAAATGAAAGAAGAGTCTATAATAGGTTAATATATATTTTAGGATGTGAATGTTTGGGCACAATTATAAGAAGAGACAGGATGAAGTAGCCAGAAGCTGGCGTGGAATCTCTGTAAACACAGTGGCTGCTGTGTGGGCATCTCAGCCCCAAACCATGCCTGGCTGGGGATGGACATCTCTGAAATAGTAAAACAGCGGGCAAAACAAAGTACACTCGTCTCTCTCCTTTTCACAGGATTGTAGTTGCATTTCTAGAAAATTCCATGTGGAAGACATAACTTGTATTTAGATGTAAAACAGAATCCAGTTCAAGGCCCAGATATGGATCCTGCTTTCCAAGCACATCAACCACAGCAGAGCACTTGAAAGCACTGGGGGAGGGGGGGGGGGGGGGGGGGGGGGGGCGGAGGCTGTCCCATGAACTCTAGGCCTTCCGGTTATGGGGACAAACTACAAACTTCCAAAACAGCCCCCTAGGGGGTGATGCAGTCCTATTGAGAACCACAAGGAAATGGGCAGCAGGTTTCTGGGTCAGGTGTGTGGGCTCCCATCCTGGGTCCACCAAGTCCTCCCAGCAGCTGTGCGGCCCTGGTTAAATCACTTCCCTGCCTGCATCTTCACTTTAAAATGGACAGAACATGCCCTCCCTTATGAGATTGCTGGAAAAGTTAAGGGGAATAATGCTGATGCGGTTTAAAGTCATTTTAGGCAATTCTCTCTGGTTCATTCCTTTTAGATATTTGTTTCCTACATTGAAATCACAAAGATCCTAGTTCAAATCCTAGTTCCCCCAGAGTCCCTCCCAGCTTCCAAATTGGAAATTTCTATTATGAATCCTCCAGCTTGGTTACTCAGAAACCTCCATGCCCTCAGCTATAAAATGGAGGTGATAATAAGGGCCAGGCAGGACTCAGACCCAAGTTCATCAGATGTTTTGCAATCTCGATGCAAGTATAAGGAAACCACCCGAATTGTGGGGCCTAATCCCATGGCTGAGGCTTCTCCCCTACAGAAGTGGGACTCATGAACTACCCCACCTCTAACAACAATGGGAGGGCGCCGGGACCATGGGAGAAGGGCAGTGCTGAGGCCCCAGCACAAGGTAGGCTGGTGGCCCGCACCATGGGGAGACAAGAGGTGCTGGCCAGTACAGCGGGGCCCTCAGACGATGATATTCTCCCAAAGCCACTTCTTGTGAAGGGAACATCCATAATCCTTTCAGTGAAAGACTTTCGTCCATATCAAAAGGTCCAGTTTCCACTGAGCAGGGGTAGAGGTAGGGGTGAAGCTGTTGTGTCCCTTGCTGCCCTTGCCTGTGGGGAAAGCTGCTGGGAAGTTCAGGGTAGCTTGGACACTGGCCTGTGCCAGCATTACAAGTGCAGGGTTCTGTGAGAGGGGGCCGAGCTCCGCCCTGCACGGGCGTGGGGAAAGGCCTCACACTGGCATCTGGCTTCTGATGGCGCTCCTGAGCACCCCCCCACCCACTTTTGTTAAGTGGTCTGTGCTCTTGAGTGGTGAACAAGGAAGGGCTGAGAATGTCAGCCCATACATTTCGGGACAGAAGCTTTGGACAGAAGCCTCAGTTACCCTGGTGGGAGGGATTCCAGTGGATCCAGTCTCTCACAGCTCTCACCCAGGGCTCACCTGAGGCTGAAGGCTGGGGGGACGCCCTCACTCAGTGAATTCCGCAGGCATTTCCTCTAGGGTCCTCTGCCGGGGGCCTGTCCGCAGGTCAGTTGCCACAGCTCGTTCCACTCAAGGGTCACCCTGGAGTCAGGCAGCTCCCTGGGCCCTGTGGGGACCTGCGGGGAGCCTCGGGCTGGGCTGTCCGTGGCCTCGGCCAGGACCTCCCGTTCCCCACAGCAGCAGGGCTGGAGGAGGCCAGGCTCCTGTGTCCTGACACTTCCCAGGCTGACTCAGGAGAGGAGTGTGTGCTGGGGGGTGCCTGCCTCTGCCTGTGGAGCCCCCTCAGCTTTAGAACCAGGGCAGGGGAAGGGAAAGCAGACACCTGCAGGGACATCATGGCCCGCTGGCCTTTCCCTCAGGCCACCCCGCCGGGACCTTGGATTCTCTTCCCTTTCCAGTCGGGTCATTTTTCCTGAGAGGTCTGTTTAGGGGGCTGGAGGCAGGGCAGGGAGGAGAAGCACCAGCCCAGGCAGTTCCCTAGTCTTCCCTCCCACCCGGAGATTCCCTCAGGCCTCCATTTTTGAGACTCAAAATCCAGAATTTACTCCTTTGTTCTCCAAGTTCCTCTGTGCCCTCCCTTCCCTGAGGCCCTAAGCATGGAATGCTTTAGTTGAGGGAATGAGAAGAGCCAGGGGGTGCCAGGAAACTGGGAAGAATGTTGGTAACAACTGTGTTTCAAACTGTTATCCCTCAAAGAAAGCTTGAAAGGCAACTGATTAACTGCCTAGTGCCTGGAATACAGTGCATTTGCTTGTTCATTCATTCCTTCATTCCATTTCGACTGAAAGCGTACGGGCCCCATATAACCTTTGTGGAATGGATAAGGTCTGTATTGAGGGACGGTGGGCCAGACGGGCCTGGCTCACCACAGAGGTCTACAGAGAGGACTCTGGGGTGTGGGCCCTGCTGAGAAGGATTTGCACTTCCCTCCCAAATGAGAAAAGGAGGTGCCTGCCCCCACCCCCAACCCCTCCAGCCCACCCTTGCCATGTCCAGGGATCTGACCAGTGCAGCCTATTCTGAAAGCCTGTCTAGGAGCCCAGATGAGAGACTCAGGTATAACCAGGCACGTGTTTGGGAGCAATCACTTAATGACAGAAGATGGTTTTCCATCCTCAACATCCGCCTGATTAACTTATGGAACAAAACGGATATCCTTCGCTGTAAGGCTGATTTCCAAATATTCCAAGATCCTGACATTCCAAGAGGTTGGGGAGAAAAAAGGGCTTCGTTACTCCAGAATGGCGCCTGACTTCGCATTCTCTTCTCCCTCCCTCCTCATAATCACCTTGCGTGCAGCTGTTCTGCAAGCATATCTGCCTTGGGCCAGGTCTGATAGAGCCAGGCACATCTGCCGCCCAGGTGTCGGGCTGTGGAATCGGTGCGGAGATGGCCGGAGGGAGCCGGCCCGGCGGCCGGCTAGACTTGCTTTCCCAGCCTGCCTTGCTATAGGAGCACCCTCATTAGCACATGGTCTTCTTTTGACTGTTGCCATTATTGTCCTCCTCGTGTCAGATGACCTGGAGACACTGGATACAGATTGAGAAGGATGGTCTTGTTGACCCACCATGAAGAGGGCAATTGTGCTTGTGAAGAGCTATTCCCAGAAAAATCACAGTTTTTGTTTGAACCTCCTCATTGAGTCCTGGTTGTTGTCTCATAAAGACCAGGGATGTTCAGATTCTTCACTTGCCCTGGCCATGCGGGTGGTCTCTCGGACTCAGCTCAGGGGGGTTGCAGGTGGCCTGACGTGCTCTCTCCACCCTCCCTCTTCAGCTGGTCATGAGGTCCTCATAAATTTCTACCCATTCTCGGGTCCTGCCTCTTTACTGAATACTTCGCCAAGCATACCTGAAGAGCACGCAGTGTGTTCTCAGAGTCGTCTTAAGGTAATGGGCCAATCGCCTAAACAAATCAGTCATCCCCATATCTGGAAAAGACAGAACCCATTTGAATATGCTGATAATTGGTGCAAATATTCTGGATTGTTTAAATAGAGAATGATGTGTGACTTATCTTGAAACCTCCAGTCTGCATTTTATCTGCCAAAAAACCCAAGGAGAGCACACTAGAACTCACGGTTGTGGAAACCTCTTTGCCTTTGCTCTGTGAGGTGAAAACAGAGGTGAAGATCACTTCCTGTAGGGAGACCTTAGGCCTGTAACTTACGTCTCTGATCCTCGGTCTTCTTATATATAAAGAGTGTGGCTAGGAGTACTGAGCACCTTGCACAGTGCTGGGAGGATTGGCTGTACAGTATCTAAAGCTTCCAGGGGGTACCTGGCACATAGTAGGAGGCTTAATTCATAATATTAATTACTGGTATTATTAATGTTACTACTATTATGTGATATAATCCCTGTGATCCAATTTATAAAATAATTCCCATCATGGAATATATGGTGTATAATTCCAAGACATGTCTGGTGAGCAGGGAAACAGGTTTCATGAAATAATTCACATGCAAGCAAAATCACAACATGTTGAAATTTACTAAGCTAAAATGACAGAGCCTTGAGGTTGAGGGGTAGCGTTATCTGGCAAGGTGTAGATGAGATTAATGTACTGATGGCAAAACTCAGGTTCCAGGCTTCACTCGGTCGGGAGCGGTGAGTAGCCAAGACCACACCTCTCCTCTCTATCCCCGGTGCCCCTTGCTCAATGAAAGTCCATCATCCCTCACCTCCTTACACAAACCATGCAGCCCGCACCTTCTCCACCAGATCTATTCATGTCTCACACCTGTACCTTGCTGAGAACCTTTCCTCGGCTATTTCCCTCAGGATGGTGCACAAGCCCCCTGAATAGCAAACGGGGGTCTCCTGGGAGAGGAAACTGTCCGAGAACAGCTGATGTCACCATCAGCACCATATCGAACTGTCCGGTCATTCATTCAGTGCATATTCACAAATGTCTGCCACAGCTGGGCACTTTGTCCAGATGAAGGGAGTACAGGTTGTAAACATCCTCACCCCTCAACGAGCTTACCCTTAGTCAGATGGGAATGAAACACAATAAATAATACATAATATCATTTAATGCCAAGTCTTGATAAATGCTTTGAAGAAAAATAAAGCAGGTTTGCCTGTTGATAAGAAAACCATTAGAATAACCTGTAAACCAAGCAAGGTCATGATTGTTCCTTCTTGCGGCGAAGGAGAACACCACCCTGCCAGGGTCCCAGTATGTCCCTGCAAGGGGAGGTCGGCAGTTATTGCTAGGGTTCTGGGGTCTGGTGGGTGTCTCAGCACGGGGATCTGATTGGGATTGGGCTCCGTTAAGAATGGTAGACCTCTCAAGTCTTGGTTTGATCATCGAGCACTTTCCCTATTGTCCTGAACGGTCTGTTGTTCAGATAAATTGCTTTGGGGGAAGTTTCCCAAGTAAATCATGAGATACTTTTACTTGTGGACAGCCTTATATTTCTGGGCAAGAATTTTCTGGAACAAATAGCAAAGTCACGAAAGTCATGTTGGCGGAGACGTCCATGGTTCCTGGTCCTGATATTTTGCTGCAGGACACAGGCTACCTTAGAGCTCTCAGGGCTCAGTGTACAACAGAGGTCACCCCAGGTCATTGCCTGGGCTGCGCCGCCCTGTGACCCTCAGGATAGGGTTGCCAGATTTAGCAGATCCGAAGTATTTTATCTGGCAATCAATGAATCACTTGCATATGAAATCTAGATTTTTAGCTTCTTCTGCAAGCATCAGAATAACGTGCAACATCCAGACCCTGTTCCCACAAGGCGTCTGCTGAGCTGAGAGGCTCCCTTGATGGTTTCTCATTCACTGCAGTTCCCACCCAGCCCTGGAAAGATCCAAGGTGGGGAGCCCTGGAATGGACTCGGGCTCCCTCGAATGAGCTTGGTGTGCTTGCACGAGTCCCCTTCCTTCTCTGTGCCCTGGAACATGAGCTGAAGAGTCAGTGGAGCTAGATGCATCCCCTCCAGCCCTGTGAGCCACCCACATGGATATTTTAGCGCTGCTTTGCATTAAGTACACTCACAAACATCCAACTCAGGGGTGTTTGGCAAATAAATGTGACCATTCTATTATGGGTTTTGAAATGTTTGGAAATCTGACCCCTGATTTTGTTATAATCTCTTCGGTAACTGTTATTAGGTTGGTGACCTAATAAGAAATTATTAACTGGGGAGCTATAATTTGGAAGCTTGTAATTTTCTTAATGGACATTGATTTGTGTAACCCTGATTAAAATACAATGAAGCCTGAGGCTTAAATGTTTTATTCTGAAAGGTTGAAAAGATGGCAGCAGACTCTAGAAATGTATTGGCTCAAAAACTTTACTGAAATAATATTATTTGAAGCCTTTTGTGAGCCTAAAACGATGTGACAAAAAATATTCGATGCCAACTCCCATGGCCTCAGAAAGCTGAGGGAATATAGGTTTCTTCAGATGAAGTCTGGAAAAACGCTTCCAGATTACCTCAGGAGTGAAAAGAAAATTATTATTCCATCCCATGGCCCCGCTAATTCTTTTCAGTGTTGATTCTGTCAAGTAATTAGAATCCAAATGGAGGAAACATTCATAATTGTCACTTATTACACTTTACCAGAGGTGACTGCTCCAGAGAAGCTCCAGCAGGACAAGAACAAAGCGATTACCAGAGAAATAACGCAGGGCAATGATCAGGCCTTCCTGCACACGTTCCCCAAAGCCAGTCACACACTGGGTGGGGATGGTTGCTGATTAAAATAGGCCTCCACAGCTAGGAGTCTTCAAAGAAAATCTTTTGCTATCATGTTGTCAATCGAGTGCTAATGAGTCCTGTTTTCACTCCCTCTCCCATACCACAGACATCCATCTTGTAGCTCTTCGTTACTTAAAAGCATGTATAAGACAGTCTACACTCCCCCCGCCCCACAACTTCACAAGTGAAATATGTACTCGGTTGAGGGGGCTATATTTAAAACACCTCCTCCCCTTTTATCATTGCATTTCTTCACTTGGTGTAGACTAAAATACAAGGTATGTGCCGCTGTGAGGATGTTTTTTCCCCCTAATTTCTGAAATAATACCGTAGCTCGGAGATTAATGTTCGGGCTTTACCAAGATTATAATAAATGAATATTGCTTTGATCTAAATATTTTTTGAATGGTTGTTGCTGATCGCTCTCTCTCTCTCCCCTGTAATCTTTTAAGAAAGCCTTTGGACTTGCCAGTCTGACACCCAGGGGGACATGAGTGCAGCTGCCTTTCCTTCCCCCTCATCGCGAGGATAACTCTGTTCTCAGTTTCACCCAAATTAGTCCCAGGATTTCAGTTGTCTTTCTTGTCCAACATTCCATCATGCAATTCATTAAAACCTTCACATGAAATATTTAACAGATGAGTTATGTCATAATTCACATTACGGTTTTAAATTGTTATTCATGTGGTAAGTCATTTATCCTGGACATTAGCAGACCTCTGGAATGGGCCCGTATTTGATGTAAGGAAGGTTAGGATTCTTTTCCTCAACACCCCACAACAGTGGCCTGACTCCAAACCCCCGGCTGATCATGAAATATTCCCCGAAAAGTGACATTCAAATTCATTGTTAGTTCAACTTGCAATTAACTATCTTGAAAACAAACAGAGGAAAACATTTAAACAAATGTGGCCTGGCTCACAGCTATTATAGTTGACCGTTAATTAAGGCAACTTGGAATCCAAATGTGCCAGGCCTTGTTACTATCACCGCGAGCGATCACTGCCATTGTACACAAAGGAATGAAAATTCAGGCGCTCTGTCAAAGGAGGGCTGAGGACAGGATGGGAGATATTAAGCCAGCTCAGTAAAAATAGCCACTACCCTGCTTGAGAAATATGACCAGTAGGGGCTCATTTTCTGGATGAGATAACGCACGTATGGCCAGCATTTATTTGTAGAATGTGGGTTTTGGGGCACCTGGGTGGCTCAGTCAGTTAAGCGACTGCTTTTGGCTCAGGTCATGATCCCAGGGTCCTGAGATCGAGCCCCACCTCGGGCTCCCTGCTCAGTGGAGAGCCTGCTTCTCCCTCTGCCGCTCTCCCCTGCTTCTGCTCTCTCTCTGTGTCAAATAAATTAAAAAAAAAAAATAGGTTTTAAGAAAACTTTTCCCACTCTTTAGTAATGAAATACACAGGATATTCTTAGCAGATATTTATTACCTTATTAGAGTTTCATTTTCTCTAATAAAGATGCAGTTTTCTACCCTATCCATGGTTTGGAATCTATTAGAAAACACTCCTGCTGTGGGCCACCCAGATTCAGGGTTGCTCTGGAACCTTTCCCTGCCTGAGCCCTGGGCTGCAATCATTGTCACATGCTGCCAGCAGTGACCAGTCAGTTGAGAAGCTTTGATGGGTATGTTGGCTGATGAGCACATGGAGCTGGGGGTGCCAGTATCGGGGACAATAACCCTCCTGGATTCTGTATGCGGACCTGTCTAGCCTTGTCCTGAGGGTGTGTAAATGATCACAATTCCAGAAGGGGAACATGACGGTGTTTGAATGGTGGTGCACAGCTTTCCTTAATCCTGAGGGGGAAAAAATCCAGTCTAAAAGCTTGCTCAAGTGAAAGAGAATCATCACCTTCTGTTCTCTGCTTTATGTTGCTAATGCTCAAATGGTCTCCATCCCCCTTCTTTGGTATCATCATTTAGTTGGGCGTTGATCCACCAATACTACACCACATACATTGCTAGCAGTGAAGAGTATGGATTCATCATGGATGAATTTTTTGTTCAGTCTCAATATCTTGGCACGAAAGATTGTATGTGGTGGTGAAATCCAAGAATAAAGGATAAAAGCTCTAGGAAGAAATCATAGCAGGAATGTTGACAACACTATCAAGCCTTTTAGAGTGTTCTAAGGCACACAATTTTATTTTGTGTCATGTATCCCCAGCCCACAAAAGTTTTGTTCAGAAGCTAAAGCTAGTATGACTCTTCGCAGGGACAGAGAGGTGAAGTAATGTATCCTTTGCACACATCCTCAGCAGTCTTAGAAACAGGGTTCACATCCAGTTCTCTTAGTAAAAATTTTCCTGGTTACAATTTGTTGATGGTGGCTGGATTATTTTTCTGTCTCCTGGATGAGCTCTCAGTGTGTATGTGAATATATTGTATGGCTGGAGGAGTGGGCAAATGGAAGTAGGGGTGTTTGTGCGAGCTTGCATGCCAGGCATGGTGAGCACTATTTTACAAACCGGATTTGTGCTCCTAGGGGTATGTTGCAAGTCGAGGCCAAGCCCACAGAAAATTATTTCTAAATGAATACAATATGAAAAAGTTATTTTATTTCTAATTTTACATGTAACATTGTTCTTTGGCGAGTCTCGGATTACACTTGAATGCATGTCTATTAACCTGATATGAGATGCATGCATGATTTCATCTTGAATGCATTTGAATATAATAGCACTGGAAATGTAATTTGTATTCTCAAATTTTATAAAGCAAAATAAATAAATCTTGGGGGTGGTAGCCACATTGAGCATATTGCATTGATTTCTTTGGGTTTCTCTCAAACTAATTACCAACTTCCCCTTGCAAATCCAGGTCTTCTCACACTGGCAGTTCTATCTGATCTAAATCCTCTGTACCTAAGTCATCCTCCAGGGGTAGGTAGCATGGACAGGTCTGTGGAGAACTTCACCATTGATCCTTAAGGAGTGCCAATACCCAGTTCCTCTCTGTGATTGCTCCTGTTATCACTGATCACTGTCCAATAGAACTCTCTGTGATGATGGGAATGTTCTAGGTCTTCATGATCCAGTGCAGTAGCCACTACCCCATGTGGCTATTGACCACTTAAAATGTGACTCGTACAACTATGAAACTAAATTGTTAATTTTATTCTATTTTAACTTAAATAGCCACTAACTTGGACAGCACAGGACTGGAGCATTTGAGGTTAGCTGTCTGTCCTGGTCCAAGCACACTAGTCATTGACGTTCTGCACATGAAATGGCTGTATGGTTAGGTGGTTGATGCTCTGTGCTCATCTCTATCTGCTCTGGGAACCCTGAAGTGCTGTCCTCTCTTCAGTGATTTGACTGCCCTCTCCAGGTCCCCATCCCTGGCTGTTGTATCTTCATCTCAGTATACCCATCACCTTGCACATACCGGGTTTCTGATAAACATGGAGTAGGAGAAGGAGGGGGAAGCAGGTTGTAAGGAAGTTAGAGAGTTGAGGAAAGAAGATGCCTGGGACATACTTCATTGAAGGTATGCGGTCTGCGTTGCTGAGCTGAAAATCCGTACTGAGGCCCTCCTCAAGTATTGAGGAGAATTACAGGAACAGTAACCTGAACAATTCAACCCAAAAGATGTCAGTGCTCCAGATGTCTGAATATTCCCTATGAATAGCTCTGGGGCTCTTTGGGATGGCAATTCTCATAACAATGATTGTGTTGTTTTGCTGGTTTCCAAAGACCACCCCGTATCTCGGGGTCACTGTCCTAGAGGCTCACATAGTACCAGCCCATGGGGAAGGATACATTTTTCTGGGTCTATTCCACTCCTGGAAGGTGAGTAAGATGCTGTGATGGAAAAGGGATTCTTGCTCCATCCTCAGGATAAAAGCCCTTAGCAGGGACTCTGAGAGCATTTGTAATCAAATGGAAGTGAGGAGCACCATGAACTCCAGGAGAAATATGTTGATGATTTTCTGGACTGTCTAAAAGATTTCAGACCCCAGGAATGGTGTTTTTATTTTCTGCATTCTCTTTGGGACTTGGGTTTCACTAAAGCATTTTCTGTCCTTGTTTTCCTTATTAAATTAGCAAGATTGACTTGAATCAGAATATACTGTTATGGCTTAAAATGTTGTTGAAAGAACAAAATAGACAGGCATGACAAATATCTCAGGTTCCATTTGGGATATGTGGGGGGTGGGGGAAGACAGTGGGACTTGCTGAAGGAATAGATGACCTTTTTTTCTGTTCTGACTTTTTTTTTTTCTGATAAAAGTTGAAAAAAGAAAAAAAAGTGAAACAAAAGTAAAGGAAAATAGTGAAAGGAATCTAAATTTCTGTTTGTGGAAGCTCATATTTGTTTTCTTGAATAGAGTTGGCCAGAAGATGCTTCTTAAGTATTTTTGTTTGTTGGGGGGGGGGGTTAATTCTGTTTTTTTTTTTTCTTTTTTTGGTGTGTTTTTCCCACTTTAAATCATTTTCATGCTTAAGAGATCATTAGCCAAATGTATTAGCCAAATGCAGCAAGGGCTTGCGGCCGTTTAACTCCTCTGGTTCTGGTCTCCCACTATCTGGGCCATTTCCCTTGTACTTGTCCTTTTCAAGGCTTCCATCGTGGACTTTCTGAAATACAGATCTGAGGTCCTGTCATTTCTCTACTTAACCTTAAATGGCTCTTCAGACTTTATAGCAAGTGTCAACAAACTTTTTCTGTAAAGGGCCCAATAGTAAGTATTTTAAGCTTTGTGGGCCATTCAGTCTCTATTGCAACAACTCAACACTGCCGTGATGCCATTGAACAGTATAGAAACAAATGAAAGTGGCTGCATTCAAATAAAACTTTATTGATTAAAAGAAGCTGGATCTGGCCCAAGGGCCTACAGGTTACTCTTCAGATGCATTGGCCTGACATTCATGTCCTTCAGCCGTTTGACCTCAGTCTGCACAACGATGTCCCCCACTCCCATTCCTTCAGCCTCAGAAGACACTAGGGTCTTTTAAAAGTTGCATCCTTTTGTCTGTGCTGTGTCTGGACTTGGGTTACCATCTTTCCTCTGTTCTTACTTTTCCTGCCAGTGGGGTCTCTAGGCATAACCTTACACAAAGCTCCTGCCAGCTCAACCCCCTCCATCTTCTGTGCTCCACGGTCCTCTGGGAAGCCTCTGACATTGCGTTTACCGTGTGGCTACTCCCCAGCTAGACACCATGGGAGCGTGTGTTCTCATTCCCCTTAGCACCCAACTGAGAGCTCAGCATAGGGAAGGCCACTGAACAAATGGTCATGAAGTTGACTTGCCCATGAGCTTGTGATTCTCTTCATCATAGAGAAGTATGTCAGCTTGTAGGTGAAAATGCTACAAACCCAGATGTGCCACAGGGAGCCAGGGGCCAGAGTTGCTGGGAAGGGCAGGGGGGTCAGCCAGCAAAAACACAGCCGGGGTAAAACCAAGCATATGAGGCAGTCAGGACCATCAGGAAGCCCTGTGGCATCGACCTCACGGCCCAGATGGGGGTGAGTGAGGAGCGAGGAAAGCCGTGTCTAGTTTAGGGCATCAGGAGCAGGGAGGGGACGCAGCCTGCTGGAGGGGGATCAGAGAGAAGCAGCCCGCATGATTAATGGGACAGAGGGGCTGACTCAGGAGGAAAGATTAAAGCGCTCTGAGGAGCTGGGGTACAGGCTGAAAGGGGCAGATGATAGCAGGCTTCAGGAATGTGAGACGGATAAACACCCAGGAGGGAGCAGCAAGCTTCATTAGGGAGGTGAAAATTGGGGGGTGGGGGAGGCCTCCATCAAAGAATGGAAGGGGTTCTCAGAAAGGGCACGGGCGCTGATGGGGGACACAGGTGATGACGGGTGGGCCAGGGGCAACTCTGGGCTGCTGGCACAGGCCATTGTGGGGTGATGCTTTCAGGAAACCCTCTGCCTTATCCTTTAGCGTCTGGAAGCCAGCTAGGGCTATTGACCATGGTCCTCAGAAGTGACCTTAGAATTCCTCTGACTACCAGCCTGGGGAACGTTGGCTGGGGAACCATGCAGGGGGGAAGCTGCATAGAGAAAACACACGGAAGATGAAAAAGAAGCTCATTCCCACCCTTCTCCTAGATACCGATGAGTGGATGTCCCAACAATTTGAGACCCTCTGTCCTGAAGTCAGCTTTCTGCCATCTCTCCCTGTCTTTGGTAGAACCAGAGATACTCATTACAAGCCCCTTCTTAAGGGCAGGCTCTCACCTCTGCCCGCTGGGGGATCTGAGCAAAACCCAGCCCGCACCCTGGTCCACAGCGTCCTCTGTTGGCTCATCCCCAACAAGGATACAGCCTGTCAGGCGCTTTGGAAGATAAGATTTGTTTGAAACCACAGTAAGCGGCCTTCAGCCTCCAAACTCAGGTTCCTTCAGGTATTCTCTGAGATTTTCTCCGGGGCTAGGAAGAGCAGCTTGTGTTATAGTCTGTCTGACAAAGTGCTCCATGTTGTGGCAGGTCCTCAACAGCCAGTTTGCTAAGGCCTCTGGAGCAGCCGCGTTCAACCCTGGCTGCCCATTAGAATCACTAGGGGCTGTTTTTCAACTACCCTTGCCTAGACATCACTCCCAGGGATTCTGATTTAAATGGTCTAGGTGTGGAGGGGGAGGGCACCCAGGCATCAGTACTTTATTTCTTAAAGTTCCCCAGGTGGTTCTAATGTGTTGAGAACTGCCCCTGAAAAACCTCTATTTGGGGGTGATTATAATTCATATTAATATTACTCCTCTTTCTCTATAACTACTGACTGTAACATAACCTGAAAGGTTTTTTAAAAAGCAAGCATTTACCGATGGGTCATCTGTGTGCTCAGCATCTTGCTGGGAGCAGGGATCCAGTGGGGAGCAAGAACCAGGTCCTGCCCTTGGAGAGCTTATGGTCCAGAGAGTGGAGGACACTTTGAGCAAAGCAGGATGAATCCAGAGTGCTGAAATGGTGCATTTCAGAGACTTCCCATCCTGCAGATGGCAGGCATGCTTAGCTCTAGCCTTATCCTAGAGTTTGACATGCTAAGTCCAAAGGTACAAGATGAGTCCTTCCAAATGTACATACCCCAGTCAACCTTGAGTCTCCGGGCATGCTTCAACAATTCTAGGAAGTAGGAATGCACTTGACAGTTATGAGTAACAGCCCAAGACCTTCATGAATCTGCAGCTTCCTGAAGTCAGCGTGGCAATGATTACCTAAGTGGGGGATCAAACATGGCGGCATGCAAGATTTTAAGAGTCTTGGGTGAACTTTTTTTTTTTTCATAATTGTGTATTTCCTTTGGTAGGAACTATTATTTAGGTTGAAGTGACTTTAGGTATTTAAGTAAAAGAAAAACTGTGGAAAGATAAATAACAATACTGGTGGTATGCAGATGTGGCAAAACTTGGGGAGGTTTTGTGCAAAGGACTGAAGTTTGCAAAATGGCACTGGGATAAATGGTGTCCCGTGTGGGGTCCAGTGTTTCCAGCCCAGAATCTCACTCTGTCTTTCCAGACTCCTCTAACATCTTCTGACCATCTGATGAGCTTTTTGCTCTGCCTTGAGCACTTTCCGAGATGGTTTCAAGAGTTACCTCATTTTGGCTTAGTCGAGAGAAGCAGTGTGAGCTTGTTCATGTCCTAGTTCTAAGGCTCCACCAAATGCTACTTCCCAGAGTTTCAAGTCACTTTCTTAACTCCTTTTTCTGTATGTTTTTCTCACTAGAACCAGCATGCACTTTTGCTGGAGGGAGCCTTTCACAGCCAAACAGAATTGCATAATTCCCTCAAAGATCCTGGGGAGGGAAAATCATCATCATCGAGATGTGGATGCTGGGGGCCGGTTTAACTAAAGTCACATCATAGCAAAGTGACTCACTTCCAAACACCAGCCTCATGACAAGTGCTTTCCAAATGTTCTATCTCAAAAACAGATGCATAATATACACTTTAGACATGCGAGTTCATACAGTAATAACTAGAACAAGAACTCCGAAGAAGAAGCAGTGGTTTTCTAAATACGCTTTCTTTCTTTTTTTTTTTCATTCCTGTTTCTAGCCTGGGTTGGGGAGGGGAGTGACCCCAAGTGTATGAATTTGAGAAACACACAGGTAACATGTCTCCAAAGAGTCATCTGCACTGTGCTTCGTTTGTTCCATGTCAAAAGTTCTGCGAGTGTAATTAACCTTGAGAATTCCTTACCTGAAAGATAAAATGTCTCAGTTTGTAGACTTCAGTGTAGATTTAGTTTTTAAGTGTTCTTATCTGATAGACTTGCCTCAGCTTCTTGCCATGACAGATAACGTTCCATGATAATCTTAAAAAATTGTGTGAAGGAATCTCTAATGCCTTGTTTTATTTATAATTTGTCCCAGCTGTAGGCATTCAGATGAAACTTGAATTTTTCCAGAGGAAGTTCTGGACCGCCAGCAGGCAGGTGAGTTATAATCAGTGTATTGAAGCATTAGTGGTACTGTTATACAGGTGTTCGCATTTAGGTACCTGGAGCCTAGAAGTGCCCGATTTCCGATGATGTTCGGAAAATGTACTGCTGGCTGCTCAGATCACCTTTCATTTCACTGCAAAATAAAAGGCTGTCAGCACGTTAGGCACCGCAGGCTGGGAAAGTCGGCAGCTTGCTCCTACAATCAGGTTTTTTTTTTAAATTTTTTATTGTTATGTTAATCCCCATACATTACATCGTTAGTTTTAGATATAGTGTTCCATGATTCATTGTTTGTGCGTAACACCCAGTGCTGCATGCAGAACGTGCCCTCTTTAATACCCATCACCAGGCTAACCCATCCTCCCACCTCCCTCCCCTCTAGAACCCTCAGTTTGTTTCTCAGAGTCCATTGTCTCTCATGGTTCGTCTCCCCCTCCGATTTCCCCCCTTCATTTGATCTTATTATTTCTTAAATAAATATTTTTTTCTTTCTTAACATGTATTGCATTATTTGTTTCAGAGGTACAGATCTGAGATTCAACAGTCTTGCACAATTCACAGCGCTCACCATAGCACATACCCTCCCCAATGTCTATCACCCAGCCACCCCATCCCTCCCACCCCCCACCACTCCAGCAACCCTACAATCAGTTTTAATGATGAAATCGGGATAGTGACCTTCCAAAGGAGAAGTTTCTCCTTTATCTATTGGGGACTTTTGTGACTTTCCATAGTGACTTTTTTCCTAGTCTTGTGATACCTGGTAATTTATTTGTGAATTTCTTTATTGCACTTTTGAAGGCCTTTGCATAACTGGATCTGACTAAGCATGCATCTGCCCTCTTTGACCAGAGGGCTTCTCTGCCTTGGAGACTCTGGGAGCCTTCTTTCCTTGCACTGTGTTCTCAGGACTGAGCAGTCTTGATGGTATTTGTTTAGTAATTCAGCAGAGATGGCAATTTTGCCTGATTCTAATTGTTGGAATGATATTATTATTTCTTAAATAAATACTTAAACACTTTAGGAAGCTATAGACTAAGAACACAGACAGGAGTTTGTTTTTTTTTTTAAAGTCATTAGGATTTATTAAATTAAAATTAAATAATTGCACAATTATACTTTTTATTACTCAAAGATTTGAGATCTTAGGAGATATCAATAGGGAATGTCAATGTAAATTAAAATGGACAACATAAATTAAAATGAAAAAGAGCCAGTTACCCCCCCCCCCAAAAAAATTGTCTTTTATACTACTATTTGGAGTTGGTATGGATCCTGAGGAAGGCACATCTTGGAGCATTCCCTTTGGATGAAATTTGGTATTTGCATAAAAAGCAAGAACTTCTTATAGCTTGTCCTTGAATAATAATTAAGTGGCAGCCATAGCAGACGCTGGAATGTCCATGTAACATGGTTCCCCTTGCTTTCTCCCCACTCCACAGTGTGCCTCTCTGGATGGAAAATGCTCCATCAGCTGTGATGATGAGGTAAGACAGCCCCCGGCCATGTTTCTGCTCTGGTCAAGGGGAGGTGACAGAGGGGGCCTTCTTACAGAGGGAGTGCCGCTGTAAATGGAGCCAGGTCTGACAGATTGCTCTGGGCCAAGCTCCTAAACCCCAAGGGCATTTTCCTCCTTCCTTCCTTCCTTCCTTCCTTCCTTCCTTCCTTCCTTCCTTCCTTCTTTCCTTCCTTCCTTCCTTCCTCCCTCCCTCCCTCCCCTTACCTCCCCTCCCCTCCCATCCCCTTCCCTTTCCTTCCCATACACTTCTCTTCCCTTCCCATCCCCTTCCCTTCCCTTCCCTTCATCGGCTAGTTTATGAGAGCTGGAAAAATGTGCTTTCAAAGTCCCATGGAGGGGTGCCTGAGTGGCTCAGTTGGTTAGGTGTCTGACTCTTGATTTTGGCTCAGGTCATGATCTCAGGGTCCTGGGAGTAAGCCCTGCATCGGGCTCTGTGCTCAGCAGGGAGCCTGCTTAAGATTCTCTCTCTCCCTCTGCACTTCCCCTCCACTTACCTGCTCCCCCTCCACCCACTCTCTCTCTCTCAAAAAAATTAAAAATAAATAAATAAATAAAAAATAAATGTCCCATGGGCAGCACTATTAGAATTTTGGCATTTTATAAGAAATAATACAAATCACTGCCTTTTGAAGCTCACATTACAGTTCTCAAAGCTTTTGCCCATATGTTCACTCTTCTCATCCTGGTAACAACCCAATGAACTGGGTAGGAATGATCATCCCGTTTGGCAGAGGGGGAAATGGAAGATGAGAGAAATTAAATGACTTGCTTAATTTCATGTAATAAATAAGCTGAAAATCTAAGGAGTTGAAAACTCAGAATTTTTCGTTCTAGTGTAATGTTCTCTCCCACAACTCTTTCCCTCCCTCCCTCCCTTTCTTTTTATCTCTCTCCCTCTCTGTCACTCTTTTGAGAAGAGGAATTTGAATCCCACACATGAGAAATAGAAGAAAAAAACGTAATACTGTCATAAGTCTACCCATCAGATTTTTGTTTTTACAGCATTCAATCTCTTATGCCCTCTGCCCTGAGATTTAGAACAAGGAGGTGTGTAGTGACCTTTCGAGTGGCTCAGGTAGCCTTTCTTTCTCTACATTAGCTAAAACATTAGTCAATACATAAACCGGAACTTATATATAATCATATTTGTATTCCTTCTGATTACCACAGGATTCAAGAAATCCTGACCAAATTTAATTTCAACATAGAAATCATAAATTAGAGAGGCATCTGGGTGGCTCCATTGGTTAAGTGGCCGACTCTTGATTTTGGCTCAGATCAAGGGTCCTGGGATCGAGCCCCGCATCAGGCTCCACACTCAGGGGGGAGTCTGGTTGAGATTCTCTCTCCCCTCTCCTATGCCCCTCCCCCCACTTGTGTGTGTGCACACTCTCTCTCTCTCTCTAAAATAAATAAATCTTTAAAAAAAGAAAGCATAAATGAGAGATATATTTCAAAAAAGTAGGCAAAAACAAGGAGAGAAATATAAAAGGGAGTCCAGGATGAAGTTAAAATACAAAATGCTCAGTCCCCAAAGATCATAATTGTTGTATGAATCACTATCCAAAGAGTAAAAGCCAATTAGCTTTTTAACAGAAGCCCAATGGTCAGAGAACTGACCATCAGATCAAAAATAATTTTTCCTTAGGAAAGAGCATCCTGTGATTTTTTTTTTTTTTTTTAAAGATTTTATTTATTTATTTGAGAGAGAGAGAATGAGAGACAGAGAGCATGAGAGGGAGGAGGGTCAGAGGGAGAAGCAGACTCCCTGCCGAGCAGGGAGCCTGATGCGGGACTCGATCCCGGGACTCCAGGATCATGACCTGAGCCGAAGGCAGTCGCTTAACCAACTGAGCCACCCAGGCGTCCCATCATCCTGTGATATTTTATGATCAATACCCTTTCGTTAAGTTCAAGAATGCCATTCATAAGACAGTCAAGCAGCCTCAAATCTCTCCTTCCCCTTTGAGATATTTATTATCATATGGGAGCGCTCAGCTCAAGACAACACAGCTCAATGATAGTGTTGATTAATCAGTGTCACGGGGCCCTGTGTTAAGCCCTTCACTTGTACAGTAGGTACAATTACTAATCCCAATTTACAGCAAGAAAACTAAGGATAGTTCGTTGGTTAGTTGGTGACTATATGGATGGTTGGTTGGCTGGTGGGATGGGTAATGTTTTGGATAGTTGATTGATTGATTGGTTACTAGGTGGTTGGATGGATAGACAGATGAAAAATGAATAGCTGATTAAACAAGTTGATGAATAATGAGTAATTTTCCTATATCCATACTGCCTCTGTGCATCCTCACATATAAAAGTAAGTGGAAATGGGTGCCACTTAGAGTTAGAAACATCCAGAATATATTTGTTGTTCAATGGCTGATTTCACAGGCGATATCGCACGGTAGTTAGCAGGCTATGGAGTTAGATAACTAGCTTCAAATTGTGACTCTGACAGCCTTGTGACCTTGGGCAAGTTTCTGAACCTCTCTGTGGGGACAGGACTATCCACCTCATGGGGTAATGGTGAGGAATGAATGAGATAATATATTTAAAAAAATGCATGGCACAGCTCCTGGCAAATGGTAAGCACTCAATAAAGTGCACTCAAAAACCAAAAATGTCTGTAGACTCTTTCTTCCCTGAGAGTTTAGTGGTTCCCCTGAGTCTAAAACTCAGATGGCAATAGCATATGCACTCTAGTCATATTTGCAGTCTCCGCCGGGCAGATGCATGCCTTCCCCACTACTAATGATCTTCTTCAGCAGCTACTGGGATAAGCCCCCATACAAATGGTTATGGAAAAGTTCATATGCTTGGAAAATTAAGCATTGAGTTTGCTCTGATTTCTGAACTTGATCTGATGCTCAAATGTCCTCATTTTGCACTGTGAAGCTATCATCCATTTCCCATTTTGACTCTAAGTTTGGCTTCAGGCAACCAGTTGACATAGTTTAAAATGGAAATGCCAGTCCTGTCTTCCCACCGAAGCCCCTTCCCAACCTTTCAGCAGAATCTTTCCATGTGTCATTCTCCTTTCGTGACTTTTAATTAAGCCTTTGAGACCATGTCCCTCCTTCTCCCCCAACTGCCCTCAAGTGATCAGGGCCCCATTAAAAACAGCTGTTGGGGCTCATTAAGTTCACATGCTCTGGCTTCTCCTCTGCACTGAAGACCTGGCCCAACTCCCTCAGACTTATCAGACATGCTTTGTGTTGGACCCATTCCAGCCCCTCTGTCTCCCCCATCAGTGGACTCCCTGGGCCCTGGCTGGAGTGCCCTAGGCTGGCGGGTGGAGTCAGTATGGCCAGATGTCTTCCCATCTTGAATGGTATACATCTTGGTTTGGCCCAGGCAGTGTCTGAGCCATGTGACTTGGAGGGCCTGGCAGTGGGCCTGACTGAAGACTTGGAAGGAGCTCCGTTCCATCCAAGGCGAACGTTGACTTCAGAGACTCACTCGTTCCCTCAAAGCATGGTTACTGAGCCCTTATGTGCCTGCTAGCCAGCGTGACCCCTGGGATTCAATTGGAAGTAGAGTCAGAAATGGCTCCTTTCCTACTGGAACTGGTTAGCTGGGGAGATAAGCATAGGTGATTATCAGCTGTGATATTAAGCAATTAAACAAACCTGAGGCGGTCGGGGAAGTCTTCCCTGAGGAGGTAACTTGAAAGTCAACTGAAGAGGGAGAAGGAGAAGATGATACTGAAGACAGTGCCTGAAGCATGAGAAGAACTTCGAGGGCAGAGAACACCATGTATAAGGCACGGAGGTGGCCAAGGTTATTGCCGTCTATGGACACATGGTTGGCCTTCAGATGGAGGTGGAGAAGGAAAGTCATGCCCCCCTCTCATCTCAGTCTGACCTGGGGTACTATTGTCTCTCCCTCTTGTTTCCTTCTCCCACTCACCTTTCCAACAGCCACCATCTCCTGACGAGAGCACCAGAATTTTGCAAGGAGAGTGGAAGATGAGAAAGTTCTCTTCTGGGGCATTTGGAGGCACTGTTGAGGGCAGTGAGTGGATCTAAAACTTCATATTCAAATGCAGCTGCCACCCTTGCTTGTTCCAAAGGAATCGAGCTTAATAATCATAACTAGACTTCCGTAAGGCCTTACACACATTTCCTCTGGAATCTGAAGAACCTCTTTGAAGGAGGACAGACTGGGGAAGGGCTAAATCCAAGCAACCTGGTGCCTCCATCTCTGTAACCACTTAGCCCAGTCAGGAGGGGGTTTGAGCATCAGTACAAAGCTATTGAGGGCAAGGGCACAGAGATCCTACCAAGTACTTCTTTCCAAAATAACAGCTTTGCAACAAATTTTTTTAAAACAATATCTTGATAGCTAGTTGACCAATGATGAATAGGTACATCATGTGGTGTGAAGTTAGGGTCAGTCTGTTCCACAGTCGAATATCAGGGCTGAAAGTGTGAAACCTGGAGAAAAGTAGGAAGGAGTGGCTCTTCTGTGTGCATGCAATGCAGAGACCCAGGCCCCACCCTCAGATGGAAGAACCAGCCCTCCCTGCTCTATCTCTAGCTTTCCCTCACTCCTCACAAATGAAAACAACAGGCAGTATGATACTGAGTTTCTAAGTGAGTTGTTTTAAATCATTGCTCAGCCTGCACCAATCAATCAAAACAGAAGGCATCCCCCAAAAGGAAAGGCAAAACAGAAAGCAACAAAGTTCAGCCAACCTTGCCTGCAGAACCTCTTGCTATGAACTGTGGAACAACTTCCCTTTCTGAGAAACTCTGAATCTGTAGCATTAGGATACTTATAAAGATGGCACATAGTAGGTGGTCAATGACCATTTTTTGCTGAGTAGATGTAAGCAGAGGTTCTTTGAGGTCTGTGCTCAGCACTCTGCACTCATCATCCCATTTAATCTTCCCAACAACCCTATGAAAGTGTTGTCGCTACCTCCGTCTTTCAGTTAAGAAAACTGAGACAGGTTAAAAAGACTTCGCTCAAGGTCACACTGATAGCGACGATTGTCAGAGTCTCCAATTCTGAAGCAGGTATGTCAGCCTCAGGGCTAAAACCACCTTCCAGGTAACACAAGCTTGGTGCTGTGTTTCTTGCTCCCAAGTACCCTTCCTTACTGGCTTTTGTTACCACCTGGGACTGCCCAATTCGCATGGCCTGGCTATGGGTTCTAACCTCAGGTTATCTACCTGATCTGCCTTTGGGACAGGAATCAGACTTCTCTGAGCAATCTTGAGTTATCCAGTAGTTGAAGAAAGATTTTTTTTTTTTTAAATCAAGTTCTCTCTGCCTCTTTTTTTCTGTCTTTGCATTTTTTTTTTTCAAACAACCTCATCCCTATATGTTTTATCAAAGGTAGCTGTGGACTGGGCACTTGCAATACCTATCAAAATTGAGAGTTCCTCGAAGCCCCTCTGCCTGTCTGTTCACCCTTGGGACAGGGTGGGAAGTGGACACCTTCCAAGATGCTTGGCTCAATTTGGGGGGGAGGGGGAGTAGTATAGGAAGGGATCTGAGAAAATATCTCCTCGATTTTCTTTTATTGGGGGTGGGTGGAGTAGAGTATGGAGAAGACAACTGAACATGATTTATTGTGAAGAGACACAGAGAAAACAGTTGATCAGACTAGACTCTGGCAATTCTGTCCTGACCGTTCCCTAACCCAGTACAGTGCTCACCTAACACCATGGGCTTACTCAACTCCACTCTCCCCGCCAGTAATCATTTAATCCAAACACTTGTTGGCAGGGAGGTCCGTTCAGGAAATCATCGTGGTCACTAAATTTACCTAACAAAACTGTATTGCCTATAATGAAAACCAAATGACATCTTTCAGATTCAGTGACCCAGGTGTCCATCAATGACACAGGTATTTGACCTTGGTATTCACAGTGATTTGTAAATCATGACATCAGCAGTTATCTGCTTCCTGCTTAATAGGGTAACCAAGTCTTTTTATAATCAGTGTAAACTTGAAATTCAAAGCTACCCATAAATAAGCATGGTACAGTGGTATGGCATCTTCTCTGCCACCAAGTTCCTGTCATGGAATCCTAATTTAAGGGGGAGTCAGGGGAGGGAGAAGTGAATTTTAAAAAAATGTTAAATGGAAACATAGCCCAAAAAGTAAATGCCAGTTGGTACTCGGTATAGAAGAAACAAATGCTATATTCCTTAGTCCTTACCCAGGAGACCGTGCCCACTATTGTTAGAGCAAAATCTGAGGCACTTTTGGAGAAAGTGGACGCCTAGGCATATAATCCTCCAGGAGCCTTGGCTGGCCCTTCTGTTCCTCTTCCTATCATTTCTGGTAGGATGTAGACTAATCTGATCCACACGAGTGGATCGTTAGTATATGTTTAGACTATAGCCTAGCAGAGCTCCGGGAGATTGCTCTGGGAGATCCTGATGTGCCCGTGTCTTCCCCTGTGATTGGAGCGGATCTCCAACATCACTCTCATGGACTGCATGGAATCTTCCCTCTTTCTCAAGATTTTCAGTTGACTTTTTAATCTATTTGCCTTGTACCTGCTTTGTATTATCCAGTATTTATAACATTAGATGGAGAGATAGTGACCAAATATATAGGTCTAATAGCAAGAGTACTAATTGACAAAGCATGTTTGAGTAGGGACTAATTTTATAATCAGGGATGGAGGTGGTATGATGATTTTGATTCTCTAAACAGCTGGGAGGATTTAGTCAATATCCAAATATGGAGGTCACTTCTGTCCTTGTGTATTTATTGATTGATTGGAGGTTAACCTCCCTTTGCTTCAGTGTCTATATCT
Source organism: Phoca vitulina (assembly GCF_004348235.1). NCBI lineage: Eukaryota > Metazoa > Chordata > Mammalia > Carnivora > Phocidae > Phoca > Phoca vitulina. Next base: position 12,308,030 of record NW_022589716.1, read on the forward strand.
GCAAAACAAGGATCATGACATTCAAATAAGCAAAGATATGGATTTATCTAACATGACCCAGTGTAGGCTGGGTTAAAACTCATAAGAGTACTAGTGTAGGGGCGCCTGCGTGGCTCAGTCGGTTAAGCGGCTGCCTTCGGCTCAGGTCATGATCCCAGGGTTTTGGGATCGAGCCCCGCATTGGGCTCCCTGCTCAGCCTGCTTCTCCCTCTCCCTCTGCTGTTCCCTCTGCTTGTGCTCCCTCTGTCAAATAAATAAATAAATCTTTAAAAAAAAAAAAAAAAGAATACTAGTGTAATCTAAAACATTGCTGTCCTATCTGAGAGAACTTTCTACAGTGATGGAAATGTCCATAATCACCAGCCAAGGGAGAAGCAGAGCACTTGAAATGTAACTAGTGCACCCAAAGAACTAGATTTTTAATTTTATTGAGTTTTAATTCACATAAAATTGAATTTAAATCTGCAGGTAGCTGGTGGCTGCCATATTGGACAGCACAGCTCTGTGGGATCGAGTTCGTAATGCTGGCTCCTAAAAATGGGGAAAGTTTGTCAAGACTCCCAACCAGCAGGGCCCAAGTAGTGTCCATATAGCTAAGATCTTCTTCAGATAGCAAGAGTGGAACCAGGTTGCCCAAGTCATTCACTCCGGCTCCTCTGGATAACAGAGAAAAACCCTATTACTATCAAAGCAACCAACTCTTTTCTAAAAGGTGGCAGCGGGGCTTTTCATTTTTGGCTGATTCTTCACCATGACCTAGTAATAAAGGATGAATCTTTCGGACCAACTCATTGCTGGACTTCTGTGCCTGACTCAACCCAGCTCTACAGATAGGTAGCAAACAGCCCTGCGGTGGCCCAGAGCTGCGGGGAATTTAGCTCAGGGTAAAGATATGTTACAAATTAAATGTTGCAGTCGGTATGTAAAGCTGCAATAAATAGAAACTGAGTTACATCAAGGATGGAATTAAACCTTAAGTTTAAACTCCACAGTACTGTAATTAAAACTTAGCCTGTAGCAAATCATTCACTTGAGATTAAAGTAGTGTGGGGAAGCAGAGGTTTGGGTTTACCTTGCTTTCTACAATTTATAAGTCTGAGCTACCAAAAGCTAACAGCCCTGCCCCCAAATCCAGCTCCCAATTAAAAACACAGTTTGAAAACCTTTAGGAGACCGGAGGGGCGCCTTTAACAGAAGTCTGCCCCTTCCCCCCTGCCTAAGTCTATGAACAAATTAAAAAATATTACCTGGTCCCCTGATGGTCTTCTGAGTTGACACAGTGTTTTCATTAATACATCATTAGGGTAATGACATTGTGCTGGCGTTTTGCTTTCAAAACAGCCTGCACTTCAACGACTAGGAATACAGGCTTAGGGCCTGTGAACACTTTGTTCCTGGGAAATAGTCTTCAGGTCATAGAAAGGGAAAAAAAAAAAAAGAAAAGAAAGAAAGAAAGAAAAAAACAACCAAGGAAGACCAACTGTAATTAATGTTTTAATATGTGTTCTCTTTATCCTAATCTGGGATGTTCAAGGCTTGCTTAGTGTTTGATTTTTGTTTGTTAGTTTAACAAAGTGAACACTGGGGTTAGCTTAACCATGGCCTTAACTCCTAGAGCCAGCAAGCATCTCCAATTCCCCCCAAAACAACCTCAAATAGGTTTCTCTCAGGTTGGAAGTACGTCATTTTGTGTAAAAGCAGTCTGAGGATCCAAAGTTGAAACTGTGTATTTTTTATTTTCTAGACTGTGAACTGTTACCTCATAGACAATAATGGGTTTATTCTGGTGTCTGAAGACTACACACAGGTGAGTGAGAAATTTCTACCAGCTCAGAGTAAGGAGCTCGTGATGTGCTTGAGTGAGGGGGCATGAAGGGTGGTGTTAAAACTTTGAGACAATGATCTATATTTAAGAGGTAATAGCAGGAAATTATAAAACCTTATTTCTATCCCTCTAAAAATGTCACAGCCTACTTCTCAGCAGGCCCCAAAGAGTTTTTACCTCCCATTTGGGGGGGTGGGGTGCGAGGTGGGGGCAGAGCCCACGGTCTGCTTTCTCACTCATAAAATGTTCAGTTTATAGGAACTCTTTGCCTCAAGGGTAGAGGTGCCTTAAAGAGTTTGGGCAATTTTAAGGAGATTTCCTTTTTTTGATATTTAGATATTTTCCCATATATGAATATATATATATATATATATATATATATATATATATATATATATGGGAAATACATACATATGTATATATACACACAGACATAGACAAACACACACATATATATTCCAGCATAATTATTCTTTATGACTTCTTTCTGGTTTTTGCTTTTTCAAAATCAGTTATCTGAGTTCAGGGATTAACTTGGGCTCTCAACACTGAGGGACAAGGATCCAGAAATAGGCAAAGGATGTTCTTCATTTGATTGAGCTGTGTGTAGTGGTGGGGCAGGAGGGAAAGAGATGGGAAGAAACCAAGCCATGGGGCCAAGCACAGAAATCTTCACTGTGTTTGGAAATCAAAATAAGAGTTCAAACCAATAGCATTGTCCTAGAGAAAACAGGTTTCTCCTTTAAAACTTTGTGCATAGAAAACTTTGTCTGGAATTAGAAATTAAATTAGCATATTCAAAGAAGGTAAAATGCAGGCGTGTTTATTAGTGTGACGTGATAAAGTAACACTAGAGAAGGAGGCAAGTGGTCTCTGGTACTCGTTCTCTTCCTTCCCCTGGTTTGGGGGGGGCGGGGTGTGGCAGACATATCACGTGACCTGCCTGAGCCTCCTGGCGGGCTCTGTAAAAGGATGATGGTTGAGGACCATTTGATAATGGAGCCCCATTTAAATCATTTGAAATTCTTTAGCAGTCAAAAGTACGTTAGACCTATTGATGCCAAATAAATTAGTTAATTGTCCTTAAGTCCCTAAGGAGTCTGAGCTTAATGCCTTGTTAATTGATCAGCACTGGCTCCAGGTCACATGTGGAATCCTGCTTCAGTTTTCCTTCTTATTCATGAAAAGCTTGTGGGATTCTTAAATGCACCTGTGATGGATGAAAAACATACAGGGTCAGGAATCAAACTTGCCCATACCCTGTCTCCTCAAATGCTGACCATCACTGGACATGGGACAGTTGGTAAAGATTAGATAGGAGTGAGCCCAAGAAGCAAGGCCAGTCTCTGAGAGAGCAAGAGAGCCCCGAGGTCCATGGTAATGTGTCTGTTTGGCTGGGAGAAGAAACCCCCAGACATTCAAGAGTCAATGGAGCAGGAACCCAAATTAACCACCTGTGAGGAGGAAACCTGTCCTCCTGCCATGATGGTGGGGAGGGCTGAGATAGGACCCTGGTCCCATGCCGGGGAGGAAGGCCATGGTGGATACCTTCCCGTGGTCAGTCCTTGACTAGCCAACAGTGTAACCCAGACCGGCGTGCATGCAGGCTCTGCTCTCAGCTGGATCTCTCCAGGGCACAGACCCGCAGCATGGCCCAGGGAGCCTGCCGGCCGGCTCTGCCCCAACTTGTTTGATGTTGTCTGGTTTCCTGCACTCCAATTAGGATAATTCTTCTTCATCTAACAACCAGTTCCATTGACCCTGACATATTTACACACACAAAATACAAATGTCCTAGCTCCTAGCGGCAGGACACACCCACAGGGTTTGCGAAAGATTCCAGGTGCCCCCGGAATGTAACAGGCAATGCTCCACGTTCAGTCGGTGAAATGTCATGTCCTTCTTCTTTCTCCTCTCTTTCTTGACTTTCTGGCAAAGTCTTTATATGCCTTTCTGCCTGAAAATTCCCAGGAGCGTGGTTGAGGTCACTCAGTGGTAAATTGAATCGAGATTTAGCTAATACAAAGCCTATGGAATTTATTAATTCAGGCTCTTAGAGTAATGCCCTTGACCCACCCACACGTAAGCTATAACTCCTTAGAGCACCCATAGCAGACATGGGGGCTCTCTCCTGGTCTACACCAGCTCAGTCCGGGGTGTTGGCAGAGGAAGGCCATTGCCCCAAGCTCTGTTCTGCTGCAGGGCATACACCCTCCCCCATGAGACCCTGAGGCTACTGGTTCCAAGAGACTGGAGTGATCAAGGAGGATGTTAATCCTTCATCCCACCATTCAGAGTCTGCAAATCTCATCCCACCATTCAGAGTCTGCAAATCTCAGCCAGCACCAAGACCTAGTCTGAAGCCAGAGCATCAGCCAGGTGGTGGGAAAGGGCTGCTCATCCCCAAATGCCCTGCAGACAGTCCCACAGTAAGGGTGAGCCATTAGAAGTCGCCTGGCCGTGCTGCCTCTTCCAGGGGCTGGACTCTGGACTGCCTTATTTGTCAACATAGTAACTGCCCAGGGACAAAATTGCGAGTGATCCTCAGAAAATGATTGTGAGAAAGGACCTATTCTCAACAGCAGGAAATTTATAGGGCCGATGAAGAGGACTGCTATATTTCCCTAAACAGGTCATCCAGGAATTATAAACAATCCTTTTTATTACTGCTTAGGAAGCCCTTTCTCAGCCCGTTCCTGTCTATGAAGGAGTGTTTTAATCACAGGGGACTGAGTGCAGATTAATGCTTACAACATCTGAGCGCGCGTGCATGTGTGTGCACGTGTGTATGTGTGACTGTGCACGTCTGTGCGCTCGCGTGCTTGGGGTGTTTCAATTCCAGCGCTCAGCATGTGTTATGCAATGCCAACCCCCTCTGCCCCTGCCATGTACTGTGGAACATTCCCATCTGCTTACTAGTCTGCTCTGTAATGCCATAACTTCTCCTGACTATTAAGACATTTTCCACTTTTTATGTAACCTGAAAACGTGCCTTCTGCTTCTGTCAGCTCCAGAACACAGACTGCGTCCGTTTCTGATTCTTCTCTGGTGTTTGAGCACATTGTTTATCTATACTTCCTCCTGGGTTCTTCTTTTCTTCCCCGCAGACTGGAGACTTTTTTGGTGAGGTGGAGGGAGCTGTGATGAACAAACTGTTAACAATGGGCTCCTTTAAAAGGTAAGGATTTTATGGTCCCCCACACCCCCTGAAAGAGTTTGCCTAAATAAAATAAAACAAACCAAGGTCAAATAAAGCAAGCCCAGACTTGACCCCGTGGCTGGTTTGTACTTGTGTTCATGCTCCAGAAGATCTTGCTGAAATTCGATGCCTCTTGCGTGAGTGTTAAAGAGTCACAGAAACTCAGCTCACAATGAGTTTCCTGTTCACCCAGCATAGGGTTTATTGGAGGCCAATATTGAAGTCAGAGCCTGCACTGGGACGCGATTATAGCAGTCTTGAGCAAGTGATTGCAAAGATGTAGGAAACGTTTTTCCCTGGTTAAAAAGGAGGAGTGTATGTCTCGCATTTTGGCAACCTGGGGAAGCTTGCTAGAAATCTGGAAATCGGGGATGAAAAGTGACATTTAGAGACCTGCCAAAATAATTTTAGAAAATCAAGTGAAAGCTCTCAAAACCTGCTCCCAGATGGAGGGGAGTTTAAATCTGCTGCTAGAAGAAAACCCAGATGGTGCCAAATTCCACTGGAGGCAGGTACTACTCACCTGGGCCATGACAGCCGCCACTGACCCTAAGGGAAGCTTATGTCGGACCGCTCCTGCGTAGCCCACGTCTCTCCTGGGCAGGCCAGCCGTGCTCTTGGGGACACCAAATCCTATGGGGAAAGCTGTCTCCCCGTGAGATCAGGAGGTCAGTAATGTCCCCCAGGAGTCAACATGTCTCCCTTCCCTTGGCCTCCCAGGAAATGGCAGCCTTTGAAGTGGTGCTTCCGTGGGCATATTTGATGCTGTTAAGTACGTAATAGCAGGCGCTCCAGGGATGGACCCGGGCTCACCTGAGAGAACCACTACTGCTGTGGTGGGAACGGCAGGCCCCTGGTTATTACTCCCTGCAGCTGAATGGCCAGGAAGTGTTAGCTCAGGAAATCAGACTTTTAAGCCAGTCAACAAGACCCACTGAGTGCTGTGCTGAAAGCAGGGAATTCAAAAATGATGACCCAATTTTTGAGATTCCATAGCTTGTTTGTGCCAGAAGGAGGGAAAAAAAAGAAATGATATAAGAAAACTTGGCCTCCGTCCAGCACTTCTGCAATCTCTGACACCCTTACCTGCCCCCAACCCCCCTGCAGCAGTGTGTTCCAGTCCCTTTCTAAAATTCAAGTGCCGTTTTTTCCTTGTTTTGCCAGGAGTCATTGGTCATGTGCTTGAAAAGTCAGCTTGGAGCTGGGCTTGGGTTGCCATGGAGTTTTCCACGACTTCTCCAAGCTTCCCAGGGCAGCTTCTGGATTGTCTGCTGTCCGGGGCTTCCCTGGCTTTTCCTATCTTTATGTGGATGTGAGCCTTTGTATCGGGTTCGCTTGTTTTCGACTCGGTGGGGGGTGGGGGGGGTGAGACAAAAGATGAGAAGAATCACACACGTGTTTCTCATTCGAAAGCATATTTTTCAACTTCTTGAACAAAATCTTATTTTTTTTTCTTTTCCCTCTTGGATAGTCCTTTCAAACAGCTTGGTGGGAGAAGGAAGAAAGTTGTAGTGGGATTTTAAATTCCCAGTCTTCTTGATGTGAGTGAAGTGTGGCTGGCATGAATCTAGAACTTTCTTTTACTATGAGAGTAGCTAATGTATTTGAGAAAAGGGAAGGACTGGGGACTTTACTCAAGTGTAATAGCATCTGTTGTCATTGGGGGGAATTGGCTGACAATGCTCATGGGCCTCTTCGAAAGGGCCCTCACCGGGGCCATGAGAGCAATGAGAGTTTACGTTTTAGAGTCAGATGGACTGGATTCAAATCCAGACTCTGACGTTTACTAGCTGCGTGCCTTAGAATGAGTCAAGTCACCGCTCCAAGCTTTGGTTTCCTTACGTGGAAAATGAAGGCGATAATTATAATTGCTTCCATGGGCTGCCGTCAGAGTGAATGAGATAATAATGAGCAGAAAGATTGTACTCAGTGCCTGGCATATATTAAGGGCTCAATAATTGCTAGTTGGTGCTGCGATGTGTATTGTGGATCTTTGCTCAGGCTTGGCTTTGCTGTCTGCTTGGCACCAGGTATCGCTCCTTCTGCATTCCTGCACCTCACAGCAGGCTTCGCACGACCAACATCTGGCCAGGGGGCCTCCGGTGTTGGGGACTGCGGTGCATCCTCAGTGCACTAAGGGTGACAGTCCTTTCATTCAGAGAAGACCTGTATTTCAGAACCTCTGAAAGGATGTAGCCGAAAGTACCTGGCGGTGCTCTGGGACAGAAGTCCCCCCCAAGAACACAGGATGCCTGGAAGCTGAGTGGCTTTGGGGACTTGGTTGAGCTGAAGTAAAGCTCAGGACCGGTTCCCTGAACTGACCTCTCGTCTCTCCTCCCAATGTCTTGGACAATGTCGGGATGGCACAAGGTTTCTTGATTGATCTGCTTATATCCATTCTTTAAAAATGAGTTTCATAGACAAGAATCCTACAAACCATCTTCTCCAGAAAGAGTTCCCAGAGAACACTATCTCCCTTTGTCTGTCTCCCTTTCTCCCTCTCCCGTGGTCCAGATTTGCTACCTCTCTATCTAAAGCAAGGTGATGCTTGTTTACACGGCAGTGGACTCTTTCCTTGATTGTCTGGTCACTTGCCTGGTGACCTGATGGTCGTTTTACTTAGCAAGGGAGGGAGGGAAAGAATATCCACTTCCAGGCCTAGGTGCCCTGGGGAAGAGAGGGAAGCCATAGACTTGTGCAAATTACCAACGTGAGGGAGCTTTGAGAAAGTTCTGCAGCAGTGTGTGCAAACAACCTAAGAGACAAAATAGTCTCTCCTGGTCACTTTAGCTCAGTCTTTGACTTGACTCTGTTTACCCTGCTTACACGTGACATTAGCATCCAGGGGCCAAATAACATACCAATAGCTTCAGCGGCATGAAAGCAATGATCACAATGGCAACTTTCCCTGAGCACCTACCCCACACCAGACCTGGGCTGCACCTGACATATCCTACCCCTTGCAATACTTTTCAACAACTCGGTGGGACAGGTATAAACAGGACCAGCTGCACAATTTGCAGGCCCCAGTGCAAATTGAAAATCTGGGGTCTCTTGTTCAAAACGTTTTAAGAATTTCAAGGCAGTGACAGCAGAGCATTCCACCAAGCCTGGGGCCCTTCTAAGTACAAGGTTCTGTGCAATTACACAGGTTGCATGCCCATGACCCCGGCCCTGGGTGTAAATATACCCATTTGATAGATGGCAATAATGAGGCTTGGAAAGGTTAAGAACCTGCCCTAAGTCTCTGTGTAAGAGCGCCGGGTTCAAACATCCTGTACTCTGAGCACAGAGAGAAGGTCTAGCTTCTGCCCTTAACCTGGTTCTGTGTACAGTAGCACTGTGTTGTGCGTGGAGCTTCTTCCAGTTCTGTTTGAGAAGGGAAAGGTAGCTGAGGACGCTGTTGGCTCAGCAGTGTCTTATCTGGGCAAGCAGAACTTCCAGGATGGGAGGCCAGCCGCACGATAGCCTCGCCCAGATTTCTTTCAGCTGAAGTTGATATCCCTTTAAACCAAGCTGCGTTCCCAGGCTTCCTGTAATTTCTCATGAGATACTGTGTGCCCGGTCAGCTTTTTGTGTTTCAAACAGAGAACTCCAAGTACTTCTTCATTCTTATCACGAGAGTAAGTGGACTCCCTGGGTAGTGACTCATTTAGGGTTTTTCAATTTAGCTATTTTTCTTTTTCACTCGTATTCACATCCAGTAAGAGGCTTGCTTTCTCATTTCTCAAAATCCCCCCTCCGTGGGTTCTCTCTGCCGTCATTGGCAGTGACATCACCCCTCTTATGATTACTAAGAGAACATCTAGTTTCAAAATATTTTTCTTAGAGTTCCTCTAAGGATAATTTCTTAGAATTCATGTATCTCCCACCCCTTCTTGTCCCCAGTGATTCAAATTCAATGTCAAATATCCAGGAAAAGTGAAAATCTATGCATATATGTTTTATATATAAAGTGAAAAACGTGTGTGTGTGTGTGTGTGTGTGTGTGTGTGTGCGGGTGTAGCCAGTCATAGGAGAGTATCTACGATTCCTGAGAGGGCCTCCTTGATACACTGAGCTTAAGCTAAGAGGACTCCGGGTTGAGCACCAGAATCGTACTGTGTGGCCTTGCCCAGACTCCCCATCTCGCCCAGCCTCATTTTCTTCCTCACCCAAATATGGACCTCGAGATTTTGTGAGAATTAGCTAAAACAAAGTATGTGAAATTGCTCTGCAAATTACAAAGCTATTGCAGGCAGGAGGTGAGATTAGCTCTTGGATAAGGGCTCCAAATATCTATCTTTTTTTTTCTTTTCATTTTCTTCTTCTTTTAATTTTAATCACTAAGGCCCCCCAAAAGGTGGTTACTTTGCAACAGTTACCTCCAGGGCACAGCCGTGGGGGTGGGCCCGTGGGCCTGGACTCAACCAGCATCCCAGGAGAGCTTTTAAAACATACCTGTGCTGGGCACCTGGGTGGCTCAGATGGTTAAACGTCTGCCTTCAGCTCAGGTCATGATCTCAGGGTCCTGGGATCGAGTCCCACATCGGGCTCCCTGCTCCTTGGGAGCCTGCTTCTCCCTCTGCCTTTCTCTCTCGCTCTGTCTCTCACGAATAAATAAATAAAATCTTTTAAAAAAAAATGCCTGTGCTTAGGCTGCACCCCGAGACATTCATGTGCAATCCGGCTGGGGACAGAGCCCAGGCATTTATGCTTGTTGAAAGCATCCACATGCTTCTTATGCACAGTCAGGGTCAAGAGCACCAGGGTACCGGTCTAGATGCCGTCCACTTTGCAGTTGCCTGACATCGGGCAACTTTAACTCACTAAATTTCAGTTTTCTCAGCAGCAAAACAGAACTGAAAGAATTTTTCACATACCTGCTGGTGGGGGTTAAATGGAATAATGCGTTCTTTTACCAAACATCCTGGTGGGTTCTGCCAAAAGGTCTTCCTTTGTTCTTTGTGTATCTGATTAAGCTTGAGGAAGCAAAGACCAATTGGCCACACCTGGCCTTTGGCTTGCAGAAGAACGGACTGCTTGCTAATAATCTGTTTTTGCTTTGGGAGCGACTGATAGTTCCTCTCTGTCTGGGCTGTGTGTTTTTTGCTTTATTCGGTTTTGTTTGTTTTATGTGCTTGGTGCCACATGCCTGAGTTCTCACCCCTTCACGACCATATTTTCCCTACGGGGCCTGGTGAATGTCTTCTGCACCTCTCCCCACACATTCATTAACGTAGTTGACTTGTGTAGAATTCCCTGCGGTGGCTCCTTCTGCCCTTGAAATTGCCTTTCTAGAAAGGTGACACATCAGGCAGAATTCCGGGCTTGGGCCGTTCCTTCTCCTGTCTCTGCATGATGGAACTATGCGGGCTGGAGAGAGGCGCCATGGCCGGTGACTAGAGCTCTCCCTGTCCTTGGCCATCACATTGCATTTCAGCCAATGCCCTGGCCTTGGAGTCTCGAGAGTGTTAAAGGAGATGTCTGTTATGTTTGGAAGGCTGCTCTCTCATGCCGACCACCCCCCCCCCCAGTGTCTAATACTCAACTCTCATGTAATGAATGTAATGGCTTCTCGGTTTCCTGTTGACCCGACCGTTTCCACAGAAGTATGCTTTGTCAGAGGTGGCATTGAAAGGAACAAGAAGACAGATTGGCTTGAACAAGTGGGTTTCTGAGCCAAACTTTCTGGAATGCAGAGAGACATGAAGATTCCAGTGCACCGCTCTTTAAAATCCTAAAGCTGCTGCTTGAGCATCCCCAATGACAACAGTAAGAATCGCTGCCCTCCTCCTCTTCATCGTAATAGCAGCATGCCTCCTTTATTAAATACTGAGTACAGGCTCGCCATCATTCCAAGTAGTTTATGTGTATTACCTTCATGAATCCCCATAACAACTCTGTGACATAACTACCACCATTATATCCACTTGACAAAGGAGGACCTGGACATGGAGGCTCTGAGCATCCGAGTGTCTTGTCCAAGTTCACCCACAGTAGTGAGTGGGGAAGATGGAATTTGCACTGATGTCTCTCAGATCCTAGATTGCAGACCATATTTATCCAGTCCCCACTCATCTTCTCCCCTAGTTGGAGTAGACTGAAGTATTTCTTACAGAGATATTTGTTCACATTTATGCTTATTTGGCTTCAGGAGATTGTCAAAGTTTCTCAGTCAAACTTTGAGTTCAATATATCAGTTAGTAGTTAGTTTTACTAGAAGTAATAAGAAATTCCAGAATAACAAGGGGCTAAAGAACATAGGAGTCTTTTTCTCTTTTATGTGAAGGAAGTCTGAAAATACAAATTTGTTGTCATCATGGACCCATGACCACATCTTTTTTTCTCTGCCTTCCTCTGTTGGCATTTAAATTCAAGGTTACTTCATGGTCCAATATAGCTGCTTAGTTCCAGCCATCACATCTGCAGTCTAGGCTGGCAGAAGGAGGATTCAGAGAGGTCCAAAAGTCCAAGTAAAATTTCTTGATTGAAATTTATTTTAATAAGTAATTTTATTCATTTATTAAAGTAAAATATGGTTTATTTATTCAAGTATTTAGTCCCATACAATACTTCTGCTTCATCACATGGCCTCACCTAGCTACAAATGAACCTGGGAAATGTGCATATAAAAAGTCAGGGTTCAGATTGGCAAAAGAGGAAAATGGACTTTGGGAGACTATGATAGTCTCTGCCATATCCAACATAACTGTTTATTTCAGATCACACAGGTCCTCTAAATATTCCATCTGATTTCCTGTGATATCCACTTGGAAAATCTTCCAGAGATGAGGCTGTGTTCACAACTCCTAGATCCCCCCACACCCCACCTGCCCAGTGCAGTCCTGAACACAAATGGTCACAGCCACCAACTAACCCATCTGTCCATGATGCTGGACCCCAAGCAGCACAAGCAGGGACACTCAATAACATTTGTGGGGGTGACCGATAGCAATAATGGCACCAACAACACCAACATCCCTAGGTACTGACACGCCGAGCCTCAGTTACATGCCCTGCACCGTGCTGAGCCCAGCACAGGCATCGTCGTGGTGCGGTGCTGGGAAATGTAGACATGAACTTGGCAGAGCCCAAGGAAGCTCCCCCAGCATCCAGGTTTCTTGCCTCAAATGGGTTTTGCATGAACTCATTCCCCAAGGTGAATTCTGCTGTTTCCTTCTATTTCTTACTCAAAGAGGCAAAAGAAATTTAATCTTTTCTATGTGGCATTGATCAAGATTCCATTTTCCCCTTCAGTTCAGCTAATTTTCATGGAAGGGGCAGGTGAACAAACAGGCTGCCAGCTAGCTGCTCTTACCCCCACGCATGCATATTATCCTTTGCCTCGGGATGGAAGCAGCCGGTCCACTTAGAGCTGCAATAAGCTTGGAGCAGTGCTTTCACATTCTGAGCCTGTTTCTTTTCCTATAACATGTAACCATGCCCCGGACACAAGAGCTAATGCTTGCATGCTGGCACCAAGCAACTGATTCTTTCTTATTGTTACTACTTTTATTACCTGGGTGAGATGCTGACATGACCACTCTCTGAAACTTTGCTTTGTTTTATATTATCAGCACGTGCTGATGAAAAGCATTTGGTGCTTCATGTATAGGACGAGGGAGGCTTTTTCCCATGGCTCACTCCTCAGGGTTCTGCAGTGGACCCCGGTGGCCCCAGGACCCTATGTGCGGCCACATGGCGCTTCTTCTCTGCTAATGCTGGGTGCTCATTCACTAGGTTTGTGCCAGGGATTCCCAGGCAGGGGTTCAAAGGTGGCAGGGCCAGGGTCATGTAAATTGAGCACCTCTGCTGTGTTCCATGTGCTGGGCTGACCTTGAAGAGTGGTGCAGTCTCTGTAAGAAGTTGCTCTGGGATGACATGGGCCACCAGTGTGAAAAAGAGAGAGGGGACAGCACCTTTTGGATTTTCTGTTAACACTCAGATCAACAGATTGAGCTTTTCCCCCCTCTTGGTTTTCTGAGATGTAAGAACGAGTAAGCCTTCCCATCATGACAATGGCCTTATTAAGAATTTTCTGTGTTCCCGTGCCCTGTCCTATCACTTGCAAGTTGAAAGCTGCCCCAGAGAACACATTTTAAGGCTCAACAAAGAATACATATTTTCACATGCTACCCTAGTGAGTCACTTTACTTCTCATACCTGTAGATTCAAAAACGCTTAAGTATGTCCCATGGTGAGTTTCTATGTCAAATGCCTCCCTACCCTGTTTTTAGGACTGTATTTGCAAATACTAAGCTGTTTCAAGATTGGTTTTTAGGCAAATTGTTTAGCCAGACCTCATTCAGTGAGTCATTGCAGGTAAAGGACCTGGCCTCCTGGGCACACAGTAGGTGTTTAATAAATGCTGGTCCCTGCAGTTCCTCACAAGTCGAAATTAGCTGAGTGCATGCCTTTGAGATTGAACTTTCTAGTTCTTAGAAGAAATATTTTTCTTGGTCATGATTTTTGTCTCATTGGAAAAGAGCAGAATCAGCAAAATCGCTTTCAGCAGGTCCCAGTGTCATGGGCCTGTCATCCACGGGGCAGACAGGGCTGTCTATGTTTTCTCTGCAGCACTTTGAGTTTCTTCTTCAGACACCGTATCTGCCTTCCGTCAGAGTTTCAAAGAGACCAGTCTAGGGAGCACAGAGATGCTAATGATAAGGTCTCAGCTGTAGCCTGTGGCTGAAGTGGCCTGGTGGGGATGTCATGGGGATTAAGGCATGTTATCTGTAATAAGACTAAACTCCCGCTGCTGAGTGCAGCGGGGCAGCACCAGTCTTGGGCTGGGCATGCGGCTCGGGGCTTATTTTAGAGCCAAATGAAAGCGGCCAATTATCATGTTCTTTAACTATAATCAGCCAAACAGGATACAGGTGGCCACAAAATGGAGTTATTTAAAACAGTAACAAAATCACTTCAAAAAGGGTAATAATCTGGAAGTCTCTCTTTCTGCAACATCTAGTTAAAGCTGTCTAAGCGTGGAGAAGACAGGGGAGGCTTGTTCTGTAACCTTCTCAATGGCAATCGGATCGGGAAAACTTCTTGGGAAATGAAAGGCTGGATCCCTGGCCCCGAGGCTGCCCCACAGCCATTGGGTTTGGCCTCACCATGTAAAGGAGAGCCTTTGAAAATGATCCCAGGAGAATCCCGAGCTTCCTGGGAGGGTGGCTCTTGAGGGGCTCTCGCTAGCCCGGCCAGCTGGTCCCTCCTGGCCCACTGACCACAGAGTTGAAAGCTGATTCTGGACTTTGGCTACGAGACCTTATCTTGGGTAGCGTTTTCTGTGACATTCCAATGAGACTGGGACAGGGCACGGGGCAGAATTCTAAGCATTTCCCAGAATCTGTCAGAGCCTGCTCCTGAGCAGAAGGCAGAGTGAGGGGGATTTAGCTTGACTCCCATCTAATTCTGCCTCTGCTACTTGTTAGGGCTGTGAACTTGGACACACTACTGAGGCTGGCTGAGACTTGGTTTGGCCCTCTGTGAAATGGGGATGATTAGAATCTATCTTGTAGGGATATGCTTCCAAGAGTACCTTGCTCACGGTTGCTAAATAGAGCTCAGTAGACATGAGCTATTGTTATCATGGTCCTCAGCTATGAAGCCCACGGACAGAAGTTCCCGTCATGTCTCGATAACCCTGGTGTGACTCCTGAAGGTGTCTTGTACCTCAGTAACAGGTGCAAATTTTACACTGCACTGTATGTGCCAATGAGCTACGAAAATTGGGAGGCCTGTCCATCCTCCAGCCATCTGGGTAAAGCCTGAGTCAATTCCCATTGCATTAAACACCACCCCCATTAATTAATAATGGCAATGAAAACAAGACTAATAGATTATAACAGCTGCTGCAGCCTTGCCTTCTGCTGAATGCTTCCTCCATACCGGATCCTATGCTAAATGCAATACGTATATAACCTCAGGTCATCCCATAATCCTCCCGATAAGGTAGCCACTTTTCTCACCATTTTACAGAGGAAACTGAGCACCCAAAGAGTAAAACAAAACAAAACAAACAAAACCACTGTAATAAGTGGACGAGTTAGGATGAAGCTCAGCTGTTACTGACTTCAAAGCTGTTGCTTTAACCACTAGGCCATACGGCCAGTCACTTGAGCCCTTGGGAATGGGGTAGCTTTAAGATCCCAAACTCCAACAAAGAACAAAATGAGGCCTTCTGTTGTAAGGATCATAACAAAGTTAGCATGCTACATAGTATATTTCAGTGTATTTCCACATGTCTGGTTATTTAAATCTCAGGACATCTTTGTGAGTCATTTTACAAGGGAGAAAATGAAGCCTCAGAAGAGGGTTAGCATCTTGCTCAAGATTGCACCTTGGAGGGGCACCTGGGTGTCTCAGTTGGTAAAGCATCTGACTTCGGCTCAGGTCATGATCCCAGGGTCCCAGGATTGAGCCCCGTGTCGGGCTCCGTGCTCCCTCTTCCTCTGCCCCTGCCCCTCCCCCTGCTCGTGCATGCTCTCTCTCTCTCTCTCAAATAAATAAATAAATAAAATCTTAAAATTAAAAAAAAAAAAAGATTGCACCCTGCATAATGGCACCCAGATAATAACCTTTCAAACCGAGGCCATACTGTATCCACGTCTACAAGACTCCAAGCGCAGGCACGTTCCATTCAACCCATGCTGCCTCTCACCACACTCTGGCCCAAGTTCCAGCTGTAGGGACAGAGTTGAGCAGTATGAAAAGGATGAAGCTAATCATAATTCTTGCCAAGTCCTAGAAAGCCCTTTCAGGGGCACCTACAGAAATCCCCTGGATGAGGTGGAGACTATGGCATAGTGGGGCAGTGAGGGACCGAATAGAGTTGTCCCTTGTGGTCTGCAGTTGGTTCCATGGTTTGGGGTAGCATCAGGGCTATGCCAATGATGAACATTTCACTGGAAATTTGTTCAGGGACTTCCCTGAGCCAGATGCTTGGCTGGTTCATGGGCTTCATTTCTGTCTCAATAAACTCAGATTCTCCTGGCATCTGCTGTAAAGAAAAAAGCCAGAGGACAGTGAGCAAGACTAGAAGAAATGTTCTGATGAGGGAGAGGCTTTGGGGATTTGCTGGGAGATTGTGTGACCACTGGGGCCCTCCTGGGCTCTGCTACCAGACACCTATGTGGTGCTGGTCAGGAGCCTGTTTCCATCTTGATTTGGTCAAGCATGGTCAGTTTTCTACTTAGTGCCATAGATGGTTCTCTGTTTAATCAGTTTGTGTGATGCTTCTAGCATATTGTCCAGAAGAGGAGGTCTTCATCCCATAGTTTGAATTTGACCTCTTCTATCTAGTTGTGACATCATCTCTTCAAGACTCAGGCAATCAGGCAATCATTCATGCCTTCAACTTTTGGAAGCCGAATGCCTTCTCCATGTTGGGTGCTGGGCTAGTGCTCGGGGTCCAACACCTGTCCTGCTGCATGGAACTTTTATTCTAGTGTCCATTCGCAGCCCAACATTAAATATGCTCCAGGTTAAGCACTGTATTATTCTAGAAAGGAATCCCTTCTGGGAGAATTCCTTGCAGTTATTTAGAAGTTCATGTGTTGCAGTATTAACATGTCATCTGGCAGTTATGTAATTCAGGCCAGACTTCAAGTGTCTCTTTTTTGGGGTACCAGAGTAGCGGGAAGGGGAGCTGGTAGGAGGATGGAAGACATGTTGCCTTTGGGATAAGATGTTTGCTCCTTCTAGAACCTTTAACTGGCTACCAGAAACCGCCATTCTCTATTCTCTGTAAAGTTGTTGATGAGGAATTAAAATATCTGGAACAATTATAAAATGAAATGTCTTGGCAATTGAGTAAAGGTCATAATTGGAAATGAGAGCTATACTTTCATCACCAGTGGAGGAAAAAAAATATCCATATTCTTGTTTCATAAATGGTACTGTTTCAAAAGCAAAAAT
This sequence comes from Phoca vitulina, assembly GCF_004348235.1. Classification (NCBI taxonomy): domain Eukaryota; kingdom Metazoa; phylum Chordata; class Mammalia; order Carnivora; family Phocidae; genus Phoca; species Phoca vitulina. The sequence goes on from NW_022589716.1 coordinate 12,324,955, forward strand.
ATAGTCACTGTTATGGTGGTGGTAGTTGGGAGTGGGGATTACAACAGATGAGCCAAATGGTTTCCAAAAAATTGTCAAAGTGCCGGACTTATCTTGGTCCAGGGTTGTTTCCTAGTGCTTGAGAGAGACAGAGGATCCTGCCAATTCTGAACTCAAAATGGCCCCTCCCAGCTCTCCTCCACCCTGGAGACATGGCCCAAGTGGATTCCCTCCGGGGCCCAGAATCCAGTTCAGAACAGCAACGTCCCTCTGGAGTATCTGCGTCCATGCAAATCAACCTTGTTTAAACCAAAATGATTGTTTCATCAAGCTGGGGGGTTTCTCATCCCTGTCTCCTCATCTAATCCCAATACCTTTACTCCCTTTGCTCTTCAGTTTCCAAGTGTGACCTGTCCGTGTCTCCAGTTCTAGACTTTGCATGTTCCTCATTTGTCATCTTTATTAGGCCTTCATTTATTTGTGTTTGTCACTGCTGCACTTGATGGTGGTGTGGTGACCGTTCACCATGCTGGTTCACATGTAGCTTCCCATTTAGTGACCCTCCTTTCTATTCTTTCCTATAGAATTACCCTTTATGACTATCAAGCCATGTGCAGGGCCAACAAGGACAGCAGTGATGGCGCCAGAGGGCTATTGGATGTGAGTATGGTGCAATCACCCAAAAAACAGGGCCATGTGTCTATCTGTTTCTGAGTGTGAGCATATCTTTATCTTTGGAGTAATCGAGTTTATCTTTTTCGAAACCACGAATGTTTTAAAGTGTCTCTTAATTTTACTGGTTAAGAAAAACCACTTCTGTTCAAACCCAAATCCATTGATTGTATGAATGACAAGTGGGTCTGACATCTTTGATGGACAAATGTGCCCCCTTTTGATGGATAGAAAAGGGGAGAAGTTTTGGAGATTCTCTCATTCTCATATAAAAGAGAATTTGAGTTGGCTCATCAGAAATCTTCCCTTTGGTTTGTAAGAAACCTATTAGCCTGTGAACAAATTCACATTTTGCTCATAGATTCTCTACCCTAATCAGGATGCTGCTGAGCTTCGGTGTATCATTTTCACCGGAGCTGGTTCCATCCGTGATGTCACAATGGAGAACCAATCAACATAGATAGTGTATCATTAGAAACAGGCTTTCAGACTGCCAGAAATTAACTATTATAATTTACTCCCAGTTAAAAAACATAATTGACAATGTATAAGCAATGTAAGTTTGGCTACCCATCACCTGAAAACACAGGAAAAACAGTTACAGTATACTTCGACATAACCCCGCATGTGTATATAATAAATATAATCTTTGCATGTTATCATTTTGTAAATTCCAAAAATTAACCTAAAATCTTGTTTGAAACACAAAATTTATGAGCCATTTTCGTTTTTAAAATATAAACACACACCTTCTCATTTGCAGATGTAAGATCTTGCAAGGAAATTATTTAAAAGCCAACTATTTAACGTGGTCCTCCTCCACTGAGGGAGCAAGAAATGATTTGGAGCTGGAAAATTTCTGAAAGGCAACTAGGAACTGAAAGTTGAATGTTTTGAAAAATACCGCTTTTTAGTGAGAATCAACATGCCTTTCCAAATCCAAATTCCCTAGACTTAGCATAAATATTTCTAGACTTAAAACGTTCCCAAGATATGTTTTCATCATTAGGCTTAAAAGCTCAATGGCTTTACCCTTCAGAATGATAATGTGCATTTAAATTTTTAATCCTGTATTTACATAATCCCTTTGTGTACCCATACATTGAGCCAGTGTCTGGCACAGAATGCTTGAGTGCCCTTCCTACCCTCCCACCCAAACCCCTGCCCCCGAGGGAGCTGCCCCTGTGCCTGCCCCTCCCCAACTCCAGAGCCACCCTAATTCCTCTATTCATTCCCTCCTCCCAAGGACCCACACTACCAAGGACCCCTGAAATGTCACTACCCATCCCGGCAGGTACAAAGGCACAGAACTGTCCCAGGGTCTGACCACCAGGGTCTTTTTGAAAGAAAGATGGTTCTTTTCCAAGCAATAAGAAATATAATGGCAGAACCACTGGACTGCAGGTAGCATTCGGTTTTAGGAAATGGTTAATAGTTCACATCCTTATCTGATCCTAATCCTGAGGGCCCTGTGATTGAGGGAATGATGTTGACACACTCAATTAAATCAGAGCAAGAGATCCAGTCTGAAATCTGTGTGGGCTGAGAATAACCCCAGTAGACTGTTATTATTGTTGTTTTGTTCACTGACTTACTGACTTGAAAAGGGAAATGTCAAGAATGGTTAGAGGTATATAAATTGTTTTTTTGTTTTATTTAAAACTGGATAATTCCCCCATTCCTAGTTCTCATCTTTATCATCAAAATGCTCAGAAGGTAGGATTAAATATCCATCACTTCAGAGACCAGGATTTGGCATTTCAATTCTCTGATAACGTAAAGGCAACCACAAAAGATTCTGAGATTTTTCTGGACCTGCCATCTGGGGGGCAGGGGAGGGAGGGCTTTGCCAAAGTCAGCGCCTCTCTCAAGTGCATCCACTACTGGAATATCTGGCATATGTAGATTCAAAGAGCCAACTGAGGGGGAGACCTGCTATTTTCCAGAATTCAGGAAATTGAATTATCCACATAGAAAATATCACAGAGTAAACAATCCAACTGCTTTTTTAAATTAAAGTATTCTAAAATAAAGATTAGGCTATCAATACCTTCTTTTATAGAGTTGAAGGGGATTTTCTGCAAGGATAAAATCACATGTTTATATGGTTGTCATTTTTTTTCCAAATCCAAATATGTATGTGTGAGAAAAGGCAGCTTAAATCCTACATAACTCATGGGCAACATTAAAATCAAGTATATGAAACTTGTCCTTATTTCAGTGAATGACATACAGTGATGGAGAACAGGGAATCACCTTTCTGAGAGGCAGATCTGTGAATTACCATTTGAAATTAGTTATATGATTTTAGCCCCTCAGCATTAGGCTGCAAAATATTAGCCCCTGGAGGGTAAAGTTTTAAACATTGTTCGCTGAACTTCCTTTTTCCTCCCAGAGATAACCCCTGTATTAGATCATGTTTATTTTACTTGTAAATCACACCTCACTACAGGGGAGTTCAAAGTTTTAAAATGTTAGTTTTAGGATACAGTATCCAATCATGTTCTTCTTTTAGCTAGAGCTTCACTGTTTTTTAAGGTGATATCAATCTCTCTCGAAGAATAACATTGTCTTTATGTAAAGCCTTAAGTTAAACTACAAATTTCATATGTGATGCATTGTTTTCAATGAACTGAATTCTTCTCTTCAGCCTTATAATGCCTTCCTTGCTGCAGTAAAATGGATAATGACAGAACTTGTCTTGTAAGTACAATTTGCTTCATTTTTAAAGAGTAATATTGTTTTTCTTTTGTATTATAAAGTGAATTGGAAGACTGCATTTCATGTTTTCAACAACCATTAGATTCAGAATGCTCTGAGATAACTTCATCGAACATCTCGAAATATTGAAAGCTGAGACCAAAAAATTATCTTTCAGTTATTCATGGTCACTGCTTATGCCCTTATGTCATTGCTTAGCAGACTAACAGCTTGCAATATACAAACCAAATTTATTTATTGTGGTTAGTGTTAAATTTAACATAGATGTCTGGCTGTTTTTAATGCAGCCTGGGTGGGCTGTGGTCAGAAGAACAAATTGCCAGGGCTGCCCACTGTGCTCCTTTGGATGTGTTGGCATGTGCAAGGGTGGGGAGGAAGGGGGCTTGTGCAGTGGTGGGCCAGGGGCTGGGGGCTTTTCTCAGGTGTGAATTAATTGTTTACCCTGTCAAACTACAGTCCTATTTGGAGGGTGCTAGATGCATCTGTGATTTAGGTCAGATTGAAATGGCACAAAGATGAAAGGCTTGACTCCCAGAAAAGATATTGGACGCATGACAGAAACACCATATCCCACGAAAGGGAGAAATTCCATGGACGAGCATGAAAACCGGATTGTTTAAGCTGCACCACACTCTCAGGTTCTGATTTTGCCCACCGTGGCTCCACTTCTGAGTGTTTGAGGCAGATTTCTTACCATTTGACGAACAGCCATTGTCTTCTTCATTGCTTTAATGTAACCTATATTAATTTAACAACATTATAAATTGAAATTCATTTCTCTTATGTACACAAGAGGCAGAAAATACAGTAACAGACAATAGTGAGATTTTGATTGACAGTGAGCTGCTGCAGGAAGCAGTCATGAGCCTAAAAGAGAAATGATGGAATTTTGATCTATCTGTATTCATTTGGAGGATGGTTTATATTACTTTTGCATTTTTTACTAACAATTGGGAAATTCTGATTTTTTTTTTTTTTTGAAGTTGCATTGTGGCATTTTTTTTGAACTTGATGAAGTTGCAAACTTTCATCAAGAAAAGTTTGTTCCATCTATGCCTACACACACGCACACACACACACACACAGGGCTGAACAGGTTTGCATTGCAGTATAAATCTGGAAAGCATCCTTTATTACTGCAGATCATAGTCTAGGTAGAGAATATGCTATTTGTATCTGTGCACGAAGGCAGAGGAAGCCCTTTGGAAATTGACTTTTTACTATAGATTCAGCCTATAACTGGAAAACCATTTCTGCCCACAAGCAGGATATTTCTCCACAGAGTCCTTGAGTCTAGGGAAACCCGATTTCAGGGTTTGGCTGGTATTGGTGATCAAATAGCCTTTCACAAGTAAGATAAAGCCCAGTGAAAATTCCGTGGTCACAGAACCAACCATACTGGTACCTTCCAATCATGTTACTGTTTCAAATGCAGTGAGCGATGCTGAATAACAGAATGTCGCTGTCCCATTCAGGGGGCAGATAACCAAATAACCCTGGGCTTTTGCATCCCCTGCTTAGGTTCCTGGTGGAATTTAACCTCTGCAGTTGGTGGCACTCAGATATGACAGCTAAAGGTAAGCAGCAGCTAGTTCCCATTTCTCAGCTCAGAGTGATAAACCCAGGGTTCACTGGCTACTTTTCATCAAGGATGGGCTCACGCACAACTGCCCAGGACAAAGTGATGATTTTTCAGCTCCGTCAGCATCTGTGCTGACTACAGCGCTGTCCCGTCTGACCAGAAATTCCACAGGTTTCATTCTGCCCATGTTGAATGCACACTTTGACCTGTTTCCTTAAGTAAGACTTTGAGGTCATAACGTTGCACGGTGAATTCTTCAACAAGCTCGTGGGCAGTGCTTAAAATCGAAGGGAGGCGCATTGCCTTTTTCAAGCTTGAGTGAATGGATAACCACTCTGGTTTTTTGTTTGATCATTTTTTTTTTTATAATTATCCTCGTAAATTATAAATTTAATCATATTACTCTCCCCACTCAAAAGCCTTCAGCGATTTGAGCAGTAATTAGTAGAAACTCTCAGAGGTGTGAGTTGCAGTTAGATGAGTACGGATTTCAGTCCTGGCTCCAAGGTTTGCCTTTGGCAAGTTAGCTGATCTCTTCAAGACTCAGTTTCCCCATAGTAAGCAAACTGGGAGACATAATAAATATTATTTACCTCCTGTCGTGTATGTGTTTAATGATACATCATACTATATGCTGAGCATGGTGACTGGAACATAATGAGCCCTCAAAAAATGACAACTGTAATTAACTTCCGATACCAGCGTTGACACTGTTGACCACAATGATGACTAATCGAGTCCCGAGGCCCTACGAAGCCGGTACTCTTTCATGAGGGCGGTCTCGCAGCCATCTGCCCCACCTGCTCCATCACACTCAGATAATGCTCTGCTCTTTCTTTTCCTGCATGCATTCATTCTTGCTCATTTTCTTACCTGGGATGACAGGAACTAGCAGTACGCTAGACAGCTATAATTTTTTAATTATCTGTCTTTTTCAAAGAGGTAGATTAACAGTGTTGCAGCCTTCCCTAGGGGCTGGCTATATTTCGATCTGACGTTTCCTCTTCCGTCCCTTAAGATCCCAGTCGGGCAGGATTCCCTCCATTCTTCCAGGAAGAGTTAGCAGCATTTCCTTCTTGCTTCCATCCCAGTCAGCTCACATATTTATTTCCCCAGCTCTTCTGCACCATCATTGTCTCACTTTGTTGGCTTCACGCCAGAATTCCTTGATGGCAGGAGCTATGCCTCATAACCGCTGTTATCCCTTAGCACCTAACTGGTGCTCAGTGAACTGTAGGCGCTCAGTCTTCACTTACTGAATACCCTAACAATTCTTATGCTGGGTATGACCTTTATAGCCACTCTCATCATAGCTTTATAATTTACAAATAGGCTTCTGTTGCCTAAATTCAGGAGCTCCCTCATTTCTTGTTAGAGTATGACATGGAAGGACACCTACAGAGAGGTGTGTATGCGTACACAGCTGCACCGGATGGCCTCTGATTACAGTGAACCTAGTCCAAGTGTGTTTGGGGTCGGCCCAATCCTGAGAAGCTGAGAGCCCAGGGAAACAGCATCTGTGTGCCCTGTTCTCTCTCACACTCACACACTCACACTGTCCTGGTGACCCTTAGTATGTGAGCTCCATACTTGCCCCTTCCTCTTGGGTTAGGACCTGCTTTGAATGTCCCTAAGCCCACTTCTAGAAATCTGAATAAACTGGGGTAGGAGCAAAGGATTCTAGGACAGGATGATCATCACTAAGGAACTGATGATTGCAAATACTGGTAACTCTTTAAGTGATGAACAATAGGGACAATTCAAAATAAATGACAGCCCATCCACGGAGAGGCAGAGAAAACCTTTTAACAAGATTCTGTTTCAAAAACAGATCTTTTTAACGAGATCAAAAATGTTCATGAAATGAAGTAATATAGCAAAATAAACAACATACAGAACTGTATATACCCCAGAAAAGCATCCAATGGTGGGGGAAGGAGGGGGGTATGGATTTAATTAGGGTCAGCGATCAGTATGGCCCGTGGGGAGTCAATAAGCAAAGAACGAAATATGAATTAGGAAGGGAAGACTATTATGTCCCCCAAGAAAAGTTTGCCTATAACACAAACCTGCTTTTGATGAAAATTGCACATGATTTGGAAGTGAGATCTGAGAAAGGACCTATTAAATGGGTGCTTGCTCCCTTGTTCTATTTACTTTCCTTATTCCACTAGCTTCTCCACAGGTTTACTATTAGGAAGGGAAATGTTTAGATGAGATTAAAAGGGAGGGACGGAAGAAGGAAGATCAACGGAGGCCAAGAGAATGCACCGCAAGTTGGTCACAGGGCTGTTCTCACCACAGCCCCAGCTCCTTGGGACAAGTCACCTGGGCTTCGAATCTGGCTTTGAGCTCTGGGGGGCTGGAGCAGCCGTTTTGCCTAGATGAAGTGCTCTGGCCTGGAATCAGGCAGCCTTCTTCTGCAGCTGGCTGGTTACTTGCTCCTGGGCAAGTCTCTTGGTCTCTCTGGGCTCTGGTTTCCCAGTTGGTCAGCAGAGAGAACCACGGACCTAACGCGGGTGTGAGAGATGGATTAGGCGGTGCACGCTAAGCCCATGGGCAGACAGGGCACAGAGCTGGTGGGTGGTGCTTACGCTCTGGGCAGCGGTGGCTTTTGTGACTGAGACCCTGAGACTGAGACGCTCTTAGGAGTACGTTCAGTGCTGAGGGCAGCGGGCTGGTCGTCTTCAGGGTTTGCTTTTTGGCATCCCTCTTCACAACCGTATGCCTGCCCACCTCTGGCTGAGGAGCTTCCGAGGTGAGCATGAGGATGGCCCACCTCTTCATGCCAACCTGCATCCCCATTTCCCCCATTCTTACTCCCCCGGGCCTGCTTCCCTTCCCCATGACCTGCTCATGCAGGTATCTGCCTACCCTCTTGTGCTGGTCCTTCAGATTTGACAATCAGTTTAAAAGTTTTTGTTGTGTGCCAGTCACTGTGATCTTTGCTCAAACCAGTGGTTTTCAACTGGGGGTGGGAGGGGATGGGGTGGGTGAGGATTTTTTTCTCCCAGGAGTCATTGCAATGTTTGGAGACATTTTTGGTTGTCACCACTGGGGGTGAGTTGGGGGTGTTACTGACAGCTAGTGGGTAGAAGCCAGGGATGCTGCTAAACATCCTAGGACACACAGCCCCTCACAACAAAGAATTATCCTACTCAAAATGTCAGTAGTGTCACTGTTGGGAAACCCTGGTGTAGACCGAAGAGTATAGGGTAGGGGATGAAGAATAAGGAAGAAGCATATGGGGCGCCTGGGTGGCTCAGTCGGTTAAACATGTGCCTTCGGCTCAGGTCATGATCCCAGAGTCCCAGGATTGAGTCCCACATCAAGCTTCCTACTCAGTGAAGAGTCTGCTTCTCCCTCTGACCCTCCCCGCTCTTGTGCTTTCTCTCCCACTCCCTCTCAAATAAATAAATAAATAAAAATCTTTAAAAAAAAATAAAGCAAGAAGGATATGGTCTTTGCACTCATGATGCTTACAGAAATGTATGAAGGTTCCCATTCTGAAATTTCATATCCCCTCACCCCTCCTCCCCCTGTATCAGGACCAACAGCAAGGAGAATTTCAGCTAAGAGAAATCAGGTGATGCTTCATCTCTCCGTGTTATGTTTTAGAAGCTTTTTAAAATGTTCCTTAATAGATAATTCCAAGTCATGTCATCCTTTTGCCACACTGTGAGACCTTCCCCCAGACTGTAGACAGACCTTGTCAAATGATTGTATGGTCACCACACGATGTGCTAGCATACAGTGTAGTGCTTTTCCATTTCCAGAGTGCGGGCCCTAGACGATCTTCAGATCATTTCATCATACCTGAGAGGTGGGGACTGCTGGAATTTGTCACTAAACCTTTCTGAGCTACTTGAGTCAGACAGCTACTAGATGATGGGCTCAGACGTGAGCCAAGAGCTCGGCTAGATGGCAGTGAGCAAGGCAGCCCGCCTTCTTGGAACCCCTGTATGGGACTGGCTACTGTACGTGGATTGTCTCGTTCGGGCCTATAGGCCTCTGCTGGACAGGGCTGCCTTTTTCCATTTCACAGATGGAGAAATGAATTCGAATGGGGGGCATGGACTCGTCCTTGGGGCTGCTATCGGCTGGGTATCTTTGTTAAAGGAAAATGTAAATTCTTAGACCCAGAGCATACGGAGAGAAAAGTTTCACAGCAATATTGACTTGCAAGGTTTCTTCATTCTAATTTTACCATTCCCTCACTAGATAAAGACCCTGCACTGAGACATACATCTTTGTTTAGCTAAAAATGGAATCCATAATTACACTGTTTATCTGCTTCATTTCCTTAATGAAGGGGACTGTGGAAGCCCATTTCTGCCTGATTATCACAAAGGTATCATTTTGGCGAAGTTGCACAAAGAGAATGGAGCTTGCTGGCACCGAGTATGAATGGGGGTGCATTCACAGAGACAAAAGAAGAGGAAAGCTTTTCAAATGGCAACTCTATTCATTCCCAGTTGTCTGCCCATAATTACTGTGAACCCAAGTCAGTTATTCTCATCAGGAACATTTGTTGCTAAGGGAAAATTAAAGAAATTCAATTGTGTGGATGCTCCATTGGGTGCTTCATTGTGAGTGAGTGGTAGGTCATGGCTTCAGCTTGGGACCGCCGGCCTAATGGGGACGGAAGGTAGAGCAGTGTAAAGGCCCAGAATGGTGGCGCCAGGATGTGACCATGCAGAAGCGGGTCTGGGCTCCCCAGCTCACGGCAGTGTGACTTGGGGCAGGCAGCGCCACTTAATTTCTCTGGGCTGTAGCTTCTTCGTCTGTAAAACAGGAAAGCAGCAGGCCTTCCTCACTGCATGGTGGTGAGGACTCTGTCCATGCAAAGGGCCTAATGTCGTGTTTGGCATGTAGTGGGTGCTTCACGAGTATTGGCTGTGAAGGTGGCGATGGTGGTTTTGCTGTTTAAGGAAATGATGGTCATGGCGAGTCTCTTCCTGGGGGTCTCAAGGCAGGCCATGTCTGCTTTCTGAACCCCTGTTTCCCGTACAATAAGGAATCAGCCTAGCTGAGCTTCATGACCTCTTGTACGGACAGCTTTGTAAGATAATGCGTTGTAAGTGCCCAATGGCTAAACCAGCATTCTGGAGATCACTGGAAGCCTGAGCTATGGATTCAGAATTGCATAGATAAGCAGTAATGACTGGCAAATGTGTGTGCTGTCCATAGCACTCCAGACAAGGAGAGGTCTTCATAATAAACCATGTTATTTAGATTAAATGTGGCCATGGTTTTATACGATAATTCGCATGTGGCCCAAAAGCACAGCAAGAGGCTTGCAGCCAATCTATAGTCGTGTTGCAAACAGAATCAACGAGGGTTTATCGCCACATCAGTATGGGTGCCCTGCAATTGTCAAGGGAACAAGAATTTCATTTCCAGGAAGGATCAGAGCCAAATGAGCCTCACCATTGAGAGCGCTGGACTCATTCCATTGTAACTGGGCCCAGACAATCACAATTAGAGATGGTGCAATTATCGGGCGCATTTAAATCATGTGTGCTGCCTATCTCAGCCAGCCCCAAAGACCTTTCTTCCTTTCTTTCATTGGCCGAACTTCACAGAGCAGTTAAATATATGTGTGCTGGAGCCAGACGGCCCAAGTTCAAATTTTGGCTCTGCCACATACTTACTGGATGAATTTGGGCAATTCATTTGGTTTTCTCCTCCATTCACTAATCTGCAAAACAGAGATAACCATGGTTCTCACCTTACAGTTTATTCTTTTTTTTTTTTATTTTGTCATGTTTTACTGTTAAATAAATTAATACATGTAAAGCAGAACAGCATCTGGCATGTAGTAATTTCTTAATAAATGTAGCCATTACCATCATGAGCTTATCATGTGCCATCTGCATGCGTGTGCCGTATCCACTTATAATCTGTGTTGTTGGGGTTTTTTTTTGTTTGATCTTTATTTCATTTTAACGGACTCATTTTTTGAAATTCAAATAATTTAAATATTAAAAGGAAGTTTCCCAAATGGAAAGTCTCTCTCGCTTGCTCTACAAAGGAGTCAAGTGCGAACACAAGAACCATGAAAATAAAAAGTGTGACCAAATTGTAGCCAGATGCTCTGAGCTTTATGGGTGGCCTCCCCAGATAAAAAAAAGGGGGGGGGGGGTTTAAGAGCAAATGAAAGAAAAACGAAAAAGAAAGAAAGGTGGGAAAAACTCCCTAGCATCCAACAAGGATGTCCTCAACAAAATCCTCTGACAAAATCAGAGACATTGGAGAAGAACTTGGAAGCGAGTGCTGTTTCCACCAGGTGCCCCTCTCTGTGCTGTAGCTGTTTGGCCCGGGCCTCCTAAAACTGACCTTGCCTTCCCCCTGAAGGCAGGCAATTTGTCATGAAGGCCTTAGATGCTTACATTCCCTTTGTCTGTTTGATTGCCTGAAAAACACCATTCAGGGGAATTATTCAGATATTCAGCAAGCATCTGATAACGCTTGCCAGTGAGCGAGCACCGCAGGGCACCAGGGACAGGCGGGGTCGGGGACCCGGCCTTTGGGAGCATGACACTCACCCGTGCTGTCCCTACAGCGGAGCCAGGAGTCAGGGAGGTAGTCACTGGCCTTTTCTAACCAAAAAGTACTGCTTCAGAAAGGCCCGCCGTTTCTGAGGATTCCGCGCAACAACCCGTAGTCGTGTGGTAGTAAGCATGTTCACTTCAAGAGCCCTCACGGTGCACCAGCCACTTGCCGTGCATTAATTCATCTGATCCTTCACCCGTGTGAAGTTATTCCCTCTTATTCCCATTTTACAGAGGAGAACACGGAGGTGCCAAGAGATTGAACTCACCGGCTGTCCCACAGCAGTGGCAAGATTCATGACCCCTAGTTTGTGCCCTTAGCTGCTATGTATGTAATTTGCCCAGCTCCTGGCACGTGGGTGGTGACACGCTCCAACGGCTAGTGTTTCATGAAGGCTGAGTGTGTGTCCACACCTGCATGTATGTGGAAGTGTGCACGCGTGTCCCTTGGTTAAGAGCTGTACCTGCCTCGGTCTATTCATCACTCAGAACAACTCAGGGAGTTAGCATGGGCATCATGCCTAATGTCAGTGACCAGTTTCCAAAAAATCACATGTCGTACATAAAAAAACTGATTGAATCCACTTCCTTTTGTTTTAGATGAGGAAAATGACAATGTGTTATGCGTTAACCCCAAACCCCCAATCAATTTCCTCAATATAATTAACGCTCAGTGAAAATTCTATATTAAAAAAAAAAAACAATCACGTTAGGATATACATGCTTGGAACATGGCTTCCTGATCACCCAACAAATATCTGGTGGTTACCAAATGCTCCTTTAGCACTTAGTAATCCTGGGCTCACTTAGTGCCGGCAGCCTCCATACGGTCACAAAACATGTCCCCGTGCTTCTGACATCCAACCAACTGTATTTGGAATATAACTTGAGACTTTGTCAAAACATCATTTTGTTAAAACCCTATCGAGTTTTGGAGTTGGAAATGTAAATTGTATATTCTATATGTTTATAAATAGATGTTTATATTTCCATATAAACATCAGCCAAAAACTTTGTACAAAGTTTGGGTATTGGAAACCTATGAGCATTCTACTGGTAAGTTTTTTTGGTTTTTTTTTTTTTTTTTTGGGGGGAGTGGGGAGGGGCAGAGGGAGAGGGTGAGAGAGAATCTTGAACAGGTTCCAACCCAGTGTGGAGCCCGATGCGGGGCTCCATCTCAAAACACTGAGTTCATGACCTGAGCCGAAATCAAGAGTCAGATCCTTAACTGACTGAGCCACCCAGGCACCCCCTACTGGTAAGATGTTAATGGGTGACAAGTCCTGTGACAAGTACTGTACTATTGGCATCTCCATTTTACAGATGAGAATACTGAGGATTAGTTAGAAGCAATGAAGCACAGGATTTATACTCCAAACTTCTCTGACTTCAGAGTCTTCACCCTTAACCACTGTTACAGTATTTACCATCATCATCATTTGAATGTTACAATGGCTTCATTAGAATGCTAGTGTTACTCTTCTTGTTATTGATTACTGTTGTTACTATTTATTATTATTATTAACTGACATTTACTCAGCACTCATTATGTTCCAGGTACTCTACCAAATATTCAACATATAATGGTTCATTTACCTCTCACTTCACCCTCTGATAGAGGAAGAAGATTAGCCCCGATTTACACATTGAAAATAATTGAAACGTAAAGAGTTTCTGGAACTTCCCCACTGGACATAACTTGTTTACATGATTTTATCAACCACCAAGACATTACCCAATGCCTACTAGCTAGCCATCCATGTACCCGGGTTATCTAGTGCTGTATTCCTGGACAAGGAACTTCATAAGGGTAGGATGAGGTTCATGGCTGTGGTTCAAAGACATTACATATTTTACTATTCCATAGTTCAATTTTGTTTCTGTCATAAAACCACGTAGTTGTATCATGACCTTTGTCTCACCCTAAATAATATGGTGTAACTTCTATTTTATACATTTATTCAGATACACGTATGTGTTGTTGCTAAGTTCAAGTAAGTCTGAAGTCCGAGACCCGTTGACTTATGTTGTCCCAGAAAGTATTCTTGTGATCCATAAATGATAGTGGGTGAAGCCAACACAACGACTTGAGGAATTATAGCTTATAGAGTTGCTTGGCAGATGAAATCACTTGACTAATTAGAAAATAATGCATTATGCTGTGCCTAGAAAAATCACAGCACGGCAGGAGTGGAACTGGGTTCTGAATTACTGGGCTGCCAGTCACAAGAAAGCCTGTGCCTTTATTCTTTATCTTCTTTTCTTTTTTCTTTTTCCTATCCCTACAGCCCAGAAATTGAAACAGACCCTGGAGCCTTGTGACACTGAATATCCAGCATTTGTCTCTGAGCGCACCATCAAGGAAACCTCAGGGAACATTGCTTGTGAAGACTGCTCCAAGTAAGCCTCCCGCCTCCTTTCTGCTCAGTGTAGAACTCCAATGGGCCAATGTGTCTGGCGTGCTCACAATGAGAGATGGAAACGTGGCTGCCCTCTTGTATGAGGAAGTGTTTCCACCAGCTTGGAAAAAACATCACTTGGCTTTGTTAGATCATTTAGAATTTGGGAAGGGTTCAAAATGCATGAGAATGCATCCTAGAATAGACGAGGTTTTTAGTTGCGTTTATTGTTGGTTGGAAAAAGTCCTAATTGGTGTTTTCCCAGTTGATGGTTGGCCATTTCAGCTATCTGTTGGGAAAAAATCCTTCGGTGTCTTTCCTGGAGGCATCGAATCTTCAGGATTCGCTGGAATCTGGTGTCTGGGGAATGAGTCTTGGTTGCTTACTAGGCATTTCCCTGATTCCTAATGACATTGGGCCTTTTTTAATGGTTTTATTGATCATTTGGGTTTCTTTCCCCTTCATTTCTGTTGGTAGTTGGCTGTTGGGTGATGAATCTACTCTTACCGGTTTGGGTGTTCTAGGTTTTGGTGCAATTTCTTTGCAGTTGTATGCTTTACATACGTGTCTTCCTAGTCCTTTGACTCCTCACCTTTTATAATGTTTTAGATGCATTGAAATTTTCTTTTGCTTTTATTTTAATGTAGTCTAATTTATTCTTCTGTTCTTCTATGATTTGTGTGTTTGTGCTTTAAGAAATTAGTTTCTGCCCTCATGTCATAATGGTATTCTCAAACAGTTTTATTCTGAACACTTCAAAGTGTTGACTTTCACATTTAGGACTTGAATCCCTCTTGAATTTATTTGTGTGTGTGCCATAATGTAGCATCTAATTTCATCTTTTTCAATATAGTTCCGTGTTAACCAGCACTGCTTATTGAATGGTCTTTTTTTTCTTTTTTCCAATTGATTTATTATGGTACCTGTCTCATATAGGGTGAGTTCCCATCTGTATAAAGATCTGTTTCCAGGTTTTATGGTTTGTCAGTACTGCTGTTAACACCATATCTCTTTAATTATTAGAGCTTTATAATATGACTTGATATTTAGGAGAACAAATATCTTCTCCACATTCTTCTAAGTTGTCTTGGCTATTCTTGTCTCTCCTCTTTCATATTAACTTTGTAATCAGCTTGTTAATTTCCATGAATTATGATGCAGTTTTAATTAAAATTGCTGTAAGTTATAGATTAATTTGAAGATAATTGCTATCTTGTATAATACTGGAATTTCCATTTATAAACTAAGTATGTCTCTTTATTTACATGTCTTTTAATACAGTTTTATAATTTTATGTTAGATTTATACCTTGAAAGCATATAGTTTTTCCTGCTATCAGAAATGGCATACATTTAAAACTACATTTTCTAATTGGTAATTGCTAGAATATGAGAACAACACTGATTTCTGTATATTGACTATCTTGTATGCAGTTGCTAAATGCTCTTTTAGATTTAATAGTTTGTGTATGGCTTCTCTCAGACTTTTTTTTCACACACAATAACATCATTTGTGAAAATGTTCCTTTCTAACTTCCACACTTGTTTTCTTGCATAGAAGTAACTGGAATTGTTGACTAGAAGCAGTGAGAGTAGACAACTGTATCTTGTTCCTAATTTAAAGGAATTTCTTCTAATAATTCCATGTTAACTATGATGGTTGCTATAGGATTTTTTTATTGAGGTATAATTCACATACGAGATCATATTAGTTTCAGGCGTACAACATAGTGATTCAACATGTGTATACATTATGAAATGGTCACCACAATAAATCTAACTCCCATCTGTCACCTTACAAAATTAACACAATGTCAGTGATTCTGTTCCCCATGATGTACATTACATCCCCATGATTTATTTATTCTATTGCCGAAAGTTTATACTTCTTGATCCCCTGCACCCATTTCATCCCCCCCACCCCCTCCCCTCTGACAACCACCAATCTGTTCTCTTCATCTATAAATATGAGTTTTGTTTTGCTTTGTTGATTTATTTTTTAGATTCTGCATGTAAGTGAAATCATGCGGTATGCTATTGGGTTTTCTAAATTATAGTAAAATATTAATAATATTAAATTTACCTTTGTAACTATTTTTAAGGAGATTTTGACAGTGATTTTCTTTTTTAAGTTTATTTGTTTTATTTGTTTCTTTATGTAATCTCTACACCCAACATGGGCCTGGAACTCACCACCCCAAGATGAAGAGTCAGTTGCTTTCCTAACTGTGCCAGCCAGGCCACCCCCGTTGTAACTATTTTTAAGTGCACAGTTCACGAGCATTAAGTACATTTGCAATGTTGTGCAGCCATAACTACTATCCATTTCCTGAGTTGCCTTAGATTTTTGATAGTTAGCCATTTATTAGGTTAAAGAAAACCTCTTCAGGGGTGTTTGTTGCTCTTGTTGCTATTGTGTGAAATTTGAATGGATGTTAAATTTTATCAAAACATTCTTTCTACATTAATTACTAAAATGATTTTAATTTGTTAATATGTTGAGTTACATTGATAAAATTTTTAAAAATTTAAATCATGAAATATATCATATATACTATATCTTTAATGGTAGCTGGATTATCTAACGTGAAAACATGCTCTCTTTCCCAGGATGGTCTTTCATTGCCATGATTACAAAAGACAAAAACCAAAACCATCTTGCTAGGTCCATTTGTTCATGTTATATTGAATTTGCCATCTGTACTCAAAAAAAAGAGTGGGTTAGGGGCCCCTGGCTGGCTCAGTCGACTAAGCATGACTCTTGATCTCAGCTCAGCTCATAATCTCAGGGTCCTGGGATCACGTCCTGCATCTGGCTCTGCGCTCAGTGGGGAGTCTGCTAAAGTTTCTCTCTCCCTCTCCTTTTGTCTGCCCCCTCAAAAATAAATAAATAAATAAATAAATAAATAAATAAATAAATAAATAAATCTTTAAAAAAGGAAGAGTGGGCTACACTTTTCCTTTCACATACTGTTATTTGGCTTTGTTATTAAGGTCATTTTATGGTCATAAAATTTCTTGGATCTTATACATTTTGTATAAGATTAAATTATCTGCTTCTTTTAGGTTTGGTAAAATTTACCCATAAAACTATGAACAGGTGATAGGTTATGTATTTATTTATTTTATTTTATTTTTTTCCTGTGTGAGTAAATTTTCAACTACTGAATTAGTTCCTTCCAGTTGTTAGATATCTTTGGAATTTCTATTTCTTTTTGAAATGATTTTGGTAATTATATTTCTTAGAAAATTGCCTATTCCATCCCACTTTTCATGTTTATTGCATGCATTTGTTAATAGTATTCTCTTTTGATTAAAAATACTGCCGTATTTGTGATTTTGCCTGGTTTTAAATCAATCTCACCCTTCCCTTCTCCTCCCCCTTTCCTCCCCATACCTCTTCTTCTCACCCTCCCCTCCCTCCCCTCCCTCTCTCCCTACCTCTCCCTCCCTCTCTCTCTCTCTCTGTCTCTCCTTCCCTAACTCCCTCCCTCCATTGTTTCCTCCTTCCTTCCCTTGCTCTCAGTACTAATAGAAATGTCTGTTTTCTTTTCCTTTTCAAAGAACTATCATCATTTAGTTTGTTAGATTTTCTCTGTTGTTTCTTTGACTTTCTATTTCATTTATTTTGCTTCTTATCTGTATTATTACCTTTCTTCTATGTTTTTGGGATTTACACTTTATTATTTTCTAACATTTTGTGTTTGATGCTTAGTTTTTGCAACTTCATTCATATATATAATAAATATATACATATGTATAATTTCTCTCTGCATTTTAGTTTATATAGGGTTTTCATTATTATTCAGCTGTGATAATTTTCTAATTTTTACCATATTTTTGATCAGTAAATTATTAAATACTGTTTTAATATTTCCTAATATATATGGGCTTTGAGGCTGTCTTTTTTTTTTTTTCTTATTGATTGCTGGTTAAATGACATTGTGGTCTGTATACCACGTGGTCTTGCAGAGACTTGTTTTTATCCTAATACTTGTCTATGTGTTTTTGAAAGCAGGTTTCATTCTCTAATAACTGAGTACAGGGATTAATGTGTATCTGATGGATCAAGTGTGTTCATTGTGTTTCAAACTTTTGTCATTGTTGTTGTTCTGTTTTAGATATAAGGCTCTCACCAGGCTTATGGATCTTTCCACTCCTTCATGTCATTCACTTTACTTTGCTTTTTATATTTGGAAGCTATGTGACCATAGACATCCCTATTCAAGACTGGTACAGCGTCCTGATAAATCTTGCCTCTGATCACTACTGGATAGCCCAATCTGGGAAAGTACTTTATGCTTTAATGTCTATTTTGTTTGCTAACAACACAGATGCAGTATTTCTTTGTTTGGTGACATATCCTAGGCATGTTTTCCCCCTTCCCTCCATTTCCAACTTTCTTTTTTGTTTTTGTCATTTTGCATTAGGATTTTATCTTATAAATAGAATGAAGCTGGCTTTGGCATTTTTATTATCTCCATTATTAGAGATTTAATCTTTTATAATTTACTGTGCTTATATAAGTTTATTTCTACCATCATTTTATAGGCTGTCTATCCCCGTACTCTTCCTTCCTTCCCTCCCTCCCTCCTTCCTCTCTATTCCCCCCTCCCTCCCTCCCTTCCTTTCTTTTCCCTCCAATTGGACCTACTGAGTTTTCTCTGTTCCTGTTTTTCCCTTCCTAGTATGTAAGGTATGCACTCTTTTCTTGAAGTATTTACCCTTAACCTTGTACATGTTTCAGGATCTCTTCCATCCTCCAGAACAAACTCTCAGAACCTCTGACTTGGATTACCTCCCATCTCTTTCATGTGATATTTCCTAACATTTTAGCCCTGCTGTGATTTTAACCCACCAAATATGTTATTATTGCTGTTGCTGCCTGTAGTAAATGAGATGTTTACCAGTTTGTTTACTCACTAGTTTTTTTAAACCATTGCTTCTTGTTTTACAGTACCTTAGAAGTTTTTTGTTTTTTGTTTTTTGTTTTTTTCAGAAATGATCTAGGAGTGGTAAATGATCTCATTCTTTGTCTGACATGCTTTACTTAGTATGTACTCTGCAGTGATCATTTAACTCCATGCTATCTAAATCGAAGTATTTTGAAGATACTATTCCACTGTCTCCTGAGTTTTAGCTTTGCACTGCCATGGGTGGTCTGGCCTTTCCCCCTCTCAGAGGGCTTTCCTTTGATATTCTGGTTTCACTGACATGTGTCTAGATATAAATTTACTTCTCTGTGTTTATATACTTTCTTTTGGGTAATTTCCCTAAACTCAAGTTCACTAATTTCCTTTCGGTTGTGTCTAGTCCACTGCTTGGAGTCCATTGAGTTTTTAATGTGGATGTCTTTCTATTTATTTTTAGATGTATTATTTGCTTCTTTTAAAAATCTGTGTATTCTTGTATACTTTAAATTTGCTACGAAAGTAGATTTTAAAATATCTGTGTCTTCTTTATATAGATTCTTATTTTTTTTAAAGATTTTATTTATTTATTTGACAGAGAGAGACACAGCTAGAGAGGGAACACAAACAGGGAGAGTGGGAGAGGGAGAAGCAGACTTCCTGCTGAGCAAGGAGCCAGACGCGGGGCTTGATCCCAGGACTTGATCCCAGGACCCTGGGATCATGACCTGAGCCGAAGCAGATGCTTAACAACTGAGCCACCCAGGCGCCCCTTTATATAGATTCTTATTCTTAAATTTTCTATACCTAATTATAAAGGCCTTTTAAGGCTGTTTTAGTAGTTTAAATTTTTTGGGGGGGTGGGTGCCAGTTTCCTTGTCTCTTGTGTCTGCTTTCTTTCCTGGTAGATAATTGGCTCATGTGTTCTGTCATTTTTGACCATGAACTGATTTTTACTATTAATTATTATTTCTGTGGGAACAGAATAGAGCTTCAGTTTCTCTTCACAGTAGATTTATAGCTGGGCTTTAATCATGTATCCTGTTAGTATTGACTGCCTGGGAATTTTTGTTATGTAAGTTTTTGTATTTAGGAGTTTCTGCATCATATAATTACAGTAAATATTTTTCCCAAGTGGCATGTAGTTTCCGCTTAAAGTTTGATTTCTCATGCTAATATTGTTTTTCCTGTTCAGACCCCAGACAGCACCAGATTATCTGCTTTTTACACTTAGCTATAAATGTCCACGTTGGCTCTTAGTGTCTTGTCTTGTAAGTTCTTTTGTTTTCAAACATGCTTGTACAATGTTTTACTGTTTCATCCAGCATGTCTAAGTGTTTAGAGCAGAATGGCTTCCATATTGGCTTAATCCGCCACGTTATAGTTTACTATTCTGACTGAGGACTTTCTAGAGCCACCACAAGAAAGCACAAGAGTATAGTGGTTTAGCGCAGGAGCTATGCCATCAGGGAGTTCAGAGTGTGTGAGCTCCGACTCCAGTAATTGTTAGCTGTGTGACCTTGAGCAAGAACCTAAACTCTCTGAAACTCAGCTTCTTCCTGGGATAATAATAGTAAGCACATCACAGGCTGGTTGTACGAACTAAGTGGGAAAATTTATGTTGTGGATTTAGCATGATGCCTGGAACAGAATAAGCCCTCAATAAATGGACCCATTTCATGCTAGCATAATGTCATATGCATTTGTATGCAAAGATTTTAGCCCCCATTAACTGTTCTGTTAAAATGTACATTTTCCTTTTGATAGTCTCTCATCTCCGCTACTGTAGAATTCCTGTAGGAGAAGGTACAATATATATGTATTTTTGATGGCCAGAGTTCATGTATACTTAAGGAACATTGACAGTTCATCGCTCTGTGGCTCCGTGAAGTGGACTCCATTGATTTTATAACGACTGCAAACCTTTTTGACCAGAGGGATATTATATCCTCACTAGTCATAACTACAGACTTCCTAAGGTAGCCACTCTCTCCTAGTGCATAATAGGTAATCAGATTTAGTGGAGTAAATTAGGTTTCTTATTTCCATTCTAAATGAGAAAACAAATAGAACCATGATAGATGACTGCTAAGGCCAGCAATATTTTTCCTTGTTGACTTGTAGTCAGAAGCCAAAAATATGAATGCAGTTTGATTAAAATAAGTAAACTAAGATTTCAAACTAAAAAGAGACTACTTTTTGTTCAGTGGAAGGTAACTGCATTCCTGCTATGGCCCAGGAATTGAGGTGAACTGGGAAATCCAAGGATGGATGAGATATGAAGTTGACACTCAAGGTATTTACATCCCCTGTGATGAGTCTGCTTCGGGCCTTGACTTCCACACTGGGTTCAAGACTCACAGGAGGTTGGGAAGTTCAGCGGGCCTTATCCCATGTGCTGGCAACATTGAAAAGACACTGCAGGCTTTGGAGGATTTTTGTTTCAAAGCTTCAGGACCACCACCTGGTAGCTCAGTCATATGCAACAGAAGCAAAATAATAAAGACCCAAGGATGTGAGTAGGGAGAGGATTGGAGATGTGTGCTTTTCTTTTCTTTTTCAGTAAAGTTTTTATTGATGTGTAACATGAACAGAAAAGTGTACAAACCATACGTTTGCAGCGTGATTAATTTTCACGAACTGAACGTAGCTGTATAAATAGCACTCAGGTTGAGAAGTGAATGAACATTGCTAGCCCCTCGGAAGCCCCCTACCTGCCCCTGCTAGGTGCAGCCCCCACTTACCATAAGACAACCACTCTGTTGAGTTCTAACATCAATGATTGCTTTTACCTGTTTCTAACATCTAACTTGTGAGATGGCAATTAGTTCATAAGATATGAGGGCTGATGTATTAATGACCTTGAGGGGAGTTTCTAAGGAATCAACTTAGAGAACAAAAAAAGGCCTTAGGGAAAAAACATTAAAGATAGCTAAGGGCTTCAGTGTACAATTCTTGATTGTCTGTCATATCAAGTGGCCTAGACACTGTGCCACACCGTTGGGGACCAGAAGGCACACATGATTCCTGTCTTTATGGAGTTTACAGACAGGTACCTGGATGATGTCAACACTCCATGCTTAGGACCAGGATTATAGAGTAAATGTCACATAGAAGCACAGAAGGGAGGCTTGGGGTAGTCAAGAAAAGCTTCCTGGAAGAAGTGGCATTTAATGTCAGACCACCAGGATATGGTGGACTTAGCAGGTAAGAGTATCCAGGCAGAGGGAAGAGCCTTGCCTAGGCAAGAGGAATTGTGGTTTATTGAATAGATTGCTCGAAGCAGGGAAGCTGGAACACAGAGCTGGAGGTGAGGAGAGCTGGGAGAAGAGGCGAGGAAGAAGTAAGGGCCAAATAATATTGCCCCTTTGATTCTCCTGTCAAAGAGAACTAGTCCTTTGAAGAACTTCAGCTGCTACCCCAATACCAGGATGGCACAACAGAAAACTTGTAAAGAAGGGAGAAAAAAATGATCAGATTCCAGATGATGGGAGAAATGACAGCAATCAGAGTGACAATAATAGTCTCTTGAAGCAGAAAATCATGATTCAGACAGATCACATGCTGCCCTACTATTCCCCCACACCATAGCGTGCACTTGCACACACACACACACACACACACACACACTCTGGTCCTAATAGAGCAAAAATCCCATTTGTTTCTCCTCTGCCGCCCCCTCCTCTTTTCAAGGATTAGATATTGACAGATCAGCTGGGGTAACTAGTTGAATGAGAAATCAATTCATGACTATTTTTTTCTAATCCAAAAATCCTTGTGAGGCTTTGTTATAAAATCATCGTATAATGCTCATATCATACCAAAATAGGCTCCTGACAATAGTCTCAGATGTGTGAAGGCCTGAGCCTTTTGGTATCTTTTGCATATCCCTTTCTCTCTTTCCTTGCTCCATTTTATGAAATGAAGTTTATTAGAAGATACATCTGAGTATTTAGCGAAGTATTTATGAAGATAACAATTTGCATTTGGTACGATCTCTGGATTCTTGGAATGAAATATGTTAAGGAGAAAAATAATGCTATTTGACTTTTGTCCTCGTTCCCTTGTTGACGGCTGGTAGATTTTTCAGTGCAATGCCCAGCACGTTTGGTGGCAACCAGGAAGCCGAACTCACACATCTGCTTTATATCTACTTCGTGTAGAAATTTGTCAGCCTTTGCCTGGAAAGAGTGAGATTTTGCAGGACTGGTTCTCTAAGACAATTACTAATTTTCAACCAACTTTATAGGTAACTTCAGGTCAGGGGCAGTGACATTCAAAAATAACACAACTCTACAGCATTTGGCCAGGAGCGAGTTGGAAACTGAGTTTGGTGAAAATTATAGCATTTCAGAAATTACGCACTAAGATCTTTTTCAAAGAAAAACATCTCGCCTCCCGCAATGGAACATACAAAGCTGTGTCCGTTACAAACCGTTCTGAAGGCAGCGATTACTTTCCTCCAAAAGCAACGGCAAACCATAGAGCAGCAATCCCAAAGAACTGTGCGCTTCCCACGGGAACATGCTTCGTGCTGCAGTTTGCTGGGGACTGTCATTAACAATCTGCCCATCTCTTAGACAAAGATCTCCTTGGTGCCTAACCATTTTGCTAGAACTCAGGAAACCATGTCAGGTGGTTCTGGCCACACAAAATAAAAGTCTTTTTGGTCTCCAGTGATCTTTGAAGACTGGTTGTTCCTAACTCCGTTTTTATGTCCTGTTTCCAGCATCACTTGATGGTTTTATATGGAAAATACATCAAGAGGTGACTCAGTTGCTCTGAATAGAAACCTTCAGATTGGCAACTCTAAAAGTGGACATCTATCTGTCTATATCATAGACAGATATATTATAACCGAGGGACAGTATGCAATGTTAAAAAAGGATTTTCAAAAATATAGGGTTTATTAAGAATGCAGGAGCCTAAAAGAAAATAAGAATTTACATAAGAATGTCATTAGGGTTGGTGGTTTGGCTGCTTTAACCAATAATTTTCGTCATTCAATATCCCACTGATTATTAAATTAATCTGTTATTCAAACAGCAATCGAAAACAACTCAGCCCATATTTTCTGGGCATTTGTGACTGTCAACAAGTTTAACAAAACTGGATATCTAAAAAGAATGCAATGTTTTATGATTTTCCAATACGTTTCTTTCCTTCTTGATACCCTCTCAACCTTGGCTGAGACAGGGATCCACGCGGAATGAAAACCAATCCCTATGTTAACTACTTCTAGCCCGTTAAGAAAAATAATTAATCAAGAATAAAGCGAAACATGTGTAACATGGACGATGACAGAGCTTTAAAAATCTTGTCACATTTCAATGTTGGCAAGATATTCATTTTTAAGGCAAATTAGATTTTTTTGTTGGTTTTGTGTGTGTGTGTGTGTGTGTGTGTGTAAATGTGTGCGGATGTCTTTTTGGGGGAGTAGTATCACTCATCGCTTTTCATAAAAATTACGTTGCCATCAGTTTCACTTTGGGATCAGAACACAAGCTTTGCTCATCTTCTTGGAAGCCCCAAAAGCTGTGGCTACACTTTGCTTCTCTCATCACTTCTCCCCATGCGCCTTTCATTTGTCCACTAAACTGAAAGAAAGTAATTGGTCTCGAAGCTGTGTTGACATGTTTCGTGGGCTACGGTTCAGAGAACCATAGTTCAGGGATTCCATTTTCCTACAAACTACTCCAATTTCCTGTTGAGGTCTCACACTGGGTGGGCGTTTTACCGCAAGTCTTCAGACTGTTCCCAGTGAGTGCCCTGCAGGTGTTCTTACCAGTGGGCCTTCTGGAAACGACCTGTAAAATGGATCCATTGCACAACGGGGACATGGCGTCTTCCTGAGTTAAGGCTGAGAGGCTGGGCTCAGGGGCTGGACTATAGTCAGGGCTACCACACTTAATCATGTAATGATTTTAACCAGTTACTTAAACATCTGGGTTCTGCCTTGCTCATCTGCCCAAGAGGCATAATACCTGCCTCATAGGAACTGTATGTGGGTTAAAAAAAAGTATAACACTCATACTTAGCACAGTGCCCAGCAGAGTAAATGCTGCATAAATGGGAGATATTTTTATAGAGCACAATTCACAAACCCATCTGTGTTGACAGGGATGTAGGAAAACCACAGAACTCCAGTCAGGCTCCTCTTCCAGATTTCTTCTTAGACTGGAAGGTAAAACTACTAGTTTTAATCAGGAAAAGTAGTTGGTGAGGTTTTTGCTCCAATAAGACTGTCCTAGATAAAGTAGATCTTGGATATTTGCCACTTCCTGGATCCACTTGAGCGCTTGG
The DNA here is from genome assembly GCF_004348235.1 of Phoca vitulina. NCBI lineage: Eukaryota > Metazoa > Chordata > Mammalia > Carnivora > Phocidae > Phoca > Phoca vitulina. The sequence continues at coordinate 12,350,074 of NW_022589716.1, forward strand.
TTCATAAAAAAAAATTGGAAATATGAATTAGGGACTACACATATTCAATAGTGATCAGATACTTCATTACACAAATTGGACACAGACTTTGCCAGTGGGAGTACATTAGTGTCATGAATAATGTAATTTGTAGGTGTTAAAATGTAACAGTTTTAACCACTTAATTTGCAAGTGTACACTAATTTGTTGAAATATTTTTGTATCTCCTGCTCTATAGATTCTTGCCAAACTACTGTACTCAATCTTGTTTAAAATGTGTAAATAAAGGTGATTCAATTTCCCATGAAATAATCATTTGCCCTTTCCAGTGGGCTTAGTTCGCTTCTAAACAAGACAACTTTCCACTCTACAATGAGATTAATACCAAAGGTCAAATTCTTCCCTTTGGAGATGGAGGGCTGTGCGACTTACTTTCCTCCACGTTTTCCCTTGATATCATTTACTCACTTATACCTTGTCATGTTGGCTACTAATGTGCAGGGCTGTGGATCTCCCAAATCAAAACAGTTCCTGTCCTTTCGAATTTTACAGTGTCACACCCACACTGTGGTGGGGGAAAGCCAGCCTCCTCCTCCTTGCTAAGTTCTTGCTTCTTATTCTGCCTCTCAGAAGGGTGGTAGAAATAACTTGTGGATCCTATAAGCAATTTCTTTCCATCAAGAGAGATTTAAAACATGATGATCACATCTGAAAATTTCTCAACCCTTGGTCATCTACTGTTGAGAATGTGCCACTCATCCCTTCATAAAGAGCTACCTTCTTTTCATATTTTGGGTATGGTGCCAGGTTTGAATAATTCAATACTAGCTCTGACAATCAACAACTTAGTTAGTGCTGTATATGTGTGTGGTTGCTAAAAACATGTTGTCCTGAAACTTTAAAAAAAAGGGGGGAAGGGGGAGTAAACACTTTATCTTGGGAGCTGTCTTTTGAATTGTTGAAATAGCGCCAGAAGATGAAAACATGTCCCAGAGGCATTAGAATAATTGGGATTAAAACCTCTGGTTGATTTTCCTACCAGTTCTTTGGATCTCAGTTCAACGAGATACTTTACCGGAGACAGGACTTGACTGATTCTTTCTCAGATGCTCACAGGAAAAAGGCGCCCTATTCCAAACGCAAGGACAATTACAACTTTGAGGTTCCAGATAGAATGGTGGTTGTGTAGGTGTTGCTATCTTTACTTGCCCTTTGATAATCAGTGTTTGGAGAGGTTTTAGTACAGGAAATGTTGTAAATTACTGTTTTCCCTCGCGAGTCCATGATGCAAAATGAGAGGGGCGCATGTCTATAATGACTAGGCAGGTCTCTACCTGACATGAATTAGTCTCACAATTTCCCATTTGTACATTTCTTAATGTGTGGGAAAGCGGGGTGGGAGCACATGTAAGTTTGGCTGGGCTCACAACACAGTGAGGCTTTCCTCTTCCATGCCGGAGGGTAGGAGACCAGCATAGCCAAGGAATATTTTTAGAATGTTTATTTGCATGTGGAATGGAGGAGTGCAGAGCTGTATCCACACTATTGACGTTTTCGAGCTGCATTTCTGCGGTGCATTGTCTCCATCCTGATGGCTGTTTGTGCTGTGACGCCCACCATCCCTGCCTCAAAGAGCAGTCTGTGTTCCTCCCTTGGGCTGCCCGGTGCTGCACCTGAAGTGGCTTAGCAAGTTGCCAAAACCCTATAGATGTGTGTTTATTAACTCTCCAGCTTGCCCTCCATTTGTTTAGCTTGGAAAGAGTTTATATATTCCTATGGGTATTAAAAACCCATCTGATGTATTAAAGGAGCTCAAAGGATCAAAGTAGAAATGCTGCTTGAAATGCAGCATATTGAATATAGACATAAAATTTCTAGACACAAACCACTTTTTCACAGTTCATTTTGTATACTTAAGAAGGGAATTCATTTTTTAATGATCAGCTTTTATTTAGGATTGACATTTCTCTCTCTCTCTCTCTCTGTCTCTCTTTGTTCAGGTGAACTCCAGTTCCACCTTTTTAGGTTTGCTCATGATTTTGACAGGAAAACCCATTGGCAACCTAGGGGAGGCAGGCAATAATCTCAGTACCATCTTCATGCCTAGGAAGATAAAGCCCAAGATCCTTAATGAACACACCAGCCACTGGCTCATGACCAAGGTTCTTGGTGCATTTGGTAGAAAAATGGATGAAGAGGTTACAAGATGAGGGTTAGAATCACCCATGAGCCCCATAACTAGAGGTGTAACTGATCAGTTGGAAGGATGTGGGAGAAATTCTCAGTCTAGGAATATTATATCAGATGTTTCGCAAACAATGCACTGCTACACTGACTTTTAGAAAACAAATTGTACATTTCACAAATGATTCCATTTCTGCTGAAGTAGATTGCCCCTGCCCTCTTGCATTATTTCTGTACATCCAAGCCTATCTGAGAATTTATATATGATTGCTGTTTAGTGAATGTCTACTTTTTGCCAAGAGCTTAGTGTCTCTTTCCATGTTTATCATTCTATCCATTTTTTTCATTTCATCTGCATTTCACCAAGGAGGAACTTGAGGCTCAGAGGAGTATAGCCCCTGACCAGTGTTACAGAGCTGCTAAGTACTTGATGTGAATTAGGTCGGCATCTGCCTGACTCTGAAGCCTGATAGTGAATTCCAGTGGCATCCAGGTGAATGCCTCTCTGTCATGGTACCAAGTCATTTTGTCAGACTGAGTTCATCTCACCATGAAGGTTTGCTTTGGAAACTGACAGTTGCACTCTTCACTTGACCTATGGGAAGAAATTACAAACATCCAATTTGACAAGAGCCGTACACTTCCTGAATTCCAGTTTCATGCAAATCCCCATCGGATCTACTTAGAGGTTTTCTCACAGAACCTAGGGCGTAACTGTTTAAGCGTCTGTGTATTTGTCTTTCTCCCCCACCAAATCAGGTGAAATAGGCTGGAACCATAGTAAAAAGTAGTTCAGGCTTGGTATCATGCAAACCTGTGTTTGAATTCTCAATGCCATCCCTTCCTAATAGGGCGACCTTTGCCAGCAAATGAATTACCCATCTCAGCTACCACCTGTTCATCTGTAAAATGACCATGCTAATAGGACCTACAGGGGGTTGGCTTGATGTGAACATTACAAGGTACAGTTAAAAGGAAAAAAAAAAAGCTTCATCCAGCACCTGGCATTTAGTTGGTGTTCAATATCTGGGAGGTCTTCTACTGAATTCACTATAGATGGGACATGTCCTGTTGATTCCTATATGCTTAGCACTTAAAATACGGCTTTGCATATAGAATGGTGCTCAGAAAATTGTTGATTGAGACAAACTTTCCCAAGGGAATAAACTTGTAAGTGAGCAACAGGGGATGGGGTATGTGTAATTCTAGTAGTTGAGACACGTGTTATTTTGTGTGATATTTGAAAACAAGTATGTATGTGTTTTGGAAACAACTAGAAGGTCAGATTCCCCAGAGCGGAAAGAGAACTTTGTGATTTTCCTTAGGAAAAGAGAAGATGGTCCAGGAAGGGTTTTGCCTAAGGTCCCACAGGGTGAAGCAGCTGATTCCAGATGCAAAGCCCAGGTGGCAGCCTGTTTAGGAATCTTTCTCTGTCACATTGCTTCTTCTCCATAGCTGGTAATTTTTAAAATAACTATTAACTCACTAACTGAATACATAAATAAATGATTATACAAAATATGATACACAAATATAGTAAATAATTCAAATAGTACATAAGATATGCAATGAGAATTAAATCTCCCCACCCCTATAGCTGATAATTTTTAAAATAACTGTTAACTGAACACATAAGTAATTGATGATACAAAGTAGGATACACAAATATAGTAAATAATTCAAACAGCATAAGGATATGCAATGAGAATTAAATCTCCTACCACCTATGACCCCCTGCAACCTGTCTAGAGGATAACCATTGTTTCTAGGTCCTAGTGCATCCCTCCAAGGATGTCTTCTGCAAATACAAACACAGGTGTATTCGGCGTTCCACCGCTCATTTATTATAGGAATGAGAACATACTGTGCATACTGTATTTCACCTTTTCTTTTCCACCTGCTGAAACTGTCTTCACATCTTTACGTACATTCATCTTTTTATTAAAAAAAAAAATCACCTGAGATTCCGTTTTGGGGGATATATTCATTTAACCCAAATTGGACCCAAAACATTGGCTACCTGAAGCAGAGTAGAGAGGAATGTTCTCATATAATATGTAATTTATTTATTTATATGACAAATGACTAGAAGAATTGATGGGTCAAAGGGTATGCATATTGACAATTTTGATATATCCTGCAGAAATGCACTCTGGAGAAGTTAAACCAATTTGCATTTCTACCAATTTATGAGGATTTATGTTAGTTATACTCTTACCAATGTGGTGTGTTATCAAAATGTTGTGTCCTTTGCCAGTCTGGTAGATGAAAAGTAAAATATCACTGTTGTCTTAACTCTTCTATTCATGACTGAGGCTGAATATATTTTCTGTCTTCAAGCCATTTACATTTCTCTTTCTGTGTGCTCTCTAATTAGGTTCTTAACTCTGTTTTCCTCTTGTTGTTGTTCTCTTCTTTTAAGGTATTAGACTTTTATATTAAGCTTATATAATAACAACATTAACTATTTATCCCATGTATTACGTGAAAAACAGAGTTTATCATAATTATTTTCTCATTACAAAAGTAATACATGGCCTTATGGAAACGGTAGAGAAGTTATCTATAGGCTTATCCTTCAGGAGTGAAACAACTGATAGAATTTTGGTGTATTTACTTTCATTCGTGTTTTCTGTAAATTATTCTTCATTTGTTTTGTTTTTCAAAAATGGCACAGTATTACAAATATTATTTTATGAAATGCTTTTTTTTTACTTGAAATGTCATGAGCATAATTCCTTGCCCTTAAATAATTCTGCAGCATAACTTTTTAAAATAACCACACAGTGTGTGGGTTTACTAATTTCCTTAACCAATCCCATTTGGCTATTTATAATATTTGCTATATTAACAATGACATCGTAAATGAATGTCTTTACTCCTAAAACTCCATGTATCCATGTAATGATACGTTTAGTATCAATTCCTAGAAGTAAAAGAGTCGGGAACCATTCTTTGTTAAGATGTTTTGATAATAGTTACATAATACAGATATAAATGTTTATTTTTCTTTTGATTCCTTTTTCTGTTGCTTGTTTTCAGGGAAACGATGTAATTTTGCAAAGAATAGATAATAGGTAGAAGTTATTTTCCAAAAAACCTTCTCCAGGAAGACATGGTGCCAACTGAGAGTGGAAACTTAGTTTGTTGTAAGCTTTTATTTCTCATATTAAGGTGATAGAGGAGAAGCCTGTTTGCAATTTAGCTTAAGACGTAAGAAAAACAGAAAGTACAGTAGTGATAGACAGGTTTATACATTTAATGCTTTTGTTAGTAATCATTTACAAACCTCCTCAGATGATTTTTTAAAGTCTACTTTTAACAAAAGGTATTGACTTCTAGTGGGGTGCCAAGTTAATTATTTCAACTTAATAATAAGCAACATTGAAATGACGTTACACAGACTCATGGAGGGGGTCACAGAAAAATAAGCCCCAGAAACATTTTCTGAATGTGTGAGCATGGCTGTAAGTACAACTAATGGTGATAATTAAGGCAACATGAAAAATTGTTGAGATTAATTAATAGGATAAAGCGCTCAGGGTGTATAAAGGCACAGAGTTTTCTGAGCAGGTCTGTGTGCTCCAGAATGCTGATTTCAGCCTATAGTCAATGTCCCCAGTAAATTATGCTAATGCTATTGATCCTAACCATTTCCTGACTGGGCTTTTCATCTCTTCTTGTGTCTTCACATAGCCTTCAAATGCATGCCTATCAAGCTTGGGAAATTGAATTGGCTTTTAAGAAAGGAGACAAAACAAATAGCATACAACCTTGTTTCTTATAATTGAAAACTGCATGCCAGGAAAGGAAGAGTGGAATGGTCAGGGTATTTAGGATCAATCTGAAAATGTTCTCATGTGACTTCTCTACATATTATGGGAAGCAGTGAATGCAGGTAACCGTCTTGTAATTCATGGGCTAGGATAGAAGTCAACCAACCATGTTCACCCAAGTGATGGAGCAAACTAAGGAGAGAGATCTTCAAGGCACATGAGCTCGAATTCTCCACTTAAATTTGTTTTGAAGATGTAACATCAATTTCATCAATTTTCCAAACAGTGGTGTGAAGTTGCTTTAAAAGTAAAATTGGACAGGGTAATAATGGCTGTTCCTCAGCCGTATTGTGATTATCTCCATCTTATATTATTAGAACATCCCATATGATTTTTTTTCTTTTTTTTTATTATTATGTTATGTTAATCACCATACATTACATCATTAGTTTTTGATGTAGTGTTCCATGATTCATTGTTTGCGTGTAACACCCAGTGCTCCATGCAGTATGTGCCCTCTTTAATACCCATCACCAGGTGAACCCATCCCCCCACCCCACCGCCTTGGAACCCTCAGTTTGTAGAGGGTAGCTCTATTTTCAACTTTTTGAGGGACCTCCATACTGTTTTCCAGAGTGGCTGCACCAGCTTGCATTCCCACCAACAGTGTAGGAGGATTCCCCTTTCTCCGCATCCCCGCCAACACCTGTCATTTCCTGACTTGTTAATTTTAGCCATTCTAACTGGGGTGAAGTGGTATCTCATTGAGGTTTTGATTTGAATTTCCCTGATGCCCAGCAATGTTGAGCACTTTTTCATGTGTCTGTTGGCCATTTGGATATCTTCTTTGGAAAAATGTCTGTTCATGTCTTCTGCCCATTTCTTGATTGGATCATTTGTTCTTTGGGTGTTGAGTTTGATAAGTTCTTTATAGATTTTGGATACTAGCCCTTTATCTGATATGTCATTTGCAAATATCTTCTCCTGTTCTGTCGGTTGTCTTTTAGTTTTGTTGACTGTTTCTTTTGCTGTGCAAAAGCTTTTTATCTTGATGAAGTCCCAATAGTTCATTTTTGCCCTTGCTTCCCTTGTCTTTGGTGATGTTTCTAGGAAGAAGTTGCTGCGGCTGTGGTCGAAGAGGTTGCTGCCTGTATTCTCCTTTAGGATTTTGATGGACTCCTGTCTCACATTTAGGTCTTTCAACCATTTGGAGTCTATTTTTGTGTGTGGTGTAAGGAAATGGTCCAGTTTCATTCTTCTGCATGTGGCTGTCCAATTTTCCCAACACCATTTGTTGAAGAGACTTGTCTTTTTTCCATTGGACATTCTTTACTGCTTTGTCGAAGATTAGTTCCCATAGAGTTGAGGGTCCATTTCTGGGCTCTCTATTCTGTTCCATTGATCTATGTGTCTGTTTTTGTGCCAGTACCATATTGTCTTGATGATGACAGCTTTGTAATAGAGCTTGAAGTCCGGAATTGTGATGCCACCGGCTTTGCTTTTCTTTTTCAACATTCCTCTGGCTATTCGGGGTCTTTTCTGGTTCCATATGAATTTTAGGATTATTTGTTCCATTTCTTTGAAAAAAGTGGATGGTATTTTGATAGGGATTGCATTGAATGTGTAGATTGCTCTAGGTAGAATTGACATCTTCACAATATTTGTTCTTCCAATCCATGAGCATGGAACGTTTTTCCATTTCTTTATGTCTTCCTCAATTTCTTTCATGAGTATTTTGTAGTTTTCTGAGTACAGATTCTTTGCCGCTTTGGTTATATTTATTCCTAGGTATCTTATGGTTTTGGGTGCAATTGTAAATGGGATCGACTCCTTAATTTCTCTTTCTTCTGTCTTGTTGTTGGTGTATAGGAATGCTACTGATTTCTGTGCATTGATTTTATATCCTGCCACTTTACTGGATTCCTGTATGAGTTCTAGCAGTTTTGGGGTGGAGTCTTTTGGGTTTTCCACATAAAATATCATATATGCAAAGAGTGAGAATTTGACTTCTTCTTTGCTGATTTGGATGCCTTTTATTTCTTTTTGTTGTCTGATTGCTGTGGCTAGGACTTTTAATACTATGTTGAATAGCAGTGGTGATAGTGGATATCCCTGCCGTGTTCCTGACCTTAGGGGGAAAGCTCTCAGTTTTTCCTCATTGAGAATGGTATTTGCTGTGGGTTTTTCATAGATGGCTTTTATGATATTGAGGTATGTACCCTCTATCCCTATACTCTGAAGAGTTTTGATCAAGAAAGGATGCTGTACTTTGTCAAATGCTTTTTCTGCATCTATTGAGAGGATCATATGGTTCTTGTTCTTTCTTTTATTAATGTATTGTATCACATTGATTGATTTGCAGGTGTTGAACCAAACTTGCAGCCCAGGGATAAATCCCACTTGGTCGTAGTGAATAATACTTTTAATATACTGTTGGACCCTATTGGCTGGTATTTTGGTGAGAATTTTTGCATCCATGTTCATCAAGGATATTGGTCTGTAATTCTCCTTTTTGGTGGGGTCTTTGTCTGGTTTTGGGATCAAGGTAATGGTGGCCTCATAAAATGAGTTTGGAAGTTTTCCTTCCATTTCTATTGTTTGGAACAGTTTCAGAAGAATAGGTATTAATTCTTCTTTAAATGTTTGGTAGAATTCCCCTGGGAAGCCATCTGGCCCTGGGCTTTTGTTTGTTGGGAGATTTTTGATGACTGCTTCAATTTCCTTAGGGGTTATAGGTCTGGTCAGGTTTTCTATTTCTTCCTGGTTCAGTTTTGGTAGTTGATACCTCTCTAGGAATGCATCCATTTCTTCCAGATTACCTAATTTGCTGGCCTATAGTTGCTCATAATATGTTCTTATAATTGTATTTCTTTGGTGTTGGTTGTGATCTCTCCTCTTTCCTTCATTATTTTATATATTTGGGTCATTTCTCTTTTCTTTTTGATAAGTCTGGCCAGGGGTTTATCAATCTTATTAATTCTTTCAAAGAACCAGCTCCTAGTTTCATTGATCTGTTCTACTGTTCTTTTGGTTTCTATTTCAATGATTTCTGCTCTGATCTTTATTATTTCTCTTCTCCTGCTGGCTTTAGGCTTTATTTTCCATTCTTTCTCCAGCTCCTTTAGGTGTAGGGTTAGGTTGTGTATTTGAGACCTTTCCTGTTTCTTGAGAAAGGCTTGTATTGCTATATACTTTCCTCTTAGGACTGCCTTTGCTGCATCCCAAAGATTTTGAACAGTGTGTTTTCATTTTCCTTTGTTTCCATGAATTTTTAAAATTCTTCTTTAATTTCCTGGTTGACCCATTCATTCTTTAATAGGATGCTCTTTAGCCTCCATGTATTTGAGTTCTTTCCAACTTTCCTCTTGTGATTGAGTTCTAGTTTCAAAGCATTGTGGTCTGAAAATATGCAGGGAATGATCCCAATCTTTTGGGACCAGTTGAGACCTGATTTGTGACCTAGGGTGTGATCTATTCTGGAGAATGTTCCATGGGCACTAGAGAAGAATGTGTATTCTGTTGCTTTGGGATGGAATGTTCTGAATATGTCTGTGAAGTCCATTTGGTCCAGTGTGTCATTTAAAGTCTTTATTTCCTTGTTGATCTTTGCTTAGATGATCTGCCCATTTCAGTGAGGGGGGTGTTAAAGTCCCTCACTATTATTGTATTGTTGTCAATGTGTTTCTTTGCTTTTGTTGGTAATTGGCTTATATAATTGGCTGCTCCCATGTTAGGGGCATAGATATTTACAATTGTTAGATCTTCTTGTTGGATAGACCCTTTAAGTAGGATATAGTGTCCTTCCTCATCTCTTATTAGTCTTTGGTTTAAAATCTAACTTGTCTGATATAAGGATTGCCACCCCAGCTTTCTTTTGGTGTCTATTAGCATGGTAAATGGTTTTCCACCCCCTCACTTTCAATCTGGGGGTGTCTTTGGGTCTAAAATGAGTCTCTTACAGACAGCATATCGATGGGACTTGTTTTTTTATCCAGTCTGATACCCTGTGTCTTTTGATTGGGGCATTTAGCCCATTTACATTCAGGGTAACTATTGAAAGATATAAATTTAGTGCCATTATATTGCATGTAAGGTGACTCTTACTGTATATTGTCTGTGTTCCTTTCTGGTCTATGTTACTTTTAGGCTCTGTCTTTGCTTAGAGGACCCCTTTCAATATTTCTTGTAGGGCTGGTTTTGTGTTTGCAAATTCCTTTAGTTTTTGTTTGTCCTGGAAGCTTTTTATCTCTCCTTCTATTTTCAATGACAGCCTAGCTGGATATAGTATTCTTGGCTGCATATTTTTCTCATTTAGTGCTCTGAATATATCATGCCAGTCCTTTCTGGCCTGCCAGTTCTCTGTAGGTAGGTCTGTTGCCAATCTAATGTTTCTACCATTGTAGGTTACAGATCTCTTCTCCCAAGCTGCTTTCAGGATTTTCTCTTTGTCTCTGAGACTCGTAAGTTTTACTATTAAATGTTGGGGTGTTGACCTATTTTTGTTGATTTTGAGGGGGGTTCTGTCTGCCTCCTGCATTTTGATGCCTGTTTCCTTCCCCAAATTAGGGAAGTTCTCTGCTATAGTTTGCTCCAATGTACCTTCTGCCCCTCTCTCTCTTTCTTCTTCTTCTGGGATTCCAATTATTCTAATATTGTTTCATCTTATGGTATCACTTATCTCTCGAATTCTGCCCTCGTGATCCAGTAGTTGTTTATCTCTCTTTTTCTCAGCTTCTTTATTTTCCATCATTTGGTCTTCTATATCACTAATTTCTCTTCTGCCTCACTTATCCTAGCAGTTAGAGCCTCCATTTTTTTATTGCACCTCATTAATAGCCTTTTTGATTTCAACTTGGTTAGATTTTAGTTCTTTTATTTCTCCAGAGAGTGTTTCTCTAATATCTTCCATGCTTTTTTCAAGCCCAGCTAGTATCTTTAAAGTCATCATTCTGAACTCTAGTTCCGACATCTTACTAATGTCTGTATTGATTAGGTCCCTGGCAGTCGGTACTGCCTCTTGTTCTTTTTTTTGAGGTGATTTTTTTCCATCTTGTCATTTTGTCCACAGGAGAATAGATGAATGAGAGAACAAAATGCTAACAGGGTAACAACGACCCCAGAAAAATTTCCACTAAACAAATCAGAAGAGACCTGAAACTGGGGGAAAAGAAAGGGAAAGAAAGAAAAAAGAAAAAAAAAAAAGATAAAAACAAACAAACAAAAAAACAGAATATGATCATATATGATCAGGCTGGTGCATAGATCAGTGCCACACACTAGATTTTGGGCGTATTTTGGTCTGTTAGAAGAAAGTTCCTCCCAAAATTTTAAAGAAAGAAAAACTTATATATGTACAAAAATAAGGGTTAATACGATGAAGGGACGGGATATGACTGCAAAGATGAAAATTATAAAAAATTTTATAAAAGGAATTGATAAGAAGCTGGTTGAAAAATGAAAGAAGAGGATTTAAAAAAAAAGGCGGGGGGAGAGAATGTGATCAGGCAGGAGACTAGAACAAAGCCATACACTACAGATTTAGGGTATATTTTGGTCTGTTAGAAGAAACTGTATCCCAAAATTTTAAAAAGCGAACAATATATATATATATATATATATATACCAAAAATAAGTTTAACTACTATGAAGGGATAGAATATCACTCTAAAAATGAAAAATAAAAAAGATTTTTTAAAAAAGGGATTGATAAGATGTTGGTTGAAAAAGGGAAAAAGAAGAATTCAAAAAAAAAAAAAAAGAAAGAAAAAGAAAGTTAAAAAAAATTAACTTTGAAAGACTAAAGAATCATGGGAAAAAATGCATGAATTCCATGTGCAGTATTCCCCTAGCGCTGGAGTTCTGCCGTTCTCATTGATCGGTAAACTTGGTCTTGGCTGGCTGTTCTCGCTGATCTTCTGGGGGAGGGGCCTGTTGCCGTGGTTCCCAAATGTCTTTGCCGGAGGCGGAATTGCCCCGCCCTTGCCGGTCCGGGCTAAGTAATCTGCTCGGGTTTGCTCTCGGGAGCTTTTGTTCCCTGCAAGCTTTTCAGACAGCTTTGGAGGACGAGAGTGAAGATGGCGGCCTCCCAATCTCTGCCCCGGAGGAGCCGAGAACTTGGGGCCCCACTCCTCAGTGTGCTCCCATAGAAAAGCAGTCAGTCACTCCCGTCTCCCCGGTCTCCGGCCGCACTCTGTGCTCACCCGGCCTGTGACCGAGCATTTCTATCTCTGGCACCCGACCCCGTGTGGAGTCTCCAAACCTAGCAGATCCCTGCGGTGCACTCCCGCGCCACTCCTCCCAGGGGAGGAAGGGGAGTCTCCCCGGATCTGCCACTTGTTGGGTCCCTGCTGGAGGAGCAGTGGCCCGATTGTGCCGCGGATCACGGTTTATGGCAACCCGGAGCTGAGAGCCCACGCCTGGGCTCCGTCTCCGCAGCCGGCTTCCCCGCTGAGATACCTGGGAGCTCTGCTGCACTCAGGCACCCCAGGTCTTTCTGTGACCCTGAGGGTCCTGAGACCACACTGTCCCAGTGAGGGTTACACCCCCGGCTTAGCCACTGGAGCGATGTCCGTCAGTGGAGCCGACTTCTAAAAGTTCCAATTTTGTGCTCCACTGCTCTATCACTTGCCAGTAGCGGCTGACGGAGGCCCCCTCCCCTGCCCTCTATCCTCCCGAATATCGCCTCGGATTCACTTCTCCACATGTCCTACCTTCCAGAAAGTGGTCACTTTTCTGTTCAGAGAGTTGCTGCTATTTCTTTCTTTGATCTCCTGTTGAGTCCGTAGGTGTTCAGAATGGTTTGATCCCTATCTAGCTGAATCCTGGGACCAGACAAAATTTAGGTCTCCTACTCCTCTGCCATCTTGCTCCTCCCCCCTCATATATATATTTCTTTAACACCTATTTCCTCATCCTTCTCACTTTCCTCAACAGCAGTTACTCCAGACTCTCATCTGAATAAAGAGGCTTTCCTGAATACAAAGTGGATTCATGTCTTTTCTTCCCTACCTCATTTGAGTCATTCTTTTTTTTTTACCAATAATTTTATCCTGTTCCCATTAAATTACTTAGCCTCATCAGCTGCTCTGTTGTGCTCTGAGCTCTACTCAATACTCTGATTCTTCTACACTGACCGCATATGATTTATTTTTAAAATATTTTATTTATTTATTTGCCAGCGAGAGAGAGAGAGTATATAAGCAAGGGGAGTGGCAGAGGGAGAGAGAGAGAAGTAGACTCCATGCTGAGCAGGGAGCTCAGTGTGGGACTCCCTGGAATCATGACTTGAGCCAAAGGCAGAGGCTTCACCAACTGAGCCACAGACACCCCATATGATTTATTTTTAATAGTCACTGTGAGTAAAGGAATTTTATTTCCCACTTTTTAAAATGAAGTCATTTTTCTATTTTTCTTCTTCCTCTTTTTTTTTAAGATTTTATTTATTTATTTGAGAGGGAGAACAAGAGGAAGAGAGCACAAGCATGGTGAGGGGCAGAGGGAGAAGCAGACTCCCTGCTGAGCAGGGAGCCCCACTTGGGGCTCGCCCCCCAGATTCCCGGATCATGACCCAAGCTGAAGGCAGACCCTTAACCAACTGATCCACCCAGGTGTCCCCCTTTTTCTTCTCTTGGAATACTAAGCAGTAGTTTCCAAATACAGGACAAGGCTTGTCAGAATTGTCTGGGTTGCTTGTGGGCACATATGTTCTTGGGCCTCACCTTGACCCACTGATTCCCAATCTCCAGGAGGTGAGTCTGAGAATCTATATTTTGGCTAGGTTCTCCAGATGAGGCTGATGTGCAGCCAGGCTGGGAGGCTTCCTGAGCATCTCCTAGGATAAATACAATAGGGCATAGCAGTACTTTCCTGGACTTCATTGCCAGAAGCTTGACTCTCTCTCTTTTTTCTTATTGGCATACACTAAGAAGAGGCCAGAAATAACTAAGAGAAAAAGAGGACAAAATCAGGGGTGGAATAATACCAAAACTTTCATTTGCATTTCACCCTCCACAAAGATTCAGAGGTTGTTTGCAGAGATGTACAACCTACCAATCGGAGGGGTTATCACACAACCGGGCTCAGAGAAAGATGGCTAACCCAGTGTTTAAAGTTGAGTTTATGGAAAATGAGTGACAGTTCACAAGCGATGAGCAATCATAAGTGAGCCGTGAACCAGGGCTTCGGGAAAACCTGCACAGAATCCACCCAGACATCATTGGCATCTTTGGGCGGAGGAATTTTAGAACTTGTATCCTAGGGTCTTGGAGAAAGCAGGTAATACCTCCCTGCAAGAGGGTGTGCCCAACTGTAAACAGAAGCCAGGGTGCAGGAAGTCAGTCATTGCCATCAGTTTAGAAAGAGAAGAAAGTAAACAGGAATGGATTTCTCCAGATTACCGCCACAGTGATTTTTAAAGGATGAGAAAATTAACTGCTTAGTGTCTCATGGCAGACGTTTCCCCTCTCATGTTCGTGTGTGTTTTATTTCTTTTTCTAAACCGTCTTCCATGATGTCACTTTCCTCCTCTGAAGTAGTCTTTTTTTTCCTCTAGCATTAAATATATATGTTTTTTAAAGCAAAAAGAAACTAAAGTACAACCCTGCTGCTTTTAGATTAAAGTATATATATTTTATTAAATATATAATCCTTTTATGTAATAATTTGTTCCCTGAGCACACATGTGGTGACAGACGCTGTGGTGAGCACCCGGGATTTAAAATCAGGTCAGTTGGGCTCTTTGCCCTTGAACTTGTAATCTATTTGAGGGACCCTCCCAAGAAGTCATTGCATCTGTGCAACAGTTCATTTCGCCTAATTTTGAAGACTCTCTTTCCCGCTCACCAATGTCTGTAACAAAGAGTAGTTGCCTCTAAAAGTTGGGCTATTTTGTCCAAATAGGCACGAAAACCTCAAGGAATCAAACTCTGTTATGGCTGAACAATTTGGTCATGGTACCTAGAAGAGTCAGAATAAAATCCATCCTAGGGTCTATGAATGTGTCCATTTTCTTTTAAACCTTTTATCCCTCCTCCCCACACACACCTTAAGTTATTAAGGTGACCATACCAGTAGCCATTTTTCAACTATAATTTTTTTCATGCTTGGGCTTCTTGAGGCTGTGTTTGTCCAATGAGTTTGAGAAGTGTATGAATATGTATTCATAAGTATAATATGAAATGCTGTATATACACATGTAAGTATTCATCTACACGCATTCAATAAAATAAAAATATGTATGGACATATGAATATGCATCTATAAGCATGAAATTAAGTGATATGTATGCATATAGGAATATTTAGAAATATGACATATGCATATATTAATATGCATTCACAAGTATGAAATGCTGTTATTCTTTATTCCTCTTATTTTTTTTTTTCTTTTTTTAGAGAGAGGGAGAGGGAGAGAGAGAATCTTAAGCAGGCTCCATGCCCAGTGCAGAGCCTGATGTGGGGCTCAACCTCACAACCCTGAGATCATGACCTGAGCTGAAATCAAGTCAGATCCTTAACCGACTAAGCCACCCAGGTGCCCCCTTATTCCTCTTAGAATGTTAGAATTCAGGCGCCTGGGTGGCTCAGTGGGTTAAGCGTCTGCCTTCAGCTCAGGTCATGATCCCAGGGTCCTGGGATCAAGTCCCTCATCGGGCTCCCTGCTCTGCGGGGAGCCTGCTTCTCCCTCTGCCTCTGCCTCTCTCTGTCTCTCATGAGTAAATAAATAAAATCAAAAAAAAAAAAAAAAAGGAAAGAAAGAAAGAAAGAATTCACGTTAGCCTGTTAAAGGCTCTGAGAAATCCTGTAGTGAACAAAGGTATTGAGCTCCTTTTAACTAGGAATTCACAACATTCATCAGTACTTGGCAAAACGATTTCATAAAACCCATCTTGAGACCCACTCTGTTAGGCTAATTTCCATTACAGACTGGGTGAGATAGAAGTCTGTCATGATTTTTGAGATATTTATAAGATGGTGACTTGGACATAATGGTAAGATAATGAAAGAGCCAGGATGTTGCATATATATATATTGAATACGTAAATATTAATATACGGATGCAGTTATGAAGCCAAGAGGTTTTGTGGGATGTACTAGCCTAGAGCCATGTGTCAAAGAGGAGGGGGTCAGCAGCTGTCCGACTGGGTTTGTAAAGTAGAGTGCTATTCTTGGCTGTTTAGTTAAAAAGAACAGAAAAGAGGGACATGTTGGCTACACTGAAAGATTCTTCTAGCACCTTCCCAAAATAACATTTCTTGAAAATAGGACCATAGGGAAACTTAAAAGAGGCATAAGCATTCATCACTCCACCCTTAGAATCCAAAGAACAGTGAGTGCCAGGCCCAGTGCTTTCTCAACCATGTCCATCTTTAGAAAATGCCCCAGTACGGAGTACTGTGGCATTCTTTTTATTTATCACAAGTGATAGTTTACAGATTGACTAAGGGGAAAACATGTAAAAAGTGCCAGAGTTCAGAAAAAAGTTGACACATAAATCTTTTTGTCCTTTTAATGCTCACTGGTAAAGATTAATTTTTAAGCCTTTTCAATGGTAATGTCATAAACATGCACAATGAAGAATTATAGCATAACTAACCCCATGTACCTAGGACACAGCTTCAACAATTACCAATGTTTTACCAATCTTGGTCCATTTAACCCCACCTACATTCTTCTTATGATTATTAAATCATTAGTAGTACTGCTATTATTATTTTGCTAGCGTGTTTTAAAGCGAATCCCTTACATCATATTTTTTTCATCTGTAAATACTTTAGAGTATTAAGAGTACATCTCTTACATAAAAGGACTTTGAAAAAACTTCTTAACCACAATGCCATTATCACACCCTATAAAATTTAGCATAATTCTTAAATATTATCTCTACCTCCTGTCTATATTCACGATTCACCAGTTGTTTCAAAGTGTAATATGTTATTTTTGTGTAAGTGTGAAAGTTTAAAAAGTATAAAAGTGGTTTTTCTTGTTTTTGTTTTTTGCTTTGTTTGAAGCAAGACCGAACGAATTGCACACATTGCTTTGGGCTGTGAGGTCATTTGTCCTATAAGATGCCCTGTATTCTGGACTTGACCAGTTGCTTTCTGGGGTGTTAACTGGGTTCTCTTTTCCTGGTAGTTTCTGTAAACCAGTGGTTAGATGTTGACACTGATTAGACTCTGATCACGTTTTTTCAGTGAGAATATTCTATAGACAGCACTATGTACTTCCTATTACATGGTATCAGGAGGCACACAGGGCCACCGCTACCCACACTAGATTGATCCTTGGGTTCACATGGCAGCCTGACCCTATCAAGGTGTCCTCAGTCTCCACCAGATGCTTTTACACCCACTGATGATCCATTCCTGGATCCGTTATTGCTCCAGAAAATTGGAAAATAACTAGAAAATGGTGATTCTGTCATCTTTTCTGAATGATTAATGATTTGGGGTTGCCTCAACAGATAATTGGTACTGATAAAGGCAGGATAAATGCTTGACTCTGTATCAATTTTCAGAATAAGGACTTGGTGCCTTAGCAACTTTCAGTGACAAACAATTTGGCTTTTAAAGTAACATTTGACAAACTTAAGGACTTAGATGTTTTTATATGTGCTTTAATCCTTTGCAGACTTAAAGTCATTTTGATATGCAACTTTTTTATCTTCGGCCCATGGGAGCCCCTTCAGTTTGATCCCTGTGTTGTTTGTGATGAGACCTCATTCATCTTTGATGGTTTCCTTGGATTCTGCGTAACAAAATATTCTGGGCTTATTTTGTACATTTTATGCTTCAGATCTGGAATCAGCTATTTTCCAGGGAGGCTTGGTTCTGTTTATCGGGCAATATTATTTAGAGACCACAGTCTAGGCGCAAGCATTCATTCTCATGGCTTTGCCAAAATCTTCTAAGTCTTTTCAGGAGTAAGAGCCAGGAAATATCTATCTGTTTAGAAGGAGGAAATAAATCCAGGGCTTCTACCAATCATTCTGATTCCAATTCAAAATTGCATGATTTTTAATTAGCTACTTTGACTTACTCTTACATTGAAAATCTCAGTCCCTAGCCACATTAACATATTAATCATTTGCTTAAGCTACAATATACATAAAATTACTTTGAAATAGCAATACTGATATTATTGCTAACAATAGCATGACTGTGTGTTGTTTAAGAATTCTTTGTGGTCTTTTTTTTTGTTTTTAGGCTAGATCCCAAGACGGAATTAGTATGAAAATACTGTGTTTTAAAGTCAATGGAAATGCTTCTTTTCTTTGTGTGGTAATGCCAACAGTTTCATATACAATAAGGGATTTTGTTTTTCATTTGAAGAAGATGGCTTTTTTTTTTTTTTTTAGTTATATAAAATGTGCTCATAAGGTATGAAGGTCACAACCATGAAATGATGTAATTCAGAGGCACATCACTTCCATCTCCAATTCTCCATCTGTTTTCTCCCTGTCCTGATTGGGAATCATTTTTATTAGCTCTTGGTTTAGCTATCCACTGTTGTTCTTCTTTTTTTAAGATAAGAAAAAAAGAATGTAGTCAGGTTTTTCCCTTTCTTTCACAAAAGGAAGCATAGCATATATACTGTTTGGCACCTAATTTTTTATATTATATATGCTGTAGATCTTTCTTCATCAGTTTGGGGAGTGAGATCTTCCTCATTCTTTTACACAGCTGGTTAGCAGGACTCCATTATGTGGATATAGAAGTTTATTCACTCTTCTGTTGATTGACATTTGGGTGGTTTCCCGTCTTTTCTTATTACACATGATCTTGCAATAAGTAGCTGAACCCACATATAACTTAACTTTTTTAGCAGAATACTTGGGGTGGATTCAGAAAAGTGGCATTGCTGGGTGAAAGGATAAATGCATATGTAATTTTCCTTAGATATTGCCAAATTCTCATGGAGGTTGGATCATTGTGCATTTCTTCCAGCAAAGTCTGAGAGTGAGTACCTCTTACTTTTTAGCCTTGCCAACGAGAGTATTGTCAAACTCTTAGATATTTTTCCCAATCCACATGAAGTGTTTTTATTATAGTTTTAATTTTAATTTCTCTTATTAGAAGTGAGATTTGCAGATGTTTACATGTATTAGAAATATTATTTGTAGGGGTGCCTTGTGGCACAGTCAGTGGCTCTTGATCTCGGCTCATGTTAATAGCTCAGGGTCCTGAGATTGAGCCCTGCGTGGGGCTCCAAGCTCAATGCAGAGTCTGCTTAAGATTCTTTCTCCCTCTCTCTCTGCCCTTCCCCCTGCTCATGCTGTCTCTCTCTCTCTAAAAAAATAAAATATTAAAAAACGAAATATTATTTATAGTAAAATATGTTGCAAATAATTTTCCAAGGTTTGTCTTTTGCCTTTTTCAAGGAACCATTTTTTTTTTATATTTTAGAGATTTTCTTTATCGTTCATTTTCTATTTCATCAATTATTATTTTCATCTTTATATTCAGTTTTATTTTCTCTGGTTTTATTTGCTCTTTTGTGTGTGATTTCTTAAGGTAAATCATCTCTATCTTATTTTCTAGTATAAATATTTAAATCTATAAATTTCTCTCTAAGAATGATAATAGTAGACAGATTTTGAAATGTTGCCTTTTTACTGTCTTCTAGTTAAAAATATCTTCTAGTCTATGTTATAATTTTCTTTTTTGCCTTATATGTTATCTTATATGTTAAGGAGGTATCCTCCTTAATTTTGCAAATATATTGAGAGTTTTTAGATTTCTTAATATTTGATTCCTACTTCAGTTCTCTTGCAGTTAGAGATCATATTCTGTATGATTTCAGTCCTTTTATGTTTATTAAGACTTATTTTATGGCCTTGTATATTGCCATCTTGGTGAATATTTTACAGGTACTTGAAAAGAATGTGTATTTGGCAATTTGGGGTTAGAGTATTCTTCCTTCATTCTGTAAATTTTTATTTTGTTATTTTGAGATTCTGTTATCAGCTGTATGCCCTTAAGATTTTTATGTCTTTTTGACGAACTTTATTATTTTCACTGTTAGGAAATGGCCATCTTTATTGCTGGTGATATTCCCTGTCTTTGTCTGATATTAATACATCCAAACCAGCTTTCTTCTGCTTAGAATTTGCCCATTCTATCTTTACCATATTTTTACTTTCAAGTCTGTGACTTTTTATTTAAATGCACCTCCTGGAAACACATACATTTTGGTCTTGCTTTTTAGTTCTTTTGTTGTTGATGTTTATGGTATATTTTATTGTATTTTTATTCATATTTTTAATTTACATATGATAAAATTTGCCCTTTTTGGTGTAGAGTCCTATGAGTTTTGACGAATACTTACAGTTAGTTGTGTGTCTACCGTCACAATCAAAATATAACAGTTCCATCACCATAGAAAATTCTTCTGAGGTGCCCTTTGTGGTCAATCCATCCCCCAGGCATAGCTCCTGGCTAACAGGGATGTGTTTTCTATCCCTATAATTTAGCCTTTTCCAGAATGTCATATAAGTGAAATCATACACAATGTAACTTTTTCAGTCTGTTTTCTTTTACTTAGTATAATGTAATTGAGATTTATTCATGTTATTGCTTGTATCGGTAGGACCTGTTTTTTAATTGAACAATATGCCATGGTAGGTAGGGGTGTACCATATTTGTTTATCCATTCTCCAGTCCAGGGACATTTGAGCAGCTTGGAATTTTTAGTGATTATAAATAAAACCACTATAAACATTCACATATAGGGGTTTTTACGGACATAGTTGTCGTTTCTTTTTTTTTTTTTTAATATTTTATTTATTTATTTGAGAGAGAGAGAGAGAGTGAGAGAGAGCATGAGAGGGGAGAGGGTCAGAGGGAGAAGCAAACTCCCCACTGAGCAGGGAGCCCGTTGCAGGACTCGATCCTGGGACTCCAGGATCATGACCTGAGCTGAAGGCAGTCGCTTAACCAACTGAGGCACCCAGGCGCCCCATAGTTGTCGTTTCACTTGAATGAATACCTAGCAGTTGAATTGCTGGATTGTATGGTAAGTATATGTTTAATTTTGTAAAAAATCACCAAACTGCCTTACAAAGTGGCCGTACCATTTTGCCCTCTTGCCAGCAGTGTATGGGAGTTCCAGTTGCTCCTCATCCTTGCAAGCTCTTGATTTTATCATTAATACTGATTATCTTTATTTTAGCCATTCTAAGAATAGCATAGTAACATCTCATTGTGGTTTAGCATTTCCCTAATGAATAATGACTTTAGGTTCCTTTACATGTGCCTACCTGCCATCCACACAGGCAATGAAATGTGTGTTCAAATGTTTTGCCCATTTAACAAAATTGGGTTGTTTTCTTTTTTACCGAGTGTTTTGAATGCTAAGATATTTTTGCATATTCTAGCTACAAGTCTTTTGTAGAAATATGTGATTTGAAAGTATTTTCTTCTAGCCTATGGTTTGTCTTTTCATTTTCTCGGCAATGTCTTTCACAGAACAGAAACCACTTGATTTTGTTGAAATCCCATTAGTTGATTTTTAAAAATGGACTGTGCTTTTTTTTTTCATATCTAAGAAATCTTTGCCTAGCCCAGGATCACAAAGATTTTCTCCTATACTTTCCTCTAAAATAGTTATGCTCTTCAGCTTTACATTTAAGTCTGTAATCCATTCTTAATTATTTCATACATGATTACATGATGAGAGGTACAGAGTAAGGTTCTTTTTTTTTTTTTTTTCATTTGCATGTAGATATCCAATTATTCCATTATCACTTGTTTAGAAGAATCCTCACTCCACTGAATTGCCTATGTACCTTTTTAAAAATCAAATGACTCTTCATGTGTCTATGTCCGGACTCTATATTATTCAGTTGATGTCTGTGTCATCTTTTCTCCAATATAAAGCTTTTTTGATTATTGTGGCATAATATTAAATCTTGAAATAAGGTAATAAGAATCTTTCACTTTTTTTTTTTTTTTACTTTTTCAAAATACTGTGTCTATTCTAGTACATTTGCCTTCCCATGTAAATTTTGAAGTAAACT
Source organism: Phoca vitulina (assembly GCF_004348235.1). Lineage (NCBI taxonomy): Eukaryota > Metazoa > Chordata > Mammalia > Carnivora > Phocidae > Phoca > Phoca vitulina. The sequence continues at coordinate 12,372,027 of NW_022589716.1, forward strand.
TGTCAGTTTCTACTAGAAAATCCTGCTGGGATTTTGTTTGAAATTGGGTTGACTATATAGCTCAGTTTGAGAAGAATTAACATCATTACCCTACTTACTCTTCCAAACCATAGACATTGCATATCTCTCCAATTATTTAGGTCTTCTTTGATTTCTTTCATCAGTGGTTTATAGTTTTTAGCTAACAGATTTTTCAAATATTTTGTTATAATTATATCAAAATATCTCCTGTTCTTTTGCTGCTGTGTTAGTTGAGACTTTTTTCATTTCGATTCCTCACTCTTCATTGCTAATATATAGAAATATGATTGGTTTTTCAGACTGAGCTTGTATCCTGCCACGTTGCTAATTTGTTAACTTCTATTTACTTTTTCTATGGCTTCTTTAGGATTTTCTATGCAGACAAATGATGTCATAAGTGCATAGAAACAATTATATGTGTATACTTTTTATTTCTTTTCTTGCCATATTGTCCTGATTAGGTCCTCCAGAGTGATGTTGAAGAGGAGAGTGTGAGCAGACCAACTTTCATGTCATATCACAGAGGGAAAGCATTTAGAATTTTATCATTAGGTCTGGTGTTAGCTATTAGCTTCATTAGATGCCCTTTATTAGGTTAAAGAAGTTCCTTTTATTCCTAATTTATTATCATGAAAGGATACAAAAGCTTGTAAAAAAAATCATCATCTTTTGATCTATATCATATAGTTTTCCTAGTTTAGTCTTTTAATATAGTATATTACATTGATTTTTGAATCTTGAACCACCCTTGCATTCCTGGGCTAAACCATACTTAGTCAAAGTGTATTCTTTTCATATATTGCTGGATTCAAATTGCTAATATTATATTGAGGCATTTTTGCTCTATGTTAATATGGTCTGTTGTCATGTCATGTCCTTTTCTCGTAATATTGTTGTCTGGTTTTGGTATCAGGATAATTGTGGCCTTATAAAATGATGTATGAAATGTTCTCTCTTTTATATTCTAGAAGATTTTGGTAGAGTCTGTATTATTTTTTCTTTAAATGTTCGATAGAACTTCCCAGTAAAGTCCCTGGGCACAGAGATTTCTTTGTAGGAAAATTTTAACTACAAATTCAATTTATTTAATCAATATAGCATTACTGAAATTGTGTACTTCTTTTTGAGTGAACTTTGGTAGTTCACATCTTTCAAGGAATTTGTCTAGTTCATCTATGTTGTCGAATTTAAGGACATGCTATTATTTTTTGTATTCTCTTATTACCCTTTTAATATGTATAGGGTCTACTGATGTTTCCTTTTTCATAACTAATAGTTTTAGTTTGTGTCTTCTCTCTTTTTTACTTGATACTAGAAAAAACAGACTAGAGATTTATTAGTTTTGTAGACCATTTTAAAGAACCAGGTTTTAGTTTTATTGTTTCTCTTTTGGTTTTTGTTTTCAGTTTTGTTCTTCTAGTTTTCTTACTTACTTTGTCCTCCTTGTTTTGAAATTTCTCGTCTTTTTCCAGACAGTTTCTTGTGACAAAAACTTAGATTATTGATGTAAGAACTTTCTTCTTTTATAAAACAAGCATTTACTACTAGAAATCTTCCTTGAATCACTCATGTAACTGGATCCCACAGATACTTACTTGTGATAAATATTTATGTGTTGTGTATTTTATTTTTCATTAAATTCAAAATATTTTCTCATTTTCCCTGCAGCTTCCTTTCTGACCTTAGAGTTATTTAGAAGTGTGTTATTCAATTTCAGAATATTTGGGGATTTTCCAGAAATGTTTCTGTCATTGATTTTGGATTTAATTTCATTATGGTTTGGGAACATTCTTTGTATAATTTTGATTCTTTTAAATTTGCTGAGATTTGCTTTTTTTTTTTAAGATTTTATTTATTTATTTGACAGAGAGAGACACAGCGAGAGAGGGAGCACAAGCAGGGGGAGTGGGAGAGGGAGAAGCAGGCTTCCCGCGGAGCAGGGAGCCCGATGGGGGGCTCGGTCCCAGGACCCTGGGATCATGACCTGAGCCGAAGGCAGACGCTTAATGACTGAGCCATTTAGCTGAGATTTGCGCCCCTGAGATTTGCTTTTTGGCCCATACCATGATCTAATTTGGTGGATGTTCCATATGTACTTGAAAATACATATATACATGTATATATATGGCTGTTGTTGATTGGAGTGTTCTATATGTGTCAATTAGGTAAAGCTATTTTCTATATTCTTACTGGATTTCTGTCCACTTACTCTATTGCTATCAAGAGAAGGATGTTGCAGTCTCCAACTATAATTATGGTTTAACATTTTTTCTTTTCAGTGTGCATTAGATTTTGCTTCATTTATTTTGACATATTTGGTTGTTAGGTACATACTCATATAAGATTGTTATGACTTCTGGTGAATTGACTCCTATCATTTTGTGATGTCCCTCTTTAAGCTTGCAATATTTGTTGCACTGAAGTATACTTTGTCTGCTGTTAATATAACTATCCCATCTTTCTTTTCTTTGGTAGTTTCATGGTATATCTTTTTAAATCTATTCACTTTGAGTTTATCTGTGTGTTTATAATTAAAGTGAGTTTCTTGTAGACAGGATATAGTTGGATCCTACATTTTTATCCAGTATGTCAGTCTCTATTTTTTAACTGGTGTGTTTCAGTTATTTATTTAGTTAGTTAAAGTTTTTATTTTAATTCCAGTTAGTTAACATACAGTGTTTTCTTAGTTTCAGGTGTACAATATGATGGTTCAACAGTTAACACACATCACCTTGTGCTCATCACGACAAGTGCACTCCTTAATCCCCATCACCAGTTTAACCCATCCCCCCACCTCCCCTCTGGTAACCATCAGTTTGTTCTCTAGAGTTGAAAGTCTGTTTCTTGGTTTGCCTCTCTCTTTTTTTCCCCCATGATTGTTTTGTTTCTTAAATTCTACATGAGTGAAATCATATATTTGTCTTTCTCTGACTGATTTCACTTAGCATTATACTCTAGCTCCATCCATGTCATTGCAAATGGCAAGATTTCATTCTTTTTTATGGCTGGGTAATATTCCATTGTATGTAAATACTATATCTTCTTTATCCATTCATCAGTTGTTGGACACTTGGGCTGCTTCCATATCTTGGCCGTTGTAAATAATGCTACTATAAACATAGGGTGCATGTATTCCTTTCGATTAGTATTCTTGTATTCGTTGGGTAAATACCCAGTAGTGCAATTGCTGGATCATAAGGTTGTGTTTTTTTAATCTTTTTGAGGAACCTCCATACTGTTTCCCCACAGTGGCTGCACCAGTTTGCATTCCCACCAACAGTGCATAAAGGTTCCTTTTTCTCCACATCCTTGTCAACACTTGTTGTTTCTTGTGTTATTTTAGCCATTCTACCAGGTGTGAGGTGATACCTCATTGTGGTTTTGATTTGCATTTCCCTGATGATGAGTGATGTTGAGCATCTTTTCATGTGTCTGCTAGCCATCCGTATGTCTTCTTCAAAGAAATATCTGTTCATGTCTTCTGCCCATTTTTGATTGGATAATTCATTTTTGGGGTGTTGCATTTTATTATTTCTTTATATATTTTAGATATTAACCCTTTATCATATCTGTCATTTGCAAATATCTCCTCCCATTCCATAGGTTGCCTTTTAGTTTTGTTGATTGTTTCCTTCACTACACAGAAGCTTTTTATTTAGGTTATTTATTTTTGGTGGAGCTATTGATATGTTTGGCTTAGAATATGCCATCTTCCTGGTTGTTTTCTGATTGTTCCTGTACTTTGTTGTTTGTTTGTTTTTTCCCCTCTTTTCTAGTCTACCTTCTTTTATATTGTTTTATGATTCTAGTTTTCCTGCTACTGCCTTATTATTTATACCTTTTTTGGATTTCTAATGGTTGCAGTAATGTTTACAACTTTCCTCTTCAATTTCTCATGGGCTGCCTTCAAATATTACCTACATGTCTGCAATGTCTAATACCTGTGTCGTATGTTGGTTTATATTTAGTGACTAATTTTTCTTTTGACTTTTTTGTTACATTTTACTGCTTCTTCACATGTATAGCAAATTTTGCACACTGGATATTGTGGATCATGCATTATAGAAGCCCTGGGTTTTGTTATCTTCCTCTGGAAAATGTTGTTTTATTGTACTATGCATTTACATTACCAGTGGATCACCTTACTCTTTTGGTGCCGTGGTTTTAGGCTTTCTTAGGTGACTCTTTCATTTTCCCTCTAGCCCTGGGATATAGTGTTTACTGCTTTCTCAACGGCTGCCTTGGTTATCTATAGAATTTGACCATGCTAGTTAAAAATGGTATGCAGGTGTCACCCTAGGTTAACTAAACATTCAGATTTTTAAAATTTTGGGGTGCCTGGGTGGCTCAGTCAGTTAAGCATCTGGCTCTTGGTTTTGGCTCAGGTTATGATCTTGGGGTCCTGGGATAGGGCCCCACATCGGGCTCCACACTCAGCATTGAGTCTGCTTGTCCCTCTTCCTCTGCTCTCTCTCTCTCTTATAAATAAAATCTTTTTAAAGAGAACTTTTAAATGTTAACTTTTTGAGTCTAAACAACTCTTTTTCCTTTTTATAAGAAAAATCTGCTTCCCTTTAGAGTTGGCAGTGGAAGAAGCTAAAGGAGAAAGAAGATGGTGGTTACAAATGACCTAAGTCTGTTATCTCAGGCTGGAGAAATTAGTTTTGTATAAGGTGGAAACAATGATATGATTTTATTTTTTTTAATTTTTTTTTCTGCATGACACTTTTCCTTTATTTCCTTCCTACATATTTCTTTTTTTTATTATATTATGTTAATCACCATACATTACATCATTAGTTTTTGATGTAGTGTTCCATGATTCATTGTTTGCATATAACACCCAGTGCTCCATTCAGTACGTGCCCTCTTTAATACCCATCACCAGGCTAACCCATCCCCCCACCCCCCTCCCCTCTAGAACCCTCAGTTTGTTTCTCAGAGTCCATACTCTCTCATGGTTTGTCTCCCCCTCCAATTCCCCCCCTTCATTCTTCCCTTCCTGCTATCTTCTTTTTTTTTTTTTTTAACATATAATGTATTATTTGTTTCAGAGGTACAGGTCTGTGATTCAACAGTCTTACTCAATCAGAGAAAGACATGTATCAAATGATGTGATTTTAGAATGTTAGTTTGGGAAGGGAAATTACTTCTGAGATAGGAAAACTAAGACTGAGAGAAGGAAGGAGACAATAGGTGACAAATATATGGTTTGCCTATTTAGTTTCACATGGGGAACTTGATTCAACTCCACTGACTTTTGAACCATCAGCTTTCTATTATCTCCCACCTCCTCCATTTTATTCCTCCCTTCTATTCCATATTGCTATTCTCTGTGTGGATATGGGAGATTAGTTCTGGTTTTTGTTCTAGGAGAATTTTTTTCCCCCTCTGTGTTGGAATATATCACCAATCATCACAAAAATTTGTGTGAACACCAATGTTTAAAATTGAGAACATTGCTTTTCATACAGTGTTTCTGGAATACATCTGTCTTTCTTGAAATTTCCCTATGGCTGTAGGTCTCCACCTCAGTACTTATACTCTTCAAAATGAAAAATCTTGCCATTTTGTGATAAGAGACTATTGAATAGGCATGGGAATTATTAGAAGCAGTGGCTTCAGAAGTTAGATCAGAAAATATAGCATACTTCGTAATTTCTCTGACTCTCTCCCTGGGACACTGATTCAAAGCTACAAGATAGAGAATTTGGAAAGCTTAGAGTCAGAATAGAAAAACATGGATTCAGCCTTTATTTCAATCAGTGAAAATGCATTGATCTTCACCTGTAGACCAAGCAATTTTAAAGCTGATATGATAGAGGGATTCAGAGAGGCTTCCTTGATGTCACTCACCCTAAAGATACACAGTCACATTGGGCACATGGAAGAGAACAGCAAGACTACTAAACTAAGAAAGTATTTCCACGTTCTTTCAGTCAATGATTTGGGAGAAATATCACTCTGATTTTATTATTTCTAGTAGTTAGCAAGTGAGATTATAAAGCAAAATGCTGATCACTGAGATTTAGTTTTCTAAATATGTGTTGTCTATAGTCTAAAACATAGAAAGTTATTATTCCATGGTTCTTGGTTCTTATTAAAATGCAATTCCTGGGATGCCTGCGTGGCTCAGTCGGTTAGGTGTCTGCCTTTGGCTCAGGTCGTGATCTCAGGGTCCTGGGATGGAGCCCCGTGTCAGGCTCTCTGCTCAGCAGGGAGTCTGCTTCCTCCTCTCACTCTCCTTCTGTGTTCTTCCTCTCTCTTAAATAAATTAATTAATTAATTAAAAAATGCAATTCCTACTCATTGTAGAAAACTGAACAATAGAGAAATGTATGAAGAAAAAAGTAAAATCACATTCAATCTCACCACTTAGAACTGAAGCAGAGAAGTTACACACTTAAACTCTAAAGCTAGGTGGCCTGGATATGAATCACAGCTCCATGTCTGGATTAGCCTAATAACCTCTGGGAAGTTACCTGGTTTCCTCATCTGTAAACTGGGGGTAAGGAGAAATATTTAAATAGTGCTATATTTCCTTCCAGTCTCTCTCTCTCTCTCTTTTTTTACTATGCAAAAGTGGCACCATACTTAGCCTAATTTTTTCTTGCCCTTAACTTTGTATGCTGGACAAAATGTTTTTTTCAAGGAATACAAGATGTCCAATCTTTTAGAAAGCAAGTATTGATGGTCAGAGTCTGACTTTGCCAGATCACTTAAAATTGCATATTTAATTCCCCAGTGAATTCCTTATACTTTTGAGTCTATACAGGCCTCCTGGTGGTTCATTATGATGCTTCTCTATTTTGCTAAATGAATGTGACAATTCACATGGGGATAGTGGAAGACAGTATAAAGCTAGGAAATGGGAAATTATAACTGTGAGCCCAAGGTAATGTTCAAATGGCCCCTGAAGAAATGGGACAGAGTCTCTGCTCTCAGTTTATCAGTGAATTGTGGCATGCCTACTGTCTCAACACTTCTCCTCAGGAGATTTTGTTATTCGATGGGTAAGATGGCACTCTGTAAAATCTGACCGCTTAAATCCAGACCATGGCTCTGAAACCTATTACCTGTGCTGTCTTAAGCCAAGATGGGTCCAAATTACTTAAGTTCCTTAAGCCTCAAGTACCTCTTTAATAATTTAGGTATAACATCACCTGGCTTATGGAGTTGTGCAGTTTTCAGTAAAAGACCTTCACTCCCTGCATATAGTAGGTGCTCAGTAAGGGGTGGATGCTGATGACTGGGATGGTAGTTAAGGATGATGATGCTGGTGATCAGTGTAATGGTGAACACAAAGGTTTGATACTTTGATACTTGATGGGTTTTAGCAGTTGGAAAAGTTGTTTAACGTCTCAAAGCTTGCATCAATGAAGATGGTAACTCTCTGAGCTGGTGTTAGGATTAAAGGGGACTGCATGAGAAAGTGCTTGGCACAAGGCAAACCCTCTATAGAGGTTAGCTCTTACTCTCATTATTTATAACAAAAAACACTACTAGTTCCAGTGAAAATATTAAATAAATTCCTTACTCTTCTAGGGGATTAGAAGAAAATGGTTCCTGTCATAATTAAGAGGATTTACTGAAGACCCTAGTACAAAAAAATACCAAGGTTGGAAAAGTGCTCTTGTTGTTAGCTCTTTTGAGATTCTCTACTTCTAGAATGAGAAAAGCAAATTGGGTCCCTCTTGCTTTTGATTCTATGGGGCTCTCCCACCCATATTTCAAACACAGCATACCATTCCTTGCCATCTGCTTTGTGTTGATAATGCCAAAGGACTTCCTGCAGAAGTTGTTTTTCAGCTCTGGGTCGGCACCAAAAATCTCAACAAATCCTTGGTGGGGCTGAGGAGTGGAAGGCATTGTTATGGCTCTTTTTGACTCATTCTGTCAGCAACATGATAAATACTGCCACCACAGGACACTGTGCCTTGCAGACAAAGCACGCCTTGGGCTTTTTGTGTGCTCTCTCATCAGCAAGTCACAAATGGAATGCCATAATGTGTCCATTGTATATATTTTTGAATAAGTATAACAAAGACAATATGCTTATTCCATCTAATCTCAGCTCTTAACTGTGAAAACATAGCACATTTCTTACACTAGTGGAATGGAGCAGGAGAAGCCTACCCCAGTCTGGTTCCTGGCAGGCCATCCGAGGTACACTTGGTGGGAACCAAGCTGATGGCTTCTGGGCTCAGCTCCCTAAAGCCAAAGTTTTCCAGCTACAGTTCGACCAGGCAACATGTTGACCATCACAAGGAATTTAGGCGCGCATCACCTAATATTCTTTCATTATAAATTAAAGAAAGCTCCACTCAAGCACGCTTAAACAATAAAGTGAAAAGTTGAGAGGCAGGCTTCAGGTAAGTCTTACTCCAGTTTCCCAAAGGCTTGTCACCAAGACTTAGGTTTTCTCTTTGCATTTTCCAGTAGACACTTCCATTCATGAGCACAGGAAAGCTACCAGTGGCCCCTAAGGCTGAAAGCTTCCTTGTTCTCCAGTGTTGGGAGTAGAGATAAGAGTTCTGGGTTTCAGTCTGACTAGAATAACTTAGGTCCAATGCCCATCTCTGAACCAGTCAATTTCTTCAGGGGAAGGAATTGTACCCATCAGCTTAGACTCAGGTAACATGCCTGGGCAGGGCTAGCTCTTCAGAAGCAGCTGGGCTGCCTGGAGGAAGGGTGGATTCCTGAACAGAGTAGGATATTGGTATCAAAAGAAGAGAGATTAGATATCAAAGAAAACTGCTTTAGAGCACTTGGGCAGGGCCCTCTTTTTTCTGAAATCAACCAGAAGCAAGGATCTTGTGGAGTCCTTAGAATTAGCCATTCTGGGCTGCTGAAACCTTGTATTATATTCTGTACAACTCATTTGCCAGGGAACTTGTGCTACTTTGAATTATATATTTTTTTATCTTTGGCTATTTTTTTCATCATTACTCAGTGAGCTTTAGTACTGAGCCAGTGCATAGAAAACAAAATAAAGGTCTGTGTCTTGTTCTCGGAAGTCTAACAGGAGACAAAACCACCAGTATTAAAAAATAAGATAGCTCCCTGTCTGGTTATCTAGAGGGATGAAGGAAGGGGATAAGAAAGGGAAGGAACTTGGTGGGGGGGGGGGGGAGAAGGAAGGAAAAGAAGAAAGGAAGAGACACTAGCTGGCTTACTCATGGTATTGTATTATTGAGTAAATCTGTCCCTCCTGCCACCAACCCTAGAATGGCTTATTCTATAGCTTATAGGGACCTGTGGGGAAGCAACAACTAGGTGGCCAATCAACTCCTAAAATTTGAAACATCTGCCTTTGTGACTTTTGATTTGAGCTCCTATTGGAAAACATTTTTTTTCTTTGTTTATTCATAGCTTCTTAATGTGTGTGTCCTCTGCATCCTATTAGACACCCAGAGGGGCCTCTTGAACCTCAGTTTTAGCCGCTCTAGAGGCTAACTTCCATGTATTTCCCTGGGTTACCAAGAGAGAACTTTCTACAGGTTCCATAGCTTACAGTTTTCAGACCATTCCAAATGTTGTCTAGGGGCAAGTGTCTATCCTTCCATCTTTTTCCAGTTAGTGGTACAAGGGTAGTAACATGGCTCTGAGCATCTCGTTCCACGTACATATAGAAGTGTATGTGCTTACATGGATGGTGCAGTTGCCTACAGTATGTCATGGGAACATGGGGTACATGCTTCCCTAAGAGAGACAGCTCTCTATGGAGAAGGCAACATTCAGTAGGTCTTTTAGAACTCAGATGATGTTCTCTAAGGGTGGGGACGAGGTGGCTGCAACACTCAGAGCCTTGCTGGTCCCTGAGCCAGCAGCATCAGCACTACCTGGGAGCAGATGAGAAAGGCAGAATCATTGACCCCACTCTAGAGCCACTGAACAGAATCTGCATTTCAACAAGATCCTCAGGTCATCTGTAAGCATAGGTTTGAGGAGCACTCCTTTTGATCAGTAGGGTCTCAGCCTTGGCAGCACAGTGGAGTCACTTGAGTAGCTTAAAAAAATACACATGCCTTGGCCCTACATCCAGGATTCTAATATAATTTGTTTTATGTGTGGCCCAGACATCAGTTGAAAAAGAAACAAAACAAGAAGCTCCCTGGGTGATTCTAATGAGCTCTCTCTGGGTCTCAGCACTGAGGGAGAAGAAGCATGATGTACTCAGGCCCATGGCAGTGAGCATGGCTGGGTGGTGGGAAGGAAGGTGGCCTAAGGGTTGCGGCAGTTGAACACATCAGGCTGGAGAGAGAGCCAGCTGCACACCATTGGGTAGATCCTAAGGGAGCCATGGAAGGGTATAAAGAGGGGGATGGAGTGGTCAGCCTTGCGTTTGGGAAGTACTATGCCACCTCAAGAATGGAGAGGGGCTTACGGCAGGGAAGGTGTGCTAAAAATGAGACAGGTTGGGAGGGCCAGCTGCATAATTTGCAGGGTCCACTACAAAATGAAAATGTGGGCTGCTTCTTCAAAAAGCAGGAGAAAAGTGTCATTCAAGGTACCTAAATGGTAAAACATTTTCCTTCTTTCTGTGGTCTCTCTTGACCTGTCCTGCTACTTTTTATTTGCTATTTAATCTTGTGCTCCCTCAGACACAGGGTCTCTGACCGGGTAAGTGCAGACACCCAGAGGCACCCCCAGGTCCTGCTCCCATGACTCCAGGGTGAGCAGCCTGCTGGCTGCTGGGTGTTCCCTTCCATTAATCACTAGACGGAGGTGCCATGCCCTACTCGGAGAAATAGTTAAAGAATGCAAATTTAAAGATAAAATTTAAAATTTCAAGACAGTACTGCAGAGTAGTAAACTCTCAGTGATAAGCCCTTCTGAGCATAGGTCCCTGATGACTACACTGGTGCTCGCCCATAAGGCTGGCCCTGAGCCATGGCAGATGGGAGGCTGGGCTCGAGAGGTATCAACAAGATGGCCAAATCAGCACATGGCGACCTTCAAAGACAACTGCTCTGAGAATCACAGCAAGATCTCTGGCTTGTGCGATCGATACACATTGGTACTATTAAGAGATCCGGGGAAACGGGAACATTAATTATTGGGATTGGGGGCAGGGGCAACTTTTAGGTACCTGTGAATACTCCCCTTGTTCCAATGTTTAATCATCCCTCTTGTCTCTGGTTTAATTGCATGGGCTGGCACTGTCAGAACAAGGATGAATAGTGGAGGGGACAGTGTGCCCTTATGCCTTCTTCCGACTCTAATTAGACAGCTCCAAGCCGTTTATCCTGAACTTGATGCTAAATTTGGTTCACAATCAAGTGCCTATTTCTGTTCTCTTAAGGATTGTTTTCCAGAATAAGATTTTTGTGAAATGTCTTTTAGGCACCTACAGAACACACCCCACAGCACTGGTTCTTTTCCAGCTCCATACAGGGTGCCGCACATGGATACACTTATGGGAGGATGCGAACAGGATGTCAAGTGGGGGTTTCCTTGTAGTCTGGGGTTGAGGTGAGGACAGAGTGGCGCTGGGCACCACAGGTTCTAAAGGGAACACCCTTTGAGCCGGCACTAGAGTCGGAAATCCTCCCCCCACTCCCCACCCCCAAACCTACTTGAGGATAGACAACTGGCCCACCTTTTGTCTGCCATGTGAACATCGATGAGGGCCCCAACAGGAAAGAGATTGAGGTTCCTGGAAAGAAGTTCTTCCCTCCAGGGGGCACTGTTTCCTGCTGGGAGCCAGATGGGCAGTGGAGGAATGCTCCAGGAGACTCTTCTATATTTTGGGGGTGCCTGAAGAAGGACAAGTCCAGCACTGGTCAAATGTCTGCTAGGCAACAGATGTACTAATATGTCCGTGTGCCTGTCTGAATAGGGCAAAGAGACCTGGAGGGAAAGAGCGAAGGTTGGAGAAGGGACAGCACAAAAGTGGCCTGTGTGTGGGTCAGCAAAGATCTGTGTTCCCCAAGGGCCAGGTGGGCAGTGTGGAAGATAGCGCTCATCTTGCTTAAACCCAACAAGATGGCTGCTGTCTGGATGAGGTCCCCACAAGGGCAAGAAGTTTGCAGTAGTTGCTGTGGGGGTGGCCCCGTTGGGACACGTTGAAGAGCTGGGGGTCCTCTGAAGAATCCATCAGAACCTCACAAGAGAGCCAGCATATGGATGCTGGGCAGCACAGAAGGCACCAGAAGACAAGCCACGGTGAGACAGGCAGCCTGGTAACTGCTGAAGAGGCTAGAACCTAGAAGCTTGAAGGAAGAATAATGTAGAGCTTTGAACTAATTGTGAAATCAGAGTGGCCAACTAGCCTGGCCTGATTTTACTAGAGTTGTCAGAAAGTTACGGAATCCATACAAGATATCACTTAGAGATGAGGAAGCAGGAACTCCACATAGTAGCTGGAAAACAGTCAAGAAAGGAAGGAGGGAAGGAATTGTTTCATGTTTCTATTAAGCCCTGACACTTTTTGGGGGTTGAGCAGATGAGGCACCGCTATTTATTCTTTTACCTTCTTTGGGCTGAGCATGAGTAGGTGCTAGAACTCCTCTGCATCTCCCTCATGCCGTCTGGTAGTATGGCTGAGGAGTTATGTTAGAACACATTGTCAATACTTAATTTCTAGTTTGAATTTAAATAGTCACCAAATGTTTGCTCCCCCCAAGTTATGGGCCTGGGTCAGTGTAGGGCATTTGGAGGCATGGTGGGGGAGGACAGGCATCTTCCTACCCCTAAAGAGAGTAAGATCCCACTGGAGAGCCACAGTTCCATACCCAGCCCCGCTGGAGAATAGTACTACAAAGGACAGGATCCATGCTGAATTCAAATCCCCTGTGACTTACTCATTGTCTTTTATTTTATGTTAGGATGAAGTCTGGGAATTTTATAAATGGCAAAAATCTATAAAGTGTGGAAGACTTCAAAGTGTTTTTTAGAGTCCATCCTGCCCCGATTATTTGTCAAGCCACCGTTTTGTACCCAATTAATAAAAGACAAGCCAACCAAGTTCTCCAAATGTTCATCGCGGGACCTCTGGGTATCTTATCCCTGAGTCCTCCCCATCACGCGTGTTTGTCCAGGAAGCGGCATGATCGTTTCCCTCGTCTGGTCAGCAAAGCCCCTCTTCGTGGATAGCGAGCGTGCAGCTAATAGTCTCTCTTGTCAGGGGAGGCTGTCTTGAAATCACATCATGCCCCCCCCCCCCCCGCTCCTTGGCTTTCTCAGTCTAGATCCAGTAGAAAAGGGAGGACTGGGTTATTTCAGTTCCGGCAATGGACACATCAAAATTGCCTCCCTCTTCCCTCCTCTTTCCCTGGAGGACCTAATTTATTTCACGCATTTTGACCTATCCCCACTTAGAAACCGCCGCTGGGATTCTGTGTTGAGGCATTTCCCTGCTGCCTTTTTTGGCCCCCAGGCAAACCCAGGCCCTGGTTCCTCTGTACAATGATGTCAGTCTGGCTGCTGGGCCCAGCTGGATGGAGGTGTGTTTTATGAAGTTCAACCCTGCACCCTGGGCCATAAATACACGTTGTGCACATAAATGTACAGCTAACATTGCCCAGACCCCTCCGAAGCACCATGTTAATAAGCAGACAGTAAGTCTTTAAAATATGGAAAAGCAGTTAATCTTTCCGCTGGCAAATCCTTTGTAGGGGGTTGTTTTCCTCTGTTTCAGGATAGCTGCGTGCAAGGCTTTTCATCTCCTAGGATTTGGGGGGAAAAGAGAAGTTTGCTGGGGGGCTTCCTTGAGAACACTTGGGGAGCCTTCTACTAAGAGAAGAAATGTGTTAAAAATAATATCTTGCCCTTGTCCTTAAGCGAGGAATCACTCTGGGTCTGCCCTCAAGGAACTTGAGCACTAATAATTCCCATACAAGACAGCACGTCTGCTGCCCCCCGTGATAGACCCAAAAGGGGCTGGGCCTCAGAGGCTTGCCATCTGCCCCTGTTACTCCAGGAAGTCACCCAGCCTCTTGTTCCCCCATCTCTAAAATGGGCACAAGCGTTGTCCCATCCATATAGCTTGTATATGAGTTTGCTTACCCTCTCTGAGTCCCAGTTTTCTCTTTTGCAGAAGGAGAAAGTCAGTACTCGGCCCTTAGCATCACACCCCATTTTATAAATGTTTGAAGAATACTGGAACATGTTCTCCTTCTAAAGAACTTCAATGTTATGGATTCACTTCATTTCTTTTGACAATCACCCCTCCTCCCCCAGTCAGTTTCCTCCCTTCTTCCCCTCCCCTGGTCTGCTCCCTGGCTGTCTTTCCTCCGGATGACATGGTAGAAGGAACAGACTTGAGGGTGAGCTTGGGGGCTTAGCAGACAGAAGGTGCCTTGGGCCAATACCTGCTTGCTTCACGGGCGAGAGAGCAAGTTTGTAGCTTGCCTCCCACCTGCTGGGCAGCCATGACGTTTTCTGCGTGTCTCAGGCAGAGAATAGGAGTTGCCAGTGGGTTGATTTAAGGATGATGTAAGTGAGAGCTCTCAATCTGGAGATGACATAGTCTTTTGCCTTATAAATATTTCATTTCATTTGGTACTTTCATTTCTTCTTATTGCTAAGAAGACCCTTCATACGTTCTGTTTTTTGTCGCTTTCAACTCACATGTGGTCCTACTTGTTTAGTCCACTTATTCTTACTGTGACTAACATGAGTCATGCATGGATTGCTTACTGATTTGCTATCCCTAACACATCTGATACACCTTATCCATCCCACTTATTTTTCTTGTTCTCCGTAGCAGAATTAAATATTCTTCGATGAATATTTCTAAATATTCTTAAATATTCATACTTTATTATAGTTTTGCAACATTGTTTTCCCACTTACTGTGTTTGGGGTATTCTTTCTTTTTTTTTTAATTATTTGTTAATTTATTTATTTGAGAGAGAGAGCACGAGGGGAGGGGCAGATGGAGAAGCAGACTCCCCACTGAGCCCAATGCGGGACTCGATCCCGGGACCCTGGGATCATGACCCGAGCCAAAGGCAGACGCTTAACTGACTGAGCCACCCAGGGATCCCTGGGGTATTCTTTCACAGCAATAAACAGTCTCCTTCCCCCTTTCATCTGGTGCCAAGTAGACCACAGAATGGACACACTGTTGCTTACTTAATCCTTCCTCTGTTGATGGACTTTGAGGTGGGTTTCCTTTTTCCTCCCTTCTCAATGAACAATGTTACCAAGAGCATCATTACACATGACTTCTAAGGTTCCTGAGCAGCAGTGTATCTTACTGAGAAGTAAAACTACTGAAAAAATAGGATCGCTATGATTTCCACTGTAATAATAACAGATTGTTCTCATCGTGGTTTTATTCATTTTCCCACCAGCAGTGTAGAATGATGTTCACTTCTTCAGATGCCATCATTTGATGTTAGCATAGATTAAATTTTGGCCAATCTGCTACTAAAAGGTGCATTTCATTACTTTATTCTCATTTTAATGTATATTTTCTCTAACTTTTAGTGAGATTGAACTCCTTTTAATGTGTCATGTGTCCATCCATGTTTCCTCTTCTATAAGTCCTCTTGGGGATTTTGGTACAGGTGAGGGCACATGCCTTGGTTTTGCTTCCCTTTACCTAAAACTCAAGTTTATGCAATTGTCCAGACTATTCTTTATATTTACTCTTCTGAATGAATCTTAGGATCAATACCTCAAATTCCATCAAAAATCCCAATAAGAATCCCTTTGAATTCCTTTGCTTGAATTAAACAGTCCATTGAAAGAGAAATGACATCTTTCGTATATAAGTGCTCCTTTCTACCACCATTGTACTCCCCCCCAATTCTTAGTTTGTCTTTTTATGTTCAGTAAAGTTTGGTCATTTTCTTCATAAAGAAGTCTTTTACTAGATTTATTTGGGGCGCCTGGGTGGCTCAGTCGTTAAGCATCTGCCTTCAGCTCAGGTCATGGTCCCAGAGTCCTGGGATCGAGCCCCGCATCGGGCTCCCTGCTCCTAGGGAAGCCTGCTTCTCCCTCTCCCACTCCCCCTGCTTGTGTTCCCTCTCTCGCTGTGTCTCTCTCTGTCAAAAAATAAATAAAATCTTAAAAAAAAAAAAGATTTATTCTTAGGCATTTCATAGTCATTATTGATACTCTCAATGGTTCTTTATTTCATAAATATTTTTTTTCATTGGTTATTGCCTGTGTCCAGGGAGAGGCTGTGGTTTGATATGCTGATTATGTAACTGGTCAGCTTGCTGACTTCTTTTATTCTAGTAGTTGGTCAGTGGGTTCACATGGGTTTTCAATGAACACACTGATATCTGTTCTTTGGGTGACTTGGTCGTATTCACTTGCGGATAGATTCTCAATGAGCATTTCAGGTTTTTTTTCACAGCAATTGCTCTCCTTGTGTTTTTACAGCTTGGCCAAATGTTGATAATTTATACTTTATCCCCAAAGGTGTGTTTGCTCTAACTTTTCAAATTGTTTGCCATGGTATACATAATAGTCACTTAAAATGCTTAAATGCCTCTGGATCTTTTGGGTTTTAATGTGACTTTGTAACTTCTTTCTTTTGTGCCGAAGGCTGATTTATGTCAATGTTCTTTTAAACCAGAGCTTGGTTCTTTCAATTATCTTCACAGTTTTATTTGCATTTATTCTTCTGCTTTTATCTTTATAAATTCCTTTCGTCACTGAGTCAACAAATATTTGCAGAGAATCTGCTCAGTCCCAGGCACAGCTCTAGGTGCTGGTGTTGTAACAGATTACTGGGGCAGACAGATGCAGCCTTCGTCCCATGGAAACGGCAGTCTGGGGTGAAGGGTGGACAGGAAGCAAGTAAGGACAGAGCAGAGGCCCAGGCTAGAAGAAAGGTAGTCAGGTCACTGGGTCCTTGACAGGACTGATTCAGCGAAGTGGAAAGGAATACAGAAGAATTGTGGTGGGTTTGTGAAAGGAGGGGTGTGGGGAAGTGGACAGACTGTAGAGAATTCTTTTTAGGATTCATGCTATGAAAGAAGACAGAGAAATAGGGCACTAGCTGGAGGTGAGGTCGAGGGAGAGTTTTCTTTTTCCCAAGGTGGGAGATGTGACAGCATGTTTGTGAACTGAGGGGAACTATGCAATCAATGGTCATCTCCCGTCCCTTCCATCAGCCCCATCGTTGGAAGCCTGAGAGAGGGTGGAGAGAGCGATCAGTACTCAACCCAGGGTACCATAGGGAAGACCAAGGGTAGGGGCACAGGTGCAGGCGTGTGTTCTTATTTTTTCCAGCGTCTCCATCCAAAAACTTAGTTCATTTATTGGCAAACTGTTTTTCCCCAATAAACATATTTAAGGTCATACTGCACAGATTTGAGTCTGGGCTGTTCTTAAATTGTCAAGGATTACTTGAATGTGTTTTTTTTTTTTTTAATTTTTAATTTCCACTGTTCATATATTTTTTGCTATTAATTTCTAATTGTACCCTACCCTAAAAGAACATGTCATTGATGCTTTCTGCTCTTTGGAATGTGTTGCAGTTCCCTCTGTTTGAAAATAGCTTATATTCTCTATTGTTTAGATATGAGGAATTTTCACTCCATTTTTAAATAAATCATGTGTTAATCACGTGTGGCATTTCTATGAGTTTATACACTCTGATCATAAAGGTTCATATCATAGCTTGTTATACTACTATACTATTTTTCAGTACAAACTGTTTTCTTTATTACATTTTAATGATTTTCCCTGTGAATATTTGTAGAAGAATACTACTAAACCTGTCTCTCTCTTTTGTCTTTAGCATTTTCCTGGTGTCTTTTTGTCCTCTCCTGCCATTCTGTTTTAGGAGTGTCTCCTTGCAAACAGCATAATGCTGGTGTTTTCATAAACCCAATTTAAGAATCTCTGCCTTTTTTTAAAATTAATTTTTTGAGTCTCTGCCTTTTAATATGTGAATCTAACCAACAGACATTAATTATGATTGATAATAATTTTATATTATACCAGTAGTCATGTGTGTGTGCTCACACGCACCTGTGTGTTGTTTACCATGCTCTCTTAGATTAATCAGATTTTCATCCTTCGGTTTATTTTCAGTAATTATCCCTAAATTTTAAAACACAAATTTCTACCTACATCTCCAGTTAGTTAGAATCTATTTTCCTCTGGATTCTGACATACCTTTTATTATTTCCTTTTTTCCATTCCCTCAGACCTTTAAAAATGTTGCTCTGTTTTCTTCATCTTAAGTCCCCCATTGAGAAGTTTGTGTCGTTCTCATTCTTCTTTAAGTAATTTGTTTCTAGAGACACTTTCAGGATTGGTCTGCATCTTTGATGATCTGAAGTTTCACTCGTGCATGAATGGACCCTTTTAGTGAAAAAAAAAAGTCAAATTTTTCTTCAATTGGAAAATATCCTCTCTCCCTTTGGAGCTTCTATTTCATATTTTCATCTCTTGTTCCTTTTTTTGGCCATCTGGTAGATTCATTTGGCTTAATATTCTAGTCAATCATTTGTTCTTTAAAGAGTTGTATGATCTTGGTTTCGCATTTGTCTTTGAGACTCTGTTAACCTGCCTTCACCGTGGAAATCATTGGTTCTCTGATGAGCACCATCTAAGGTAGGTTATTTTCATTCTGATAGGCATCACCCATTCAAAGAGGCCCCCTACTAGAGCAGTGTCTTTGCAGAGGAGAGAAGGTACCTAGTGCTAAAAGGGGGAGGGTAAAGCCAACAATTTTAAAGTCTAAGTGAGACAGCAAGGTTGAATTTTTTTCCTCAAGCCAAGTAGAGTTATGGAGAAGGGTGGGAGGGCGGAGTCCATGTTCCAGAGTATGGATGGCATTAAGGAAGCATCTCTGAGCAAAGGCATGCCTGTTCCCTGCTATGGATTAAAAAAAAAAAAACACACACACACAAACATAATTGCAGAATATTAGATGAATAGGCATCCAGCATTTGTAGACAAGAAACAAGTTGTGTTATAATCTTTGAGCCATTTTTGGATAATTCAACATAAGAGGCGTTAAAAGGTAAAAATAAAAAGGTCGTCCTTTCTCCTCTTTATAATTTCCCACAAAACAGAAGGATTCTTCTTCATTGCATGACTTCAGTAAGTTGTGGTGATCCACTTCAGAGAATAGAACAAATTTGTTGAGAGAAAGATGAATGAAGGTAAAACTTACAGAGAAATTGACCGCTTTGTTAAGTTACAGTCTACCTCATCTGACTGAACAGAATTTAGTGAAATATCATGAAAAATTATATTATATGACAGGGATTCTAGACTTGGGGCTAAGCAACTGGAAGAATATGGGATTTTGTTCTCTAATTTGTTCCTCCAAAGAACCAGTGGTATTTCTTGCTCCAAGAGTGTTTTGACAGTGGTGTTACTTTGTCATTTCACTGTGTCGGGTGATGAGCGAGCAGGTGCCAATAGGCTTACTTTCCGTTGGACTAGCTGTCCTGTTGGACCCGGATGTCAGCGCGGCCGCATAGCCTGAGCGCTAGCATGCACGGCCTCAACACTGTGGAACTCCCAAACGACCCGCATTAGTCTCATGCAAACATTGTACCTCTATTACGGGCAGAAATTGTGCGAAGCGGTCCAGGCAAGGGTCTAGGAAATTCACTTCATCATTCTGGGAAGAGAGAGAGACAAAAAACATTGAATGTAATCTGGGAGAAGGAAGCAAGGCTTGGAAAAGCCTGACCCCATCACCTTGGAAATTGGGTTGATTTAGCCAACCTGACTCTCCTGTTTTGTGCACGTGACATTCCAGTCTTCCCAAGGTGAGTTTTAGGAGCTATGTGTAGCTGCAGGCATAGGTTTTAACTGTTGTCTTTTTAGTGAAGCTTGGTATTTAAAATTGAAGAGCCTCACGGAGGAGGCAAGTTCAGTAGTAAGGCAGTCTCTGAGAACTGTTTTCCAAAATATTAGAGGAGTTAACTCCCCAGGGGAGAAGTTTTCCTCAGGATTCTTGACTTGACAGATGGTAAACAACCACTCACTGTCTCTGTGCTTCATGTTCCAACAGGTCCTTTGTCATCCAGCAAATTCCAAGCAGCAATCTGTTCATGGTGGTGGTGGACAGCAGCTGCCTGTGTGAGTCTGTGACCCCCATCACCATGGCACCCATTGAAATCAGGTATATCCTTTCGTGCGTGGGTCCAGCCACTGCTGCTGAAGCCGGTGAGGGGGATGGACAGTAAGGAAACCTAGGGGAGAAATACTAGAGAGGGGGAAACGACAGCCTTTCCACAACTGGAGAGAGAAAAGTATTTAAAGGGAGTTCAGTGCCAAGGTTTGACCTCCAACATGCAGAGTAAGGGAAAGTGACATCTGGGCGATATGCCTTAACTACAGTCAACATAATGAATCCCTTAAGTGTGAACGTTTAAAGGCCCAGAAGATCAGAAGGCGTCCGGAGTCTTGTCATGGCTTCCATCCTGAGGTAAGTCTGCGAACCCTTCTTGTTCTCTTTTTCCACCAGATTCACCGTGAGAGTCTCATAATGGTCAAAGAACTGTAGCAAAGAAGTTTACTGGTGAGGAAACAATCCCTTGCAGGCAGATCAGTGGAAGCAGTGGAAGGCTAGCGGCACTCTACTTTAGCCCCTCGACACCTTCACGTTCTGTCTGTGCTTCACGGTCTTATTCTATCTCTGTATATAGTTTAAAGCTTCTTTACTCTCTTCCTTCCCTATTATGGCCGTGCTGCAGTGTAATTACTTTATGCTATTACATACACTGTGGCTCTGACCATCTTGGTTTACTTATTTCAAATTGTAGTTCAAATCACGTTCCCCTGCTGACTTTTCAACAGCCTTTTATTTGCAAGAAGTCCATGGAAAGCAGAAGTGGCAATACTGGTGTCAGATCCAGAGTCACGGTTTATGCAGGTGGAATGATAAGCTTCCAAACCCCCTCACCACCTGAAGGCGAAACTATAAAGGCGCTCCATTTACACCAGAAGTGAGGATCCGAAAAAAAAATTAAACTTAGCACTGAGAAAGGTGAATACCCCCAAAGTACCATAGGCAAAAAAACCTTTTTAGTCTAGCAAAAATAACAGAAATTTAAAAATTAACTCCACACCACTTCAAAAAATGCAAAGCTTGTCTAGACCAGTTATTATTATGGAGAGCCTGGGAAGATCTCTATTTTTAAAAACGCCACCAAAGCCAACTGACTGACTTTAAATCCCACCTTTAAATAGCAAATAAATTTAATCTTAAACTCTCCAAGTCCTAGAGAAGATGTTAAAGTCACTAGGGTACCAATAAGAACTTGGAATTTATCGAGAATGTTTGCTTCTATATTCAAAAGAGTGTTCAGTAGCAACATATTATGCAAATATATGCTGGAAAGATCTTTGCTCAAATTCAACGATAAAATTCAAATAAAAAAATCTTTGTGTAAAATTCAAATACAAGTAATAGTCCCCAAACACTAAAATCGCTTCAATTAAAACCAGAATGCCTATGTAGACAACTAAAGTCACTAGAGTAAAAATCTTCTGGAGTTAATAAGATAATTTACTTTGGTAAATAGATATAAGATCAACATTCAAAAAATTAGTATTTCTTTCTGTAAGTTTCTAGATCTAGTAAGATGAGGTCAGTAGGACAGCATAGCAATTCTTAGATATGACAAAGTTTCAAATCAAAGGGGAAAATATAGATTAGATTTAAATGGTAAAATAATAGTCTCACAAGAAATTTTAGGGATTGGAGAAATCTTTCTATCAAGACCAGACAGCTGTGGAAGAAAAACAGAATTTCTTTATATAAAAATTATAAATTTTTTTATGGAAAAAGATAATTTTATTTATTTATTTATTTATTAAAGATTTTATTTATTTGACAGAGAGAGACACAGTGAGAGAGGGAATGCAAGCAGGGGGAGTGGGAGATAATACAGTAGAGCTAGAAAAATGGAGCTGGAAGAATCTCCATCAACCAGTGGATAAAAAGTGCACTGCAGAAAGGATTACATAATATGATTTCATTTTTATAAAACAAAGCCCTCCTTTCCCCAAATGAAAAGAAAGAAGACACACACAAAACCTTCTATAACTGTTTCTGCAATGATCAGACTGCTTAGATGTCAACTTTTACTTACATTCTGAGAGGAAAACATTAGAAGGCCAATATTCTGCTGTTCTTATTCGATCACAACAGACATCTCCACCAACAGCCCTTGGCCTCTTGAGTGTTCTGCGTAATAGTATGCACAGAGTAGTTTGTAACATTTTATGCGCTGACAATTGAAATCAGAGATACTCATCACAAACTTGATGAAATTTAGACAAGTCCATTTCCTTGCACTATCTAGGTTCCAAAAGACTTGATTCCTACATTGGAGGGCGTAGGGGGAGGTCTGGGGACTTGATACAGCTCGGAAAGTTGAAGGCATCTTGGGATCTATCTGGTTCTAACAGCTCCGGTCTTCCCCTGTAGGAGAATGCAAGGGAGTGTGGAGGTGCGCCCAGTCTGCAGGCCAAGATGGTCCTTATCCTCTTCCCTCTGCTCTTGATGCTCTTCTCAAGGTGACACTGACTGAGATGTTCTCTTGGCATGCTAAATTATGGATAAACTGTGAACCAAAATATGGTGCGACATAGGAGACATGAAATATAGTCCAACCATCAGCATCTCATGATTTTAAACTGTGCGTGATATAAACTCTTAAAGATATGTTGACAAAAAAGGTTATCTTTTTACTTTGCCAGTCATGCAAATGTGAGTTTGCTACATGATAATCACCCTTCATCAGAAATGGGACTGCAAGTGGGCAGTGTCCCTTCTGCTTGAAACCCATTGAAACCAATTTAAAACTGTGTACTTTTTAAATAAAGTATATTAAAATCATCATCTTTTGGTTTTTGCTTTATTGCTGAGACTACAGACTGAATATTGCATGGAAAAGTCACCCATTCCAGATACCGGGAAAGGAGAATTGTTGGCAGAGACTTCGTTCTAAAGCAGATTCTAGACAAATATTTCACAATTGTTTAGGTGCTTCACTTTCAGTTATAAAAATATTTACAGAAGTAAACCAAAATATCATCTGTATGGGAAGAGTTTATGACAAAGAACCCTGAATTTTTTTGAACTAAGCTTCAATAGAAATCATAATTTGGATGAGAACACAAGCCCCTATAATACTCGAGTGTTGGGAGTAGAAATAAAGCCGTAAATCCTAGGAATTCATTCTGAAAAGACTTGACAGAGGAAAAGAACAATGACTAGGGGCACCTGGGTGGCTCAGTCTTTAAGCATCTGCCTTCAGCTCAAGGCATGGTCCCAGGGTCCTGAGATCGAGCCCCGCATCGGGCTCCCTGCTCGGCAGGAAGCCTGCTTCTCTCTCTCCCACCCCCCCCCACCACCACTTGTGTTCCTGCTCTCGCTGTGTCTCTCTCTGTCAAATAAATAAATAAAATCTTTAAAAAAAAAAAAAAGAACGATGATTATAAATGACTCTCAAGCTTATTGCTTGAGCATTTGGCTTCTGGCTTTCCCCATAAACAAGGGATGAAATTAGATCTCAAATATTACAAGATGTGAAATTACCCAGACGTGTAAGCATTCCTAAAACACTGGATCCTGACCCAAAGAAAACAGATTCCACTGGATCATGGTTACCAAATAAAGTGGAATAATTTCCATGCCTCAGTAGAATTGAGAATGCCTTATTTTATAAGACAGGCATCTAAAAGTTGTGGGGAGAATGCCACTAAAACTAAAAACAAAACAAAACAACAATAAAACCACATTATGCTGTTGATATTTTAGAGAAACTGATGGAATCGTACTGCCTTATCCTAAAATGATGCCAGTATTTATAAGAATAACAATACTACATTGCTATATATCTTGAAACTCTAATACCTCCAGTGTTGTTAACAATATAACAATACTGTAACATGCAAAGCTGTCAAAATTTCAACAAGGATGGGGCTATATAGTTTTGTAACCATGGTGGTCATTGATATTATTCAATTCTGTGCTAAGTAAATGAATGAATTCATTTATGGCCCACACAAGTATCAACACATTATATTTACGCTAAATAACTGTAATTATTTTTTTATAAAAAATAACATTACATGACCTACCATTCTCCTTTATATTTCTATAGAACTGGCAACAATAGGTCAAATATATAATAATGCCCATAACTGAATACTAATAATACAAAATATGTGTCTGATAAATATTTATAATTTCACTCCCTATCTATTCACTATTCATTACCTATAAATTCCCTCCCTGTTCCAGGCAGGGGTGTGGCATCATTTTTAGTGCCTTGTGACATGAAGATAGCATAGTTGAGTCACACTGTTGGTTTGTGGCATCCTCAGGCATCACCTTCAGGTGAATGACCCCCCCACCCCCCAGAGCCTCAGAGTCTCTGTTCCCTCAGTGACTCCAACTGACTGGCCATTCCATTTATCTATTTGGATATCTAATAGTTTTCTCCAACATAATGTGACCAGAGCAGAAATCTTGATCTCCCTCCACCAAACTCTTTCCTTCCACCTGACTCGGCTTCTCAGACCAAACTCCTCGGAGACTCTCTTGTCTGCTCGTTCCTTCTCAGCCCATCACTCAGAGAGTCTCATTTCAACAATAATGGGGCTATATGGTGTTAGGACCTTCGGAAAGTGACGTTCCTCCTCATGTCTTTGTTTCTTCATCCATAAAAGAGATGGTAATCACGTTTACTCCCTAGGTTGGATGTGAGAATCACACAGGTTAATCAAACAAGGAAGGTATTTTTAAAGAGCACCAGACAGAGAGTCAGATCTCAGGAAACGTTCACTGCTAGGTTTGTGATAGTTCATGGTGCTTTTATTTTTATTATATGCCAAACGCTGTTCTAAGAGCTGGAGACAAAGCCACAGAGGGTAACAGAGAAGTCCTTGCCCTCATAGAGCTACAATAGAGTAGGAGGAATAAAAAATAAAGCTGTTCCGAATACCAGCGAAAGCAAAAGTGAAAGCGTTACATAGCACACCTAGTTACTAAAATTTTGGCTGGGACATTCAGTATACAGTTGACCCTTGAACAGCGCGGGGTTTAGGGGTACCAACCCCCCGCCTCCCATGCAGCTGAAAATCTGTGTACAACTTTTGACTCCCCAAAACCTTAACTACTAATAATAGCCTACTATTGACCGGAAGCCTTACAGATAACCTAAATAGTCCACTAACACATATTTTGTGTGTTATATGTATTATAAACTGTATTCTTACAATAAAGTAAGCTAGAGGAAAGAAAATATTAGACAATCATAAGGAAGAGAAAATGCATTCACAGGTATGTACTGTATTTATTAAAAAAAACAAAAAACAAAAAACAAAAATCCTCCCACAAAAACAAATCAGTGTGTAGAGGGACCTGCACGGTTCAATCCCATGTTGTTCAAGGGTCACCTGTAATTGGTAACAGATTCAGAGGTGCCTATAACTCATTACAGTGTAACATTGCAACAGTGCTCTTCCAAAGAGAGAAAGCTTTCACATATATATATGGATATCCATATTTAATTATATAAAATATGTATATATAGAATCGATAAAATTAATAAAAATATAGAACAATTGCAATATTTATTGAGGGTAGAATAGTAATAAAACTTGGGGCGCCTGGGTGGCTCAGTCAGCTAAGTGTCTGCCTTCAGCTCAGGTCATGATCCTGGGGTCCTGGGATCAAGTCCCACGTTGGGCTCCCTGCTCAGCGGGGAGCCCACTTCTCCCTCTCCCTCTGTTGCTCCTCCAGCTTGTGGTCTCTCTCACTCTCTCTCCCACTCTCTGTCAAATAAATAAATAAAATATTTAAAATAAATTAAAATAAATAAAAAAAATAAAACACAGCACAGACAAGAACACAGTATTGAGACAATGTAGTTCCCTAAAGTAAGATAGTTATGGTGGTGGTAAAAACTACGGCTTAACACATAAAACAGTTTAAGCTAAGGAAATGTAGCATTATTATTTCAATTATGAACAGCACATAGCACTACAGAGGATAATATTTCTGTTATTATAAGAGACTACAGTAAAATATTAAAATTATAGGCAGAAGAGCACAATGTTATTACTATCAATATTGGAGGTTGTAATAATTTAACAGACACTTGAGGGGTATTTGATTGTTTGCAGTTTGGGAGCTTTGTACTGATGCTCCTAATTGGCGTGTATGTACTGGAGAGACAGAAGGGGACATTACCCATGAATGATGGCCACATACTCCTGCTGGGGGCTTGGCAGACATCATTTTCCCTAAGCCAGTGATGACAAACCTTGGGTAAATTTGCCCCACCCCCACCCCCGGGGGGGGGGGACATTTATCAGTGTCTGGAGACATTTCTTGGTTGTCACAATTTAGGGCAAGGGGAGGTGCTGCGGGCATCGAGTGGGTAGAGCCAAGGATGCCGTTAAACATCCTACAAAGCCCAGGACAGCCTCCACAACAAAGAATTGTTCAACCAAGTATTTCAGTAAGCTCAAGTTGAGAAATCCCGCTCTAATCTTGTAGCAATTATTAGCTTATGTCTTTACAAATTAGAAGATGCCCCTGGCCTTCTGGATCCCTGCGTGGCATCAATATTGTGGATGTTGGCCCCACCAATGTCAGGAATCCCTTACACAGTGGGAGATACTACGCTGCAGATTTAATTCAGTAGCCAGCCAGCTAGATCACCTCCTAAAATGTTCAGATGCGGGCTTCTCCTTGCCATCCAGACCCCAGCAGCCTTCCAATGAACACGCAGCAACACTCTCTCTCTGTCCACTCGCCTGTTCTTTCATTTATGGCGTGGTGCTCATGAGACCCAACTTGTTCCTGCTTACTGTCAGTCCCCCCCTCCCACACCCTGGGAGCGAGGCCTGGCCTGTTCACAGCAGTATTCCCAATGCTTGGAATTACTCCTCAACTTCAGTGACACCCAGGAAGTATCTGCTGGACGCATAAATGAACCACCCCACATCTATCAAAGCCTTCTATTTACAAGGTACCATGCAGAGCACTTGACATCACCATTTCATGCACCTGCTATTATTCCTAACTCCTAATGAGGAAGCCAAGGCTCCACGAGCACGTTATTTAAAGGTTCTAGAGCCAGTAAGAGGCAGGGTCTTACTCCACACCCTCGACCTTTCACCATTGCCATACCACGCACCATATTCATAGGCACCAATACCATGTACCATAGGTCTCCACTGCAGCAGACCCCAGACACTACAGGTAGGTGGTAAGACAAGACGACAACACTTTCAGATTTCGGAGGCTACAATGCAGCAGCGTTCGGACACATAGAGGCGATACGGAGCGGTGGACTAGAGTGGTATTTTTGTTAACTATGATTACAAACAGCATATGGTAATAAGACACTATGGCTACCTTTCTTCTACACCCAAAATACAGTACTTTCTACTCCCGGACACATTTCAGGTAACGCAGGATGGTTTAAACCAAGGGTCAGCAAGCTTTTCCTGCAGGGGGCCGGAGAAGTACTTCGGGCCTTGCACGCCGTATGGGCACTCTGCCACGGTAGCCAATAAGCACCGTTGTTTCAACAGAACTTTCTGGAGGGAGACTGAAATTCGAATTTCATAAATTTCCACGTGCCACAAAATATTAGTCTTCTTTTGAGGTTTTTTCGAACACTGGGAAGTGTAACCACTGTTCTTAGCCCACAAACTGTGCAAAACAGGTGCAAGGTCAGATGTGACACGTGGGCCATGGTTTGCTAACCCCCTGACTGACAGCGTTGCTGATGTCGATTTTTGAGGCTATCACAATCCGATGAATTAGAAATATCCTTGCAACATGCAGACCTGTGTGTAGAGAGGCTATCCATATTGGAGCTTCGGGACGCCTGGGTGGCTCAGTCAGTTAAGCATCTGCCTTCGGCTCAGGTCATGATCCCAGGGTCCTGGGATCGAGCCCCGTGTCGGGCTCCCTGCTCAGTGGGGAGCCTGCTTCTCCCTCTCCCTCTGCCTCTCCCCCTGCTTGCTCTCTCTCAAATAAATACATAAATAAAATCTTTAAGAAAAATATTGGAGCTGTGATGGGACACATATAACCACATGATTTTTACTTTAGCATCATGCAAACTAGCACTATTTCAAGCCCCATAAGGATCTTAGTATAATCTAATGTCTTTATATTCATGTAACTGCAAATATAAAGGGCACAGCTCACCGCAGTGTGCTGGCAATCCTGCTACTTGAATGTAAGGTGAAGGCTATAGGCCGACGTAATGCAGCTCAGCACAGTGTATTATCGTCTCTGTTCCCACGATTATATGTAATAAAGTGAAGCAGAAACTCACATTGCTCTGCTGGCAGGAGCTGTCTGCAGGGCGGTCCCTCCTCTCACCCACGCTGAGCCGCACAGCCCTAAACTCTTAAGATCGTGTTTTCTATGACTGCGACAGCCCGTATGGTAGGCTGCTAAGAATCTTGTTAACGAAAAACCTACCACAAAACCCTACACCAAACAACACCATATTGTAATTATCCTAGCTCCAAATGGTTGACAATAGTGAGTTATGAGAGAGAAACATTTGAGTGTATCTTTGTAATAAGCTATTGTTCCTCTGGCATGACATGCCCTTACTGACCACAGCACCAAGACGAGTACTCAGCTGCAGTTACACTGCCCTTGTATTTATAAATAAGCCTCCATTGTCCTTGACTGTGACTTTCAGTTACGCTTCCATATAACCTCCACGCGATAGCAATGAGCTCTGGGTAGGGATGGCGCATGCACGGTGTGCTCGCCATGACAGTGCTCCCTGGTGAGCACTGCGCACACTGTCCCTTATGCTGCAAGTGGCTGTGCGCCGTGCACAGACGTATCTTGAAGACGAAAGGTCTGAAGTTCAGGGATTACACGACTTGACTGAGTCACATGGGCAGTCATGGACAAAGCCAGAATTTGAAGGCAGCTTCCTGGACCCGAGAGCCTGTGTTCTGCTCACTTTGCCACCAAGTTAACTTTCACCACGTGGCTCTTTTTCGTGCCACGTGCCATCGGGACTCAGTAAGGAGCAATCCCAGAGCCACATGGCATCATGTTGTCGGTAATGCTGGCACGGCATGACTCCTGGGTCGTTCTGTTGTACTCTTTTAACAGAAAGACTGACGTATCACGATTCCACAATAGGGTGAGTCAATGCCACTGCCCTCAATTTCAGTAGGAACAGCACAGTGACATTCTTTATACTTCTCAGAACAATAACACTGCCCCCCCACCCCGTACAGAATCCTTCCTTCCTTCTGGATATGAGAACGATGCAGCTACTACACTAATGTGGCCTATAGTTTTAGCAGCAACAACAAAAGTGCCTTCATGGAGCCCCGGGGACCACACTCTCCTACATCCTGTGTCTGGACATCCAGCATTTTCACATCAAGTTTACAGTGAACTAGTTAACACGCATCACTGTGCCTCAGAGCAGGACTGGGGACTGTGACCTCCTCATCTTTGCTTCACTTCTACCTTGCAAAGTGCCCGACACTCCTAGCCATCCCTTAGGCGCTATGGCATCTCTGATACCGAAAGTAATACCTCTGCTGCGCCTCTGTATCCGATGGTCCTATAATTGCAGCATCTGCGAGGATATTACTGCCGAGCCATATCAGATTTGCTTCTGGAAGCAACTCTGTCACAGTAATAACTAGCGTGTGATAGCTATAATTTTAGCAAAAGTACTAATACAACTTTCCTAACACTTAATAGCAAGTATTCACTGACAAGACACACTATTCAGTTATCTCCAAAATTGATATACCAGGATGCATTTTGGTTTAGTACGGTGATAAAACAGAATTCTGATTGACCACACATATTATGAGTGTCCCGATGTTAGTAATTGATGGTTTTATGTCAGTACGTATACTATGCTGACTATATTTACAATCAATCATGTTATCGTTCTTTAAGAGATATATTGCATGTAATAGACACAGTGCAATGAGATATAGTGCAGATAAGTACAGTTCAATAATACACGAATAGCGGGCCCTGATGAGAGATCACGTTGTTTTACATTATTACTCGGGGATATCATAATGTTCTACTAACATGTACTTCTTCTAATGTCAGGGTAAATAGTCATCTATACCCCGTTTTCTTTTATTTCTATAAATCCAGAAACAACAGTGATACCATAATAAATCGCTCCCTCCAAAATGGGTAGCCACACTTACAGTTGATGGGGTTGTTGTACCATTACTTACCATCAGTTTGTGACCAGACACCATGTACTAAAATATAACACGCACCATTTCTTAACTTGTAACAGTAACAGCCAAGTACCAACCTACCATGAGTATTATTTCAGTTTTTATTAGTATTATTTTTAGTCTGAGTGGTGCTATTGCTACACTATGCCACATTTTACATACCACTCTGACACCACCAAAAGGAATAGAATGAATATTATATAATGCATGGTCTTTGAAGTCAGACGTGGTCAAACTTAGGCTCGAGTGACAGCTTCACTACTCACTTCTTGTGTGCTTTCGCTCAAAGAACCTGATAGTTTTAACCCTCAGTTTCCTCATCTGTGTGGTGGAGCTAATCACAGGACCCAAGTCCCAGTATTCCTCTGTGCTTTATTTATTTATTTTTTCCTGCGTTTTAAATGAGACCATCTATCTAAAGGAGGAATCCTTCTGATTGCCTAGGATGTGGTAATTTCAATAATTATATGCTGCTATTGTGTTAATTATCTTTACTATTAGTACCTTATACTCATTCTGGTAATTTTCATACTGCTAGGCTACTTAGAAATAATATTACTGCCTAATATGCGGTCAATTTCTTGAACCAGTTTTGTAAAAGCAAAGCGGCATATCGTCCTATGCATTGACCTCCTCTACTTTCTTCTGCTTTAATGCTATTAATGGTACTTTTAACTCTTTCCTTTTACCCACACTTCAAGCCATTCCATCCTACATTTCACCATACCTCTAAGGATGGCCATATTCAGACATTACTGCTCATCCTGTGCTGTCTGTTAAGCTGGCAAAAAAAAAAAAAAAGTATTTACATAACAATATCCTACAGATTGTCCTATTTTAATTTTAAATTTAGTACTGAATAGTAACACCGATATACCTGTAGAGTGCCACATTCTATTTTCACCTACACTGCATCCCACATGGGCGCGGTGACAGTAATAATATTCCATCGTGCACACTGGTAGACCATAGCATACATTACCTCTAACAGTGTAGATGTTAAGAACTTTATCTCCTACTGCTGCTCACACTAGTTTCAATGTCCTTAGTCAATAAATACAATGTATACATTTAATCAGAACTGCAGCACATTGTGCTCTACTCTGTTGGATGTATCATACCATCAGTGACAATAATTGGTCCTTGCTATGCCACCTGTAATTATAATAGTGATGATAGCACAGTATCAGCAGAGTGGACTGCCCTGGTCTCAACTGTGGTGGTAATAAAGTGGCTATACCATTCACTACTATACTGCCCACTTGGTGACATCACATCCAATATTGTTAACTTTAATGCTATGACATTCTACACTCTTCTGCCTATAGCTTAAGTAGCTTAGTAGTGGCAAGTCATTGCCAGCCAATGCTGGGAAACAGCACTGTTGCTAGGCTAGCATCCTGTTAACAATCACACCAGTTGGGGATAGTTGCTGTTCTGCATATAATTTAGTAATAGTATTTCTTTGTATTGCTAATTTTGTAACAAAAAAAGTTCAATGCTGTTCTTTACTATGCCACATAATGATGAGATGGCCTTATATATCTTAAAATATTTTAGTTCTATCAAGTCCCAACAGTTCTATCAAGTCCCATTCATTTTAGTTATGTCAAATGGCAGTCTTAAACACTTAATGGCCTTCAACATTTAGTCTTAAGCATTTAAACATCTGATAATTCAGTGGATCTCCAAAATTCCCCATGCAATCCCCTAGGTTGCTGGATTCCAGACTAAGATGTTGACGTTTAGTTACATACTAGGAGCTGGATCATGTTAATGTGATAACTATTGGTATCACTGGCCTCTTATTGGGAAGTGTGCACTCAGAATACTTCTCAGTTCTGATCCCACATTCATATCTCCAAAGCCTGTGTACAGATCTGACTTTAGTTTTATGAAGGGAAAAAAAATTTTACAGAGCCTGGAGGGGGTATATGTGTATGGAAAACAAATAAAGCTCAGATTTTGACCAAATGGGTCAAATGTTTTAGGATGGTTCTGGAAGTGACTTCATTAGATATGAAGTTTATGGAGGTCATTGTGAACACAGAGAAGAGAAAGGATCAGAGGGGCCAAGAATAAAAGGAAAATAAACAGTTATTAGGTATTGCAATAAACTAGCAGTGGGCACTGATATAAATGGACACATTTATAATGTAGTTAGGGGAAGTCTTAATCATGGTCCAGTTGTGGCAGTGAGGGAAAGAAAGGAGTCAAGAATGACATCTGAGTTGTTGGATTGGCAAATAGGTTCATGGCGGTGCCATTCACGGAAGTAAGGAATTCAGAAGAACGGGAAAATTTGGGAAGTAGGGGATGAGGTGAATGGAAAGAAATGAATTCCACCAGGGACATACTTGGCTTAAGATCCCTGCCGAGTATCCAAATAAAGATGTATGGCAAACAAATGGATATATGAGTCCACATATAGTGGGAGCGAACAGAGTCTGGGGAGGCCTCTAGCATGAGAAGAGGAGGGTTTAGGACCACGAGGCACTCCAACACTGAAGAGCTAAGGAAGGATGGGCAATGGGACCAGGAAGCAGTGACCAGAACAATTGGAAAATAGGAGGAGGTCCTGTTGCAAAAGCCATGAGATGTGTATGCTTCAAAAAGGAAGGGGACATTCAGAAGTGTCAATTGGGTCATAAGGTCAGAAGTGTAAGCAGTGAAACCTGTCCTTGGGTTTAGTGACAGTCCAGTAGAATAAGAATTGCAGGGGTAGGAGGTGGAGGGTAGAGTACAGAAGGCTGATAAGGCAGTGGGGCATGAGAAAGAAATGAACTTGACTTACAAAGCTCTCGGTTAATTCATGACAAAATAGGAGCTGGACGGACTCTCTTTCCTGTTCTTCTTTAATAAACGTTGAATTCTTAAAATATAATTTTTTATCATAAGTACCCCAAATTTGGCATACAATTTCAACTTTTCTATATTTCCTTGATTTCTTTGATGATGGACAAAGAAATCAAACTGATACATATGTGCAAATAAATTAGTTAAAGCACTATTTATAAAAATGAAAGGGATGCTCTGCTTCCCATATGGATGGATATTTTCTCAAGACCACTTAATACAAACCACTGACCACCAAACTCGTGCTCTGTATCTGTGGTCACATGAGTTCACACAATGAACTTGTGATACTGGAATTGTTCCATTTCACAGATTCAGAACAAACAAAAAACACTGGGGCTCAAGGGGTTTAATAATTTGAGAAGATTGCACAGCTGGTGAGTGAAGATGCCTCCTTGAGCTACATATGTTCTGTATGGCATAAAGGACATGCTTGAAATTACATGATGATAACTCTCAACTGCAAGTAGCTATGACAAAAAGCACATATTCCACTAATTCACAAATAGGAAAAAATTGTTTAAAAGATTTTTTTTAAAAAAGGAAGGAAGAAGGCTGATGCATAATGTTGAAAATACACAAGATTGAATTCAAGGCAAATAGCATCAAGACAAAAATGGACACAGCTCATTAGCAAATGAAACCATTAAAAAATGTCTAAAGCAGAACTATAGGGAGTACAATTGGTAATAAAGATTACAACAGACCAACTTAAATTGACCTGAGAATATGACCGCAGAATGGACAAAACTTAAGCAAGAGTAGACAGGTTCCGATTAACTCAGTAATACAGATCTAATGAACATATATTAAAGACTATACTTGGAAAATATTTTCTTACAGTGCCAGTGTATCATGTACACAGCCTAGCCACATGCCTCAGGTTCCTCATTTGGTTGTCCATCCCATGAAGGTGGGGCATTCCTGGGACAGGCACTGAGGGAACCCTCTGCACTGGTCTGCTCACGCTGTGATAACAAAATCCCACAGATTAGGGGGCTTCAACAACAGAAACTTATTTTCTCAGAGCTCTGGAGGCTGGAAGTCCCAGGTCAAGGTCCAGTTTCCAGTGAGACCTCTCTTCCTGGCTTACAGATGGCCACCTTCCCACTTTGTCCTCACATTGTGGAGAAAAAGCAATCTCTGCTGACTCTTCTTCTTTATAAGGACCCCAGTCCTATCACATCAGTGCCCATCTTATGGTCTAATTTAACAATCCTCTCCTTAAAGACCCTGTCTCCAATGCAGTCATAATGGGGGTGTAGAGCTTCAACATATGAATTTGGGGGGGACACACACATTCAGTCCGTAAGACCTTTTATCTACAAGAGCCATCCCACCTCCTACATCAGTTTCACAGGAGGAACTCTGACCCACCCTTCCAGCTTTTCCATCTCTGCCAGCCATGTGAGTTTACCATACAGTGAACTAGCCCCGGTGTTCTCTGATGGTGTGGCTCCCATCCCAGGACTAGAAAAGAAGTTGCTTGAGGGGAGGAGAGAATCTTAGTTCTGTATTCCTACTGCTGACACAGTGGCTGGAACAAAGAGAAAGATCTCAATGTCCCTTTAGTCAATCACCCAGCCCCATCCATCCCTTTCCTGCCCTGTCTCCTACACCTGGCGTCTCCTTTACCGTCCACCCTACCTCCGTCTTCTTCAAGCTTTTATCATGTCTCACTGAAAGGACAACCTCCAGGCCCTGCTGCCTCAGCACCATCCTCTGGGGCAGGAAGGATGTATAAAGTAAATTGTTGAATTAGATGAGAATTTGAATCCTGGCTTTTCAGTTTAATGAGTAAACTAAGTAACTTTGGTTCAGTTCCTTAACCTGACTGAAATGGATTCTCCTCACCTGTAAACAGAGATAATAAAAGGCCCCGCACAGGACAATTATAGGGAGTGATGTGTAAAGATGGTGCCCGGCACACAGGAAGCGCTCACTGATGATCATCCATTATTCAAAGCCATGATATAGATCTTATACCATTGAAATAAATTTTGCTAACAGCCATCTTGGTTTATTCCACTTTTCTGTTTAAAAACCTCAAGGGGCTTCCAGGTGTCCACCAAATGAAGCTCAAAGACCTTAGCCTGGAGTCATGCTCTGACTCCCCTTACTCTCCCAGGATTTGTATCACAACCAGGTCTTGCGCTTCCTTTCTGTACCTCCATGGACATGAGTATAAGCAGAGAGGTCCTTGTCTGAACGTCGCATTACTCCCTATCCAAATCTCAAATTAAAAAAATCTCAACCACATGGTAGCCATCTTAAGTGAATGCAGATCTTTGCTCCATTTTAGTGAAAGCATGCAGCACGAGGGCTGACAAATGCCACGGAACCTCTCCTAATGAATTGCAGTTTGGAACGAGGACTGTTTTGTGGTTTTCGAAAGAATGAAATTATTCTAAGATCTGACGATAGAGAATCAGCTGGTGTGAGAAAGGTGAGAGGTACCGCTATTCTTGAAAGGATAGGCTTTTGGAAGAAACCTTCTAACCCCACGAGAATTAAAGTGCAACCTTTGTAAACTCGTAAGATTATGGGTTTAGAATTAATTAGAGTTGAGTCCTTTCCAGTTCCAGTAACTCAACACTTGGACCCATTATGCAATCATGACTCAGTACGTCCTTCAGAACACTGCTTTCCAACACGATGGGCATTAAAGGACAGACTTTGTAAATACTTGAGATTGCCAGTTTAAAATTAATTTGACTCAGTGCTTGCTGGTTGCCAGCAATACGAGAGGTGGGGCTTTTTCTGTAATCATATATATCATTCACTAGTTTTTTAAAGAATTCTTTTGGAAGATATACAAGGTAGAACTCTATGTATCCATTGTGAAAGCAGTGATGGTAAGTAATAATAGAGAAAAAAAAAGACAAAGTAAGATTTGCCTTTGATGTGTCAGTTCAAATTCTAAGTCTAAACACCATAATTCCGTTATGGATGTAGACTGCTGAATTAGTTGTATTGTTGTAGCTGATTGATTTCTGTAAAATGCTTTATTGAGATATAATTCACATACCACAAATTCACCTGTTTAAAGTATACTGTTCAATAGTTTTTTGTGTATTCACCAAGTTGTGCAACTATCACCACAATCTAATTTTAGAATATTTCCACCAGCCTACAAAGAAACCCCATCCTCATTAGCAGTCACTCTCACTTCCCCCTCTCTCTTGCCCCCATCCCTAGGCACCCACTAATCTACTTTCTGTCTCTATATTTCTATTTGCTTAGTCTGAACATTTCATATAAACAGAAGCATATAACATGTGGTCCTTTCTGACTGGCTTCTTTCACGTACCATAATCCTTCCAAGGCTCATCCATGTTGTAGCATGTGTCAGCACTTCTTTCCTTTTATTAATGAATAATATTTCATTATATGAATATGCCACATTTTGTTTATTCACTCACGAATTCATGGACACTTGGGTTGTTTCTACATTTTGGCTATTATGAACAATACTGCCATGAACACTCGTGTACAAGTTTTTGTGTGGATATATGTTTTCATTTCTCTTGAGTAGATGCTTAGGAGTGGAATTGCTGGGTCATATGGTAACACCATATTTAATATTTGGAGGAACTGCCAAATTTTTCCAAAGTGACTGTACTATTTCAATTCCCACCGGCATTGTATGAATATTCCATTTTCACCGTATCCTTGCCAATACGTGTTATTCTTTGTCCTTTTCTTTATAGCCATCCTAATGGGTGTGAAGTAGTATCTCACTGTGGTTTGTTTTGTTGTTTTGTTTTGTTTTTTAAAGATTTTATTTATCTGTTTGACAGAGAGAGACATAGCAAGAGAGGGATCACAAGCAGGGGAGTGGGAGAGGGAGAAGCAGGCCTCCCATGGAGCAGGGAACCCGATGCGGGGCTCGATCCCAGGACCCTGGGATCGTGACCTGAGCTGAAGGCAGACCCTTAACGACTGAGCCACCCAGACACCCCCTCACTGTGGTTTTGATTTGCATTTCCCTAACTGACTTGTAAAAGGGTTAGTATTGCAATGCCCAGCTTCAGAGCTGTGATAAATGAGAGGGCACATCTATTATCCAATTAGGAAGTAGAGAAACCTGGATATGATTCCAAGTCTTTTGGACACCATGCCCTAAGCTCTTGGCCCTGCCTCAGAAACTCTCTGAAAATGTGTCCTCAGAAAGACATTCTTAAAGGTAGTGTGGGAAGGAATTTCAAGTACTTATTTTGTATTTGTAATTCCTGAATAGATCTTCCCTCCGGGAAGCCTTCACATTGTTATCCAGACATCTGAAAATCCCTGAGACAAGGAAATTTTAAATGTAGTTTCTGAAAGCTCTTGCTAAGCAAAAATATGTCTCCTTCGGAGTAAGTGTCTTCCTTTGCTGGCTGGACTCAGGCCTATTAACTCACTTGGCTGAAGCCTCTGAGTCTTAGAGCCAGGTTTCTTCCTTTCCCAGACAGCCCATCACACATGGTGAAGGACCAGGGGAGAGGATGAACACTCAGAAGTGTCATCCTCCTCTTCAAGAAGTAACTCAAGGTACTTGGGCGTGGGAGAGTGACTCGGGGCTGCCATCTTAATCTGCAGAGGCAGCACATTCCTCACTGTGTGCACAGGAGGTCTTCATTACCCAAAGAGAACTGGTGCTGGAAAAATGCTAGTTAACATGCATCCATCAAAAAATAAGGACTGAATTTTCAAAATAAACTGTAAAAAAAAAACCTTACATGGGGCTTTAACTTGAAAAACAAGTTATTTACTATTTAACATAATAGATCAAAACAGGGCTAGATGAAAACTCTGCCCTCTTAGAAAGTATACAGTATGAATTGAGTGGGGCTTTTTTTCAGTTGTTCTGACAAAGTTGTAGAATGGCGAAAGTCAACTTAGCCTTGAACTTTTGCAACATTGTTATAAAGTCTCTTCCTCTCTTTTTCAAAATTACTCAAGGATTTCACAAATTTTCCTGAGGATCTCTCTTAATCTTTGATATTCAAATCATTCTCTTTTAAAGCTCTAGTTATATCCTCAATGTGGTTGATTTTCTCTCTTGGTTTATCCCAATCCTCCTCGGTCCATGGCTTTGGATACGGCTAACTTGATTCTTCGACTTTTCAAGGAATGCAAGAAATTCTTCATCCTTTGCAAAGCTTGCCATTTCATTTAGCACTCAGTTTGCCTCGTATGTGCTTTGTGTTTTCTGGTGTCTACGCTGCATAATCTACAGGAAACAGACCAGTGGGATGTTGACCAGGTGGGTTGGGACAGGTGCTGCGGATACCCACAGAGGGCTGTGTGAGGCGACTAGACTAGTGCAAATGGTGTTTTGGTGCTATGCCTTTGCTTCTCCATGCAAACTCATCATTTTTGTACCTCTCATGGTACAGATTTCCTTTACTGGCATTTGGTTTTCCCAATCCCAGGCACAGAGATTCAGTCTGGACTCAGGTTACCTTGAAGACTTGAATACTACTTAGAGTTTGCTGAAGCCTAAACTCTTTTCCATGGCCAATAACGCCCAGCAGGGTCTCAGCAGAGCCCCTCCATTCTGCATCTTCAACTTCATCTCATGCTTTCCCACCTTGCTTACATGACTCTAGCCACGCTGGTGTTCTTTATTCCTTGCCAAACCCTTTCTGGCCTCTGGACTTCTGTCCTGTCCTGTTTGTTCCTTCTATTTCGAATGCCCTTCTCATGGCTCACATCCTCCAGGTGTCAGTAAAATATCAGCTTCTTGAAGAGACCTCTGCTGATCACCACCATCAAGAGGCAACTTTCCTTTTAATCCCCCTTTTGCACACCCTCTTGCTTATCTGCTTAATAGCACTTAATAAGCTACATGGAGATCCTATTTGTTTACTCTCTTATTTCTGTCTGAGGCCAGGACATATGTTTCAGGAGAACAAGGACTTTGTTGAATTCTCCTTTATACACAAAAAACCTTTCTTAGTCTTTGTGAGGTAGAAAAGCTGTGGTTTAGAAGTTGCAAAGAGGTAAATGAAGAGAGCTTGGGGGCAGAGCTCTCTATTTCCCTGACTTGAAGAATTTAATTAAAACTTTCTTGGGGACATCAAAAGAATCTTTGCTTCTTTCTAAAATACAGAAGCCAACTTAGACATTTTAGATTGTGTGGAGTGCTTCACAGGGAATTTTCCAGGATTGAGGATTAGATACAAAAAGAAGTGATTTACGTACATTCCTTCTACCTAAGGATTTTTGCTTCATTATCAAATGAATCACCTCACTTTCCCACTGAAGAGGAAGAGGGACACAGGAAGCCAGATAAACTGTTCATTTGGTCATGATATTTATCAACTTCTGCTCCAAGGGCTCTAAAGTTTACTTAAAGGGCAATTTTCCCTACTTCTTAAAGGCTAAATAAAATTGAGAATATCATGAGAAAAATGCTTCATTGTAACTCATGGGCCATAATTGGATGATCCAGATCAGATTCTGGTTGGTGCCAAAGGGAGATAGTCCCAAGTCCTTGGAACAAAGAAATGGTAAAACTAAACAAGATACAGAAAGATCAAGACTCCATGTTTTCCATTGTTAAGACCTCAGAAACCTATAAAAGCAGTTGTTTTATGGGAACACTTAGCAAAGTACTGCCCAAGTCCATTTTAAAGGCTCAAAATCCTTTGACATATGGCAATCATTATGTGTGCTCAGCTGTCTATCTCGCACAACACTTTCTTCTTCCCTCCCCCAAGGAAAGCATTTCAAGCCCCACATTTACAAGAAGCACTTAGTGGTGAGCAAGGCTCAGAAACAGTCTCAGGAAGACTAGTCCTGGCTGAGAATCCATGAGTACCCAAGCATTTTGTCTCAAGATGGAAGCCTTGAGGCAAAGCTGTTTCAGATTACAAGGAGGTATACATTCCTAGCTAAGGTTTTACTTTAGGAAAAGGTTTAATGACTCAGATGTCCTAGGCAGTAAAATGGAATACATTGTCTTGTTTCGCCTTTTCCAAAAACAGGAGAATATGTGGGTCTCATTGGCCTATTGGGATTTGTTGGGATTTCCTAGAGATCAGGCAATAGAAATGACAGAAAAACAGGTCAAGGTGAACTCTATCAGTGTGCTTCTGTGGTTCCCTTTAGTGTCAGAGAATGTGCCATATTCTTCAGCACCAGCACACTGAGGTTAAGGTGCTCCTGAGCTCTTGGAAGAACAGGTGGCCAATTTCCTCCTTCATTTTACTGTGGGAACAGTTGGTAGAACATACCCACACCATATTCTTGGAAAACCCTCCCCAGTGCTGCTCTGATGTGGCGTTTCTCAGGAAAACCATGCAAAATTTCCCTAGGAAATAAAAATAGTTGATCCCAAGTGTATAAGGTGGTGCAGTCCAGGCTCAGCCCAACTATGGAAGCCATAATAAGGTCTCAACATTCCTTCTTGATCTTGGCCCAAACCAGGATGGGCAAGACCTACAAGAAACATACAATGCCCCTCTTTAGAATTTGCCATCTGTCAATAAAATCCATCCTCCACACCAAAATGCCAGGAAGGAAATTCACATGGACATTTGCTTTTCCCAAAATTAAGAGCTTCTATCGAAAGAGCACACAACACACTTGCCTTCTCTGCTAGTGGAAGTATACGTTTCTACACTCTTCCTGCTGGTTTTCCTCTGAATAGCTAACTTAAAAAGGTGGGGCTGCAGCGGCTGCCATTCTCACCTTTTTCTCATCTCCTGTCAGATTCAGGTTTTTCAAAAGAAAAATAGGTCCAATTTTAAAAACACTGAATTATAACGTGTTGCTTTTTTGAAGCCCCTGGGAGAGATGGCAAAGAGGGGAATGCACCATGCAATACACAGCAAAACTCTGAATCGTCTTCTCGAGTCTCAGGCATCACCTCTCCAAAAACCAATATCCATTTTCTGGTCAGCAACTCTCAATGTCCCCTTGTTTTCTCTCTTGAGGACCCACTTGTCTTTTTTTAAAGAGTTAATTTTTACAACAGTGAAATTTAAAAAATTATTTTAGCTCATTCCTCCTCTCCCAATTCTTTATTCCTTATCCTCATCAGCACATTAAGTCAAACAGCAAAAACCTTAGAATGCAAGGTGAGGAAAAATGCTGTGTCTATGAAAAAGTATAATTATGAGTATTACAATTTTTTAAAGACACACAAAGTAGATATACATTCTTTGCAGCATTATTTACAACGGTGAAAAATTAGAAACAAACTACATATCTCTTAATCAAGAATTGTTTGAAGAATGCACACTAAATCCTTATGATTGAATGTTATATAGTTGTTAAAAATTGTGTTTTCAAGTGATTTTCATGACTTGGGATATGTATATGGTGTAATGCTAAGTAGAAAAATAAAAATGAGATAAAATTCCAGTAAACATTAATTGCCAAGTAGGAGTCACTATATGTATATTTACATAGGGAGAAAAAAAGGAAAGAACTATCCCAACATTTTAAGAGTCATTATCTTTAAACTGTGGGGTTGTGAACACATTTTGTTATATTAAATTTTTTTGTACTTTTCTAGTTTTTCAGTTTTTTTCCCATAATTTTTATTGAAGTCTATCCATGTACCAGTACCACTCTAGGTGCTGGAGATACAGCCATTCACAAGCTGGAC
The DNA here is from genome assembly GCF_004348235.1 of Phoca vitulina. NCBI lineage: Eukaryota > Metazoa > Chordata > Mammalia > Carnivora > Phocidae > Phoca > Phoca vitulina. The sequence continues at coordinate 12,413,674 of NW_022589716.1, forward strand.
ACAGTCCATGTCTTTTTACATAAAAGCATTTTTTTAATGCAAGAAACTCCTTGAGAATAGCACCTCCATCTAACCCAATGTAACAATCATCTGTGTTTATCTTCTTCTCCAGGGTTCATTCACTTTTTAAAAAATAAAGCAATATCCTGATTCCTCATTTGGAAGCCACTTCTTTTCCATGGTCATTTGGGTAGTTTATGGGGAGTTGACTCAATGCTAAATTCCAGGAACAAGGCTTGATTGGCTTAAACCATCAATCTCCCCCCCTCATGTAGCACCAATGATTGACTTAAAAAGAAGCATGTGGTTCCATCTAAGAAAGTGACTTCCAGGGTGTGGGGGAACTACACAAAGAGACAGTTTCCATTCCCCTGGATTTGATGGTGTAAGAAACAGGATTTTCTATTGCCACATGTGAACTCTCTGGAACGGCTAGGAGGGCTAATGACACTATAAAGCAAGTGAAATCCTGGATTAAGCCTTGCCTGAAACTATCCTTTGGATTTTTCCATTACCTGAGCCAACACATTTCCTTTATTATTGTTTAATCCAATTTAGGTTAGTTTTCTGTTGATTGTATCCTAGGGAAATCTAACCCATAGACTTATGCAAAGCCAACTGCTGGGCGTAGTGACAAGCATGCTGGCTCAGGGCTCAGGGGACCTGGGTGCAAGATCTCCATCTTCCCTTAAGTGGCAGCCTCACTTTAGGAAAGTCCAGCGCCACTTGGAACCCAGCATCTGCAGAATCAAGTAGCTGACGCACGCAGACCAGGAGTCTCTAAACCCTCCCTGGGCGATCAAGGCTGCTAATGAAAACGTGTCTACCAGTTCCCCAGTTTTGAAAGAAAAATAAGGAAACTGTTGTAAGTTTTCATAAAATTAAATGTATTTCATTTAAAGGACTACCTTTTGCTGCGAGACTATAAAAGTGTAAAGATAGTAGTTGCTTTTATTTGTATTTTATGCCCTCGGTTCCCAAAATTAAAAATCATGAACTTTCGGCAATTCTCTCCAATTCAAATTGTTGAATTGTTTCTCACCCACGAAAGCCCCAACTCTGAAGATCTCTGCACCAAATAATCTTTTACGGAAACATTCAACTATATATTTCCAATAAGTCTCCTATTTTATAGGAATATGCATTCAACAAATGTAAATCATTTAGCATGATTCAATATATTTTAAAAGTATTCATAAAGTGGTTAAAGCTAACAATAGTGATCAGGATGCTGACGATGAAAGTGTCAGAGAAACACACACTTCTGAATGATTTTTTTTTAACCTAAGTTGTAAAGAAGTTAATTATGCTTGTTTTATTTTCAGTTAGGTGTAACCAACTCGTAAATACTGTCAAAAGTTATCTCTTTGTAACTCTTCAAATTCTTATCAAAAGACTGACAATTTAATTTTTCTCACTTCTGTACAGTTTTCCCGAGACAATAATTGACTATTTTCCTTCACAGAGGAAATCTCTACATGGCCCCCAAACCGGGATCTATTTCTCCAGGGGCTTCATTCTACAGTCCTGAAGGAAACTGTGATCGGTTTCAAAAGTTGCAAATCTCTTTGCGTTTCCATGAGATAATTGTCCCTGTGTGAAGATTTAATGATGTTAAGATTTAATAATATGTTCTTAGCCTTTACTCTTGCCATGTAATTCTCATCCTGAATTTCTTTTTAAGTCTTAGCTGATTTGGGAGGGAAAGTGAACTCCATTCTATGGGATAAAGCAAAAAATCAAAGAAAACAAGCAGTTACTCCTGAAGCGACAATCCTTCCATCAAACAGCCTACAAATAAGAAAAAAAGCAATTGAAACTGCAATCTGTCAGAGTTTAAGATTCAGCTTGATTTTGGATCTGAGGAAATGTACATTTAAAAAATTTTTTTTTGAAATAATCGCAAGTAACAAGAGTTTCGAGTAGGGTACAAAGAACTTTCTCCCTGAGCCATTCGAGAGTAAGCCACCTGCCTGATGGGCCATCACTCTGCAGTGGCTCTCCCCCCATGAAGCGTGTTCTCTTCATAACGGCGATAATACCCCCCAAATCAGGAAGTTATCAAGGGCATGTCCCATCATCTAACCCTCAGATCTCAATTGATTTCACCAGGAGCCCCAGTTACATCAACACAGGAACGCCATCCCCCCCCCTGCCTGGCTCTGATACCGACTCCCCATAATCAGGGAGGATGTTTGCATTTTCCAATACTCTGTGTGTTCAGTGAAGTAGTGGATACTGACTTCAGACACCACGCCAGAGTAGAGACCATGTAGCTATATGTTCGGATGAAAAGCAGTTCACAGATGTGAAATGAATTCAACGAGATATAAAATCTTCAGCCACTGGTGTTTGCCAAATCCCTACTGGTCTTCCTATCCCCCTCTTGTCTGCCTAGAGCCATTATGCCTACAGAGATTAGGGTGATCTCTTTAGAACATGAGATAAGTCCCCTACCAAAACCCCTGAGATGGTGTCCTATCCCACCCAGCATAAAACACAAACACCGGATCACAGACCTCAAACCCACAGTTGGGCCCCCACTTTCCTTTCCAAACGCATCTCTCCCCACTCGGCCCTGCTCTCTAGGGCCTGGCAGCCCTCAGACCTTCTTTCTGCTCCTGTCCCATCCTCAGAGCCTCTGCATGGCTGAGCTTTTTCTCCAGAAGGTGACACGGCTGACTTCTCACTCTTTCATCTGGGGTGTATGTTTTCTCTCCAAACAGCAGTATTGACCGCCCTGGCTGAAGGTGCTGCTCCAGCACCTCCCCCCCCATTCTTTTCTCTTGAATCACCTCGTTGCTGGGGCTTTGAGGTCCCTACCAACATTGGAAATTGTCTGCGTGTGTCCTTGGTCTGTTCGTTTCTGCAGGAACCCAGTCTCTTGTTCGCTGCTCTACTCTCAGGATGTAGAAGTGTGCTCAGTGGATGAACAAGCCAACAACATTTGACAACAGTGCAAAGAGCGTGGGCACTACCCATCTGGCTTCGGCTTTCTGGCTGTGTGTCCTTAGGCAAGCTACTTCACCTCTCTGGGCTCCGGGCTCATCATCTCAAAAGTGGACTGAGAGGACCCACAGGAAAAGGTTATGGGGGAGGTTCTGGTGCACATTGGCATAGCTTGGCACAGAGTAGGAGGATAAGAAATCTCCCCTCCCACTTGGGACCTGGAACAGTAAGATCAGCATGGAGATTTTCAGGCTCCCAATGTAATGAGCTTTACTGTTCTAGTTGAGGCACATTTGGGTTTCTGAATACAGGGCCACCAGACGTTATATGGCTGACAGTCCCTTTTGATCAAATCTTGTGTTTTTGAGAGTCATGAACAGCCCCGTCATGAAAGAAAAGCTTGCCATGAGCCACACCACATGAAAAACAAATCTTCCAAATGAGTTATAAAGGAAAATGTGTTCCCCAGCCTGCCTGGGGAAAAATGTTTCAGGGCCAAGAGAGGTGCCTCTGTCTGAGGCTTAAGAGTCTTATCGTCCCAGCCTGAGCGGAGATCATATACCACAAGGGAACAGAACAGAGGAAAGGGAAGGAAACCCGAAGTTGGCCTGCCACTCTGGGATGAAAGGCGATTTCTCTGCTAACACGCAGCCTGTGGTGAGGGCCCTGGTTAGCTAGATGTCAAAGCTGCAGACAGGGAGGATGACCTCACTGGAAAAGAGAATGGCAACCCTCCCCTGGACTTGGGAATGTGTGCACTAGACAAATGATCTCGATTCCGCTAAGCTAACTTATGGATGATATAAGCCCAATCGCTTCCCCATTTCTCATGCTAATAGATGCAGAGTCAGCCTGGGGAGCGGAGGCAGATGAGGGTGGCTGCTGGCCAAGTCCCCTTCAGAAGATCCCGTTAGCCAACAGAATCTCTCTGGAAAGAGTTGCCTGCCCCAGAGAAGCAGCCAGCTTTTGTGGACTTGAGTAATAGTCGTTGCAACGAAACTCTAGGTCATTAAGCAGGCACTTGTCCTAGGGGCTTGCTGCTTTGAAAAGGGACTGCTGCCCCAGTAGACTTCAGCTACAGACACTTCTTGCGGGCTCCTGGGCTCAGCTCAGAGCATCTCTGTGGCTCATCTGTGACAGTCCTTCCGGTCACAGAGACTTGCTACTGGACTGCATAAGAAGTTGGCAAAACATCAAAACTGGCATTATAGTCATGATATATAGCTTCTTACAATTCACAAATATTTCCACATTCATGAGCTCATTTGTTCCTACTCTGTGAGTTAGGCAGGGCAAGTATTACCATGCCTCTCCCCTCAGAAATTCAGCTATTGAGGCTCAGAGAGGCTGAGCGGCTTGTCCTAGAACACACAGCTAGGTTAGGAGAGCACTAGGATGTGAACACAGGCCTACACCCAGAGCCCGTTCCTGATGATTTACCAGAGCCTATGTCACAAGTGACAAATGTACCAAGCTTTATGCCATCAAATGCTTCTTTTAAAAAATCAGACCATGACTATCCTCTAAGATCTCCGATGTGGCTGGAAAACAAGATGATGAAAGTCATCCTGGTTTTGAGAGTCAAATGCCAGTTCCCCAGAGCAAGCCACTTGGGAATTTGGGGCCCATGAGATGCCATATACTCTTGGCTGGCCAAAAACAGCCTCAGCATGACCACTGCCCAGCAAATTAAAAGGAGGAAGATGAGGTCCTACTAAAATGGAAATCCAGTGGGAGAAACCAGCTGGGTGTGCTCCCGGCTCCCCCTTCCTCTGTTGCTGGAATTACCCACACCCTTCAATCTGTTGGCAAGACCCCCCAGGCAGTACATTCAACACATTCATTATCATATGGGAAAGATGCGTGTTTGTTTAAAAAGTCAGGTTCTTTAACTTCTATGGCTCTTACAACTTCCTAAAGACCCCCAGGCTCTTTGTTGAGCTGAAGAACCAAATTAGGCTTAATATGATCTAATGTAAAGGTCTGAATTATGCCTTGAGTATACTTTCTGGGAGATGAAAGGACCAATATGCTTATAAAGTTCTATTACTCTTTAAAAAAGACTTTTAAAATGTTGGAAGTACCTCCTGGCTAGGGAAAGGATTAGATGCTCTGCTTTCAGTTCATTACTTCTAATATAAACACTCGGTATCCCTAGTGTTCAGCATCATTTGACTGTCTTTATACAAACTGAACAGATGGAAGGCCTTGGGCCTTTGTCTCTGAAGTCAGTTTAATGACTACGGCAAAGTGAGATGTTTTGTCTGATTAAAGGCTCCGATCTTCAAAGCCATACCTTCTTCCATTTGGGAAATGACAATGTTTATGGTGCCTGTGCCCAGTTGGTGGATGGATGGAGTAGGTAGCAAATCTCTCTTTGTGCCCCCCAAATACCAGTCCTGGTGAAAAGAGGAGGTCCAGTGGTCCATATGCTGGCATGAGATGCAAGCTCAATGGTGTATAAATCCTTATTAGATGCTATCTAGCAGACACAGGCATCAGACGCATTGGTGAAAATAAATCGAAAGGCATGCAGCTTATGCTTAAAAAATATTTCTAATTTAAAAAAATAACATGTATATTGTAGAGATTTGGAAAATGCAGGAAAGCAAAAGCAAAAATCACCCATGATCTTGCAATCTAGAGATCAACACTGTTATCGCCTTGTTATATATGTTTCTATGATTCTCCAAGTATTTAATAGAATCACTTTTTTAAAACAATTTGAGATCCTATAGATTTGGTGGCTTTCCTTTTTTCACTCATCAATATATTTGGCATAACTTTTTACATCAGTGAATATAGATGTATTTCATCACCTTTGTTAATCATATCTATCAGGTGGATAGACCATTTATCATAATTTAATTAAGCAATGCACAACTAGTGGACTTTTTTTAAAGATTTTATTTATTTATTTGAGAGAGAAAGAGAGAGCAAGCCAGCATGCATGAGTTAGGAGAAAGGGCAGAGGGAGAGGGAGAAGCAGACTCCCCACTGAGCAGGGAGCCCGATGTGGGACTCGATCCCAGGACCCCGGGATCATGACCTGAGCTGAAGGCAGACACTTAACCGACCAAACCACCCAGGTGCCCCACAATTGGTGGACTATTAAGTCACTTACAATTTTTCAGTATTATAAAGGGCTGTGATAAAAATAAAATTTTTGTGCAGTAATGTTTTCTGATTGTTCTCTCAGGATAAATTCCTACAGGATTACAGGATCACAGGGAATGCATGCCCATTTCTGACCTTGACACTTACTGTTCAATCACCCCTCCCAGTTTGTACCAGGAACATATCTGGGCACTCATTACTTTGAATTCTGACCCACACAAGATATCATTTTAATGCATAATTTATCTCAATTTTAGAGACAAAAAAATGACTACAGCCAATTAGAGAAAGGCTCATCTGAGCCCATGTGAAGATGAGCATGCTTTGACCATGCTGATTGGCCATCGATAGTCCCCCCCATTGTCAATTTCCCTTTTAAGTCCTTTGTTCCCTTTTTATTGGTTAATGAACTTGTTGCTTGAAAAGTTATCCTCTTCACCTATCACATATGTTTGGTCATGGTCATTTACTTCTGCTTATCGTGGTTTTATTTATGTACCAAGTGTATATACATAGCTCTTTATAACTTTATGCTTCTTTGTGGTTTCTATATTTGTCCCTATGCTGAGGAAAGCCCCCTCCATCCCAAAGTTGGAGGGTTACCTTTATTTGTTCCTATTATTCTATAGTTTCTTTTTATATTTCAGTTTGCCTTGATCTTATTTTTACCACTAATATTTTTTTAAAGTGCAGAAATGGCAGGACACTTTGAAATTCCATAGAATTGTTCATCCAAAAAGGCAAAAGGGAGTCCAACCATATCTCTTTCTCTGGCAGCAGGAAAAGAAAAATAGCATGAAGGTAATGGAGAAAAGACCAGACTGAACACACTTTCCCTATTGTACTAAGATTGTGTGTTCTTCATGAGTTAACTTTTAATCAACTCTTTTTGCTAAAAAGCACTTTAACATTGGTGACCGATACATTTCAATCCATCAGCTGGAAAAGATGCCCAATTTGAACATCAGGAGCCATGAATTATAGTGTTCCGATCCCTTTAATGTGTCTGAGCACCTTGGGCAACCTTCTCAAGATGCCCAGATTTCAAATGAGGAACAGGTCAGAGAGAAAACTCTGCATTTGTGGACTAGGTTGGCCTGCATGAGACGCATCACGAGGCAAGGTCAGTGAGGATATCCCGAGAGAAAAGGACTTGAGCTGCACGTGGACTGAATTAGAGAGAGGGGAAACAAAGTAAGGGGACCAGAGTGCCGGCAGGTGCAGAGAAGAGAGGAGGGCCTGGTAATGACATAGGTCATTATTGTACAGGCAGTTCACATTTCACCAAGTGCTTAGATATACAAGTTACTGCCTCTCATCTCTGAACCCCTTTTCCTTCCTCTGTGAAATGGGATAATGCTAAGAAGATCCCATTTCACTTCTTTTCTTCGAAAGAGTTCAGTGAGCACTACTTAATTGAAAATGGGCCTTGCTTGGCATCACTGATGGAAAAGTCCGGGTACAGCCCTCAGGTATGGCTTAATCTGGGAACTGACTTGCTGAGAGCCGTCTTCAGAGTCTCTGTCTTCTCTGCTGTTTCATGTCCAGGCTCCATGGGATGGCACAAGATCAGATAGCAGCTTGCCACCTGCATTCTTCTGGGCTCAAGTCCAGGATTCCCTCTCGTTGTATTTGGTCACTTGCCTGTCTGTGAAGCAGTCACTTTGGACTGTGGTCGGGGTGATAGAATTTCCTGTTTGGGCAGTCCCGAATCCTACGTGCTATCCCTGGAGCCGTGCATGCAGGACAACCCAAACCCCATAGCCCAACGGTTAAGGAATGATGTTCCTCCAAAGGAGACATGGGGCACTGTTCCTTGGAGAAGAGGGAAGTGATGCTGGTCGGGCTAAAACAACACTCATTTTGACCAAGAACCTTAATATTTTATGATTCTGTAAATTAACCCTCAGAGGGTGATGGATTAGGTATCAACCATCCCCATGTTACAGATGATAAAATGGAGGTTCAGAAAGGTTCAGTAACTTTCTGCAAATTCTCCCTGCTAGTAAAAGGCATGGTCACAATACACATTAGGTCTTTTTTTTTTTTTTTAAGATTGTATTTATTTATTTGACAGAGAGAAATAAAGGGAGAGAAGGAACACAAACAGGGGGAGTGGGAAAGGAGAAGCAGGCTTCCCGCTAAGCAGGGAGCCCAATGCGTGGCTTGATCCCAGGGTCGAAGGCAGATGCTTAACGACTGAGCCACCCAGGCGCCCCATCACACTTGGTCTTTTGACTCCAGTACCACACCTCAGTGGAAGAATATTTCTATCAAGGCCAAAATACTGAGGCTCAAGCCTGGGCTAGGTAGCTGTTCTGTAGACTTCTGACTGGCCGTCTGGGCCACAGTGTGACCATCTTCACCTTGTCCCCACTGACTTTATGCTGAAAACAGATTGAAAGAGCAGCCAGCTTTGTGCTGCTATGGTTCAGTGGTGATTAATGACCCTGAGAAACTGACCTGACAGGTGTGAAAGGGAAATTTCTGAATGTAAACTGCCTTCTGCCACATGCAATCATTTGTGAGTCAAAAAAAAAAGAGAGAGAAAGAGATGACAAATTGGCTATTTTCTTCCCCCTATGCCACAAAGGTAATAAATCTGGTGTATCTCTCAGCTGGTATTACCTACTAAAAACAAAACGAAGCGTTTACATGGTTTGTGTGATGGTTGGCAAGTCAGTAGTGGTTCAAATCTCTTATCTTTCATAAAGATCCAATTCCAATCCACAAATGAGCTTAATATGCTAATGCCTGCTCTGGACCATGGAGTTTTCTTGTTACGAAATCCCCCACGAGGTCTGACGTGGCAGCAAGGTGTACAGTGGCCAACAGCACTGATTTTATAATCAGACAGATTGTAGAGCTATCACTGATGGGCTCTGTAATCTCCCCGGTCCTCAGTTTTGTCATCTGGAAAATGGGAATATGTAGTGGTACTTTCTCACATGGTAAGCTACAGACTCATTTTTATTGTTCACTCCATGGATATTTCTTATGCACCTAGCACACGCCATGCACTGACTTAGAAGAGGATACAGAGTGGGCAACACAGCCCAGGTTCTGCCTTCTTACACCTTTTGGCTTATTAAAAATGTTATTAATGTACAAGGTGGTGCTGAAGATGCCTCTTAATCAATGACACTCCCATATAAATCTACAATTTATAATAGTGATAAGTGTGGCAAAGGAGGGGCTAAGTGGTAATACGAGAGTGGATGATAGGGAAATGTAATCCAGTCCGAAGATGAGTGGGAATTAACCAGCAAGATCAATTCCCACTCATTTTAGGAATTACGAAATAATCCATCAAAATGTAGATGGATTATACCTTTGCTGATCCTTGTCCTTCGTAATGTGACCAGACCCTCCCATCAAACAGTGGATTCTATTTTTTCCATGTCATGAATCTGGGCTGGTCTTGTGACTTAGTCTGATTCTCCTTCCCAGGCAAGGAGACAGGAAAATGGAATTAAAAACAAAAAACAAAAAAAAAAACAACCAAGAGAAATAACAGATAATAGAATTGAATCCTGAGAGCCTTAGATAATGGGATTCTCAAGGATGAGCTTCTGTTCAAAAAGTAATACTGAAAATCTCAGCAGGCAAACAGGGAATGATGAAATAAAATCAATGGACACTAAAATGGAGGGTAGCTGAAATGAATAGTTTAACAGCATGTGAGACACAACTGAAAAGTGAAGTGGAAGATAGCCCAGTGAGATCACCAGGATGATGCCCAGAGAAACAGAAAAATGGAATGCAAACTGTTCCAGAGAACAGAGAGGGAATGCTCCCTAACTCATTTTATGAAGCCAGAATAAGTTGATATCAACACCTAACAAGGTGAAATTATAGCAAGAAAAATTACAGCCCAGTCTCTGCAAAAGGCATAGAAGATATATCATCACCAATGACGAAGCGTTCACAGCTTTTCTTCTGTGATGGGGAAAGAGACAGTGATACCAGTTAGTACCACTCCCTGTTCTGTTTGTCCTGCACATCATGGTCAGTGCAAAGAAGCAAGATAAATAATTTAAATGTACAATGAGTGAAAGAAAGAAAATGCTAACGTAATTTCCAGATAAAATGAATAGACATGTATAGAATGCAAAAGAATCTACAAACTATTAGAACGAATTTCTCAAGATTGCTAACTATAGGGATAAAGTTCCAGAAATCTTTTTCTACTTAAAATCATTGAAAAACTGTTTCAAACACATCATTATTAATGCCTTAAAATGATCATAATTTTGATAGAACCCATACCCTCTTCACCTGTGGGAATAATTGGACAAGTATACAAAGAGCGCATCAGGATGCTGATTACCAGTTCCCCTCCTGCCACTGGCCCTTTACTTTAGGGGCCTCCTCTGGCCCTCCTCCAGCCAGCCTTGAACTTTCTTTCATGGTGAGAAAACCTCAAACCAATGGGGTGGTCTACCCTGTGCTCCCCCGCTTTAGACCACATGCCAGGTACACAGGACCTAGAAAGGGCCCTGAGATCCCAGGTCTATTGTCTGAGGGCAGCCTGGGCCACTAGTATGCCCATCTCTGAGCCTAGTGGTTGGCTCTTTGTAGACGGTGTAGACAGAATTTGACCACAGGGGTGTGAGAGTCCACTTGTTTTATAGGATGAGCTCGGGCTAAGAAGTGGAGGGCCAGGACCAGGGCCAGCTCACTCTGCATCACTCTGTTCCAGCATAAAACTCAAGGGGCCCGGTGATTCTGCATTTGAACATGGTGCTCCAGGCTCTTATAAAGTCATGCTTATTAAGATTGGAGGACAAGACTACTTTCATATAACAACTTTAAAATATTTAGACACGTGCTATGTCAGCCTTCAGTTGCTCTCTTAGATGAACTAGGCTGCAGATCCACAAATGTTAAGGGAAAGCTTGTTCATCCCAATTTCATTTTAACAGAAATTAGGAGTAAATCATAATAATTGATATGGAAAGATGTTTTAAGCTATATTAAGAGGAAAGAGGTTTAAAACATTTGATCCTATTGGTGTGTGAAGAGGGGTGTGAGAGCGTATGTATTCCCCGCCCCCACATTTAGAAGCAAAAGGACATTACAGGCCCTCAGCAAAATGCTGACAAAAGTCATCTGGGTGGAATGGGAGGGTGGGCAGGACATCAGGTAGTATTCAGGTACTTAATTTTTGCTTACTTGAGTTTTCTAATGTTTCAACAATGAATGTGTATCATTTGTGAAATCAAGTAAATATTAAATAAAAAAAAAAGAACAAGCCTCTGTAGTAAGACACAGCCAGTTTTCTAAGAGAGCTTTAGGATGTCTGACACTCTTGCACAAGGGAGGATAATTTTGTCTTCCCACTCAGTAATGTCCCCAACTTTCAAGAGACATCATCAGAAAGGACGTTTCTCTCCTCCTACACCCATCCCCTCGGTCACCCACCTGAAGTGACCACAAGCCATAGGCTCCCAAATTTGCATATCACTTCCTCATCCTGGGGCTTCAGTTCCTTCCCCAGGGGCAAGAGAGGCACAGGGGGCACCTCGGGATCCCCAGGGGTTGAAAGGCATGCCTGGGCCTAGGTTCCCCGATTCTGACTCGGAACTGCTGGCTTACCATTTAATTTATGCCTGCTCATGCCTTGACCCATCATTGGGGCAGAACTTCTTTCAACAGAGTCAGGGTGGAGATGGCAAGTGTGAGAGTAACACAAGAGACTTTAATTAAGTTCTCCTGGAATGCAGGGTGTCTGGGGGCTGGGGCATCGACCCTGCCAGGCTGTTTTCTTTCCGGGGTGCTTACAGCCTTCATAATATCTTTTCGAGTTAAAACAAAACACAGAAGCTTAGTTAATTTATGTCCACTTCCTACACTCTGTTTAGTACATTAACTGTTTCCTTAACTTACTGGGTGATTTTGAAGACTAGGCAGAGTTTATTGTCCGGATGACATTTCTGCTTTTTATTACCAGTTTTACTTTGAGCAAAGGAAGAAAAAACTTACAATATTCAACTGATCACAGATGAAAACTTTTATTAGTGGAAGAGGGTTAAAGGAGCCCATACAAACATCTTCTTGACTTTTTGGCACTCATGGGCTGGAGCCCATTTCAAATGTTGATTGTATATGAACGATCGGATCTGAATGGGCCTTGAAGATCATTACATTTTATGAAAACTGAAGTCCTGAGAAACAATTGTGTGTAAGTTCTCTGGCCAACACAAAGACAAAATTCTGTGAGCAGATGGCTCTGAGTCAGCTGGCTTAGTATCTTCAGCTGAGAAGGGTCATAGCCTTCAAGACTAAGGGGAGAATAAAGAGCCATTTCTCTGAGTTTCAGAAAGAGAGGAGGACAGGAGGTCAGGAACGTATGAGGACAATATGGCAGCCTTAATCACATAGGTTAATCTACAGAAGGTCCAGGTCCAGCTTTAAATGCCTTGTGGATTGCTCTTGTGTCAACAACACCCAAACATACCACCACTAATTCTGTGATCTTGAACAAATCACCTTACTTCTTCATTACTTTTACTTCCTTATCTGCAGAATGGCACAATAGAAATATACATGCCTCCCAGTGTTGTGAAACATGAACAAAAAGGGGAGGGTAACATGTGTACATATAGAAAGGGTCAGTCACAAGCCCTCCTTCAATAGAAGCTCTCTTTATTCTTATGATTGGAAATAATAGAATTGGTCTAAAAGTTAGGAAGACTTAAGGCCTTAGCATAGATGACACAGACCTGGATTCAAATCCAGATTAGATCAGCATGTGCCAGACATTACAGAGTTACAGAGTGTATCTCACTGATTCATTCCTAGAGCATGCTCTTCCCATATCAGGTAGCAAGGAAAAGTTCATATGAAATAAATCGTTCAGATTAGAGTCAGGCCTAGAGCAGATGGCGCCATGTGAGTCACGTCGTTGGGGAAGAGTGAGTGTACTTGCTAAGCAGTAATGATTGATCTGTCCCATGGAAATAGGTAGGTTGGGTCCAATGATGCTACACAATACAGAAGCTCAGTTGATTAATGATCTACCAAAGACCATGAAGGGAACGACGATTAATCTTTATTGTTTTCATTGACAATAAGAACACTGCCAATTCAGTTGGAAAAGATTACTGCAAAGGGGTGTGAGGCCTTGAAACAGAGACAAATGGCACATGCCCAGAAGCCAGCTTCCTTCAGCAAAAGGAAGATATTCATCATAGGATTACCGTCACCCAAAGAGAAAGCCTCCAAAATAAAGGTTAAGAGAAAAGTAGTTTTCTCACAAGTTTATAAAGCCATGCCCAAAGGGACAATGGAGGCCACACTGTTCTCTGAAAAGAGAGGGTCCAGAATTAATGAGAGACTCAGCGAGGGCCGATGGGTCAAAAATGACACAGGGGCCCATGGCAGTTAATCGCCATTAACAATGCCTGAAGAAACAGCCCTGGAATGATCAGGAAACAAGCCAAGGGGGAACCTGAAACAGAGAGCACTACTCAGGTCCAGGTCTGGGGACATCACAAAGCCTGGGGAGCTATAAGAAAATGACCCTATTTACTGTGCAAAGACTAAGAGTCAGGGGTGATCCAGATTTCAAATCTGGAAAATAAACATTACATGAGAACTAATGGTTGAGCCAACTGCCTAGAAGGAAACAAAAAAGATTTAGGGATGCTCATCTCTTCCCAGCTAAAGAGGACCAAGGCCTACTCGCCACTTGTTCAAGACGTGACTAGAAAACAGGGCACATCTAGTATAAGATCAGTGTGCTAGGGGCTGGATACCAGCTCTGAGGAAGGGTCATGCATTATTTATATTCATCCATGGAATAAATATTTATTAAACCATGTCTTTCATTTATATAAAGAACAAGGCAGTTGTAGAAATGAAGGACCAAAAATTAGAAGTCAGTTTTATTTGAGCTTTATATCACCCCAAACGTTCATTCCAGTTGTTTTTGTCTAGTGCACATTATCAACATCCCACTTGGTAAGCAACGGTGTTTGGATTATAAAACATTCATTCACCATCTCTTTGCCACTGAGAAATGGAGAACCCCCAAGTCTAATCCAATACCTGCTCATCTGATTAGATACGGATCCTTTGAGTTATATCAATTATATTAGAATCATTTTGGTTGTCCTAAAGACCTTTGCTGAAGACAAGGGTCCAGGCAAAATCTTAAACCTTTGAAAGAGTTATAGTCAAATGTTTTGGTTGCCCCAGATGAAGGCTGGACTACTTGAACACCATATCAGTGCTACTCTAACATTATCAGTTGACAAAGATAACTTTGTGATTTCCTCAAGGACTTCAAGTAAAATTGCACCGGAGCAAACACATCAACCAAAACATCTGAAATCCATGAAGGACAAATGTCTAAGGAAGCCATGGATCCTTAGGAAAAATAATTCAGGTAGGACTAGGGACTATATACAGATACCTGGGGGTGAGGGACAAACATTTCTTCAAAGTTATAGGGATATAAATTAAGCATTTTCTTTCATGGAAGACCTAGGTGTTAGATCCTCATTAACAAACAGTAATTTAAGCCAAAAAAAAAAAATCTATATAATGGGAAGAATTTAAATACATTCATCCCCTCTCCTTGATTTTTTATTTGGCTTTGGGATTAGAAAAATTGCCACACATGCTGAAGATCTTGGAAACTGGATCTATTGCCAAATTTAACATGTGTACATAGGCAAAGCATACCAGTCTTCATGTTTGCAATTTTATTTGAAAAATCTGGGTGTTTAAAATTATACCCAATATTTCCTCACAAATTTACATTGTGAGTGTGTCTAAAATGAGTCGTAAAGAATAAACATCAAGGCAATAACAGTCTTATTTGTTACACTTTGCTGGATTACATTTAAAATGTACATCAGGGACTGAAGATAAAGAATCCACAGGTCAAATCACTGAAGTGGCTTCCCCAGCAGGGTGGTTGGTTGGGCTAAGAGGCTGGAATGAGTGGTTCTTCCACAGTTTCATCTACATCAGTACCAGCTAACTCCTTTCCCAGCTAGTGTCCATCAGAGTTGCCTGGGAGTAATCTTGACATTTTCTTTATTAACTTCAAAGACATTTTCTCAGAAACATAGGAAAAGAAATTTCAGTGAGTGTGATTCCCCTAAAGAAATAACTTCTGTTTTTATCCTTGAGAAGAAGTTTCTGAATATCCTCTGTGAATGCCAAAAGGTTTTGAATTACTATCGACAAAATGAGGCACTTTTATTTTCTGTGCCTTTTCATTTCTATATGATAAATGCTGCTTATTTCCAAATATCCATACACTGGTTATCATTTAACTAGGGAGCTTTACCACAATCCAATAAAGGACCCAGCTCAAATATTGTTTTGTGTCCTTTCTGGAGGAGGAAACCAGCAACACCAAGGGTCAGTGGTTGGCCAAAGTCTCAAGCCAGAGGGAACAACAATTAGTAAAAGACTTAGATTTCCTGGCTAACAGTTTATGATACGGAGAGTAATAACCCATCAAGATTCCAAAGCCATAGTCAGTCGACAGCAAGAGCTTTAATTGCTCAGTCTCCTCTGGCTACTCTTGGAAACATGCAGAGAAGTGCACAGCATATGTGTTTTCTGGCTGTGTTCTCTGAGCATCACCATGGATGCTCTGAGAGGCCATGGAAGAGGTCTCACACAGGTGGTTATCTGATAGCTGCAGCCCCAAACAAACTCCAAAATAACAGTTTAAAGTTTTTTAATGAACTGTTTTTAATTAACAGCTTACGTCTTGCAGATTTGGATCCATATGGAATTTCTACAAAGCTATTGGACATGCCTATTGCTTCATTATTTAACCAGCAGTGTCTGCATATGGGGGGTGGTGGGACATCGAATGTATATCAGTCCTGAGCTTAGAACTGGTGGACAGCGTGTAAAGCAGATGTGCAAGGACTGGTGTCAGTAAGACCTGGTCCCCGAGCCCAAAGAACATGCTTTCTAAACCAGCAGGCCACAAATGCTAACCCCATATGCAATTTAATATTTTCTAATAGTAACATGAAGCATAAATAGAACTAGAAGAAATTAATTTTAACAGTATCTTTTATTTACACGATATAGTCAAAATATGACCATTTCAATATATAATCAATATACGAACATTTTCATTAGGTGTATTTTGCTACTAACTCTTTGAAATCGGCAGTGCATTTAACATGAATTGCGTATCCCAAATTGGACCAGCCACATCCATATCTCAAGTGCTCAGTAGCCACATGGGGCTGGTGGCTACCCTGTTGGACAACTCAGGTCTAGAGGCGATATGGGTGAAAAAGTAAGGAAACGAATACAACAAATACACATAGAGATTTATGCCACTAAGGAAAAACAGAGGTCTGAAAAGGAGAATCATTGGTGAGGATGAATAGCAGTACTTTGGAGAAGCTGGTCTTCCTGTAGATGTGACCATTTAGTTAAGATCTTGCTTTCCCCAAATATAAATTAGAAGAGTAATTACATCTCTGGCTTTTCACACTTCTTTGTGAAGATCAAGACAGTTACCTAAATAGCTGTAGTAATAAGGGATCAAATTTGAAATCACTTGGGATCAATCATTTTATTTTTCCAAAATTTCAAAGGTACATTACATTTGGTCCAGCGAAAGCATGTGGGTAAAACATGACGTTCAAATGGATGACCTGCAATGTGGGAACTGTTCAGTTTGGACTTCAACAAAATAATTCCAGAGTTTCCTTTGGATTCACTGGGGACAAGCAAGAAATCTGAGCCTAGCTCTTGAAAACATTTTGCCACCAAGTGACGTTAGAGGACTTTTCCTTGAAGGCTTATTCCCAGATGGTCTCAGTAGGTGGGAAACACAAGTTCATCCCAACCAAAGGCTAAACCTAACACTTGGAGGGTTCCAGGTTCTAGAGCAACTGCTTTTCTCTCTTCACCCTATTCCTGGTCCATTCTTGATGTTTACTAGAAACAAAAGAGCTAGGATTTCATTTTTTCTCATGAGAGACCAATTATCTCAAAGAATAATACCAAACTTGACGCAGGAGTGGATTTGACAGTCACTCTCTGACTCTGCTTTGGGACGAACAGCCCTGGTCCAGGGTGGCACAGTTATTCAATGGCAGATCTGAGACTAGAATCCAGGTTTCTCCCCTCCTTGTCTGTACCTCTTCCCGAAAAATTAGGCAGCCTTCTCCAGAATTCGGATGAAGGGTCCTATAACCAGTGCAGGCATTCGTTACTAAAAACAAACACACACATATTCCTAGTGAAGTACCAAAGCCTCAGAGCCTGAGATATTTTATTGCTGTATTAAATTAATCCTTTGCTCCTCCTGTCAGTTCTTTTATCATTATATTCCCTTTGGAGGATGGAGGATCATTAAGGATGAAATTAAGATGCTTATAAATACCACTGACTGAGAGGTACAACTAACTACTCAAGTAGATGCTCTGAATTAATTTTACATGTTTTATGACTTGGGGGGCAGGGTCCGAGAGAGAAATACAGTGAAAACACATTCTCACAGACCTTTGCTTTTCTATGTCTCATAGTTGAAAGGCTGACATGCTAACAACTGTATTAAAATTTCTTCAAACTCAGGTCAAAATTCTATTGATTTTCTAAACTGTTAGAGCTTTCCTTCTTTTTGGCTTTCTGAGTGTGAACCTTTTTTTTTTTTTTAAGGTGGGGAGGGGCAGAGAGAGAGAGAATCTTAAGCAGGCTCCACGCCCAGCACAGAGCCCAACATGGGGCTCCATCTCACCACCCCAAGATCATGACCTGAGCAGAAACCAAGAGTTGGACGCTTAGGCAACTGAGCCACCCAGGCGTCCCTCTGCGGGTAAATCTTATTGGAGAAAAGCAGAATATTTATAAAGGAGTCACGATGTAAACCCTATCATCACTATTCACACGCAGTGTGTATGTTTTTCCACAGCGTGGGTTCCATCTCTCTGGCTCTGCATCATTTAGTGATGTTGCATAGCCATCATCGGGGCGTTCATGCGAGCAGTGGGCACATCAGTGCTTGTGAGCATCTCCTCTTTGTTGCACAAAGCGCTGGTCAGTGAGTGTGCAGCTGTGAGCCACACACGCCAGGTCCCAGGCCCTGCAGAGGCTGCACTCTGGGGGGAGAGAGGATGTTACAGAAAGTGTCCCAGACAGATGCTGAGTGCGAGCTGCCGAGAAGGAGAGTCTCGGCTGCTGGGAGAATCACTGGGACGTACTCTAAATTGGGATGCAAGGCTGTCTTTGCCAGGTGATATTTAGGCTGGGACCCCAGCAATGCACAGGTCTGACAAGGGTAGGGTGGAAGGCACAGGAAACAGAGGGAATGGCATGAGGGGAGGCCTGAGGCGGACTAGAATTCTGTGAGTTGAAGTAGCGACATATAAAGTACAGTCAGGGTAGTGGGATTGGGTAGAAGGGGCTGGGCCATTTAGGGTCTCAAGGGCATAGAGGCTTGCATGCCATGGGAATATAGTGGGAAGCCACCAAGGAAGGCTTAATTCAGCTCATGTTTTGAAAAGATGGCTTTGGGGTTAAGATACATCACAGGCTCTTGATACAGGGGGAGATTTAAAAAAAAAAATACTGAAGCCGGGCGTAGCCTAGACCAATTAAGTTGGGGTCTCTGTGATGGTGTGTTTTTGGAATACCCCTCAGGTGATTCTCCTGTGAAACCCAAGCTGGGATCCATTGAGCAAAGTGGACTTCTCACAGCATGAGGCAGGGCTAGGCTTTTTCCCCTGCTGTTTGGGCTGCATTTAGTACAAAGGGACACAATTAACTTAAACCCCTCACACCGATGCAAATGTTCAGTTTACTCTCAATAACTCAAGCACAAAAGCATTCGAATCAACAGCCTAAAATGCTATCACCTGAGTTTGATAGATGTCAAAGGGGGAAAAAAAGCAGCTTGTGATATTAATTATGTATCAGCCAAAAATAACACTGTTCGGCATACCACACCTCAACCGTGTACTGTTGGTTGGAAATATGTCATTTGCTATGTACACATCAAAATATTCCCGCTAGGGCCTTATTAGGGAAATATTTGGGGCCATGTGGAATCAGTTAAATCCCACGACGCTGTGAACTACTGTGTTGCCGAGATGCATGAGCTGTTCTCCAACTAATGAACCATATCATTAATTACAGACACCTCAAATAAAAACGCCTAAGAGGCAAGCATGATATATACAATAAATAAAAGGGTCGTGATTTGCAAAGGGGCCAGCTCATTCTGAACCAATTGTCTCCCGTTTTCCTGGGCTGTAATTGCAGACATTAATTTGATTTATCACACTGGGCTGGGAAAGATCTCGCCGTTCGCAGAGATTAGAGAGTTGTGAAATCTGCGCCCCCCAGAGTGCTTTCACCAAGTGCAGACAACACATTTCAGATCGGGCTTATTATTGAAGTGGCTATTTCCAAAGAGAGAGATAGATTGCTGGGAATAACCCTCTCAAAATCCTTTTCCATCCATTTTTCAAAATGACACTCTGATTTTAAAGGTAGGGGTTAATGAAGCAGCCCCAGTTACTACTAGTAACATCAAATGAAAATCCTTGAATTATTTTGATAGTAGTAATTGTCAAGTTCTTTAAGTAATTGGAATGTTTTCTAAAAAACAAAACAAAAAACAAACAAACAAAACAACCTAAACTCCATTGTTAATAATCCTTATGAAAAAGATGTGTGGGCGTCTGTTTCCCTCTTTTCTATTGTTTTATATGTGTGAGTGTGTGTGTGTGTGGGTGTATGTAGTTGACTTTTTGGAGAATAGATAGATGGATAAATAGATGATAGATCAACTAATCTATCTGTTTAAGCATTCATAGGATGGAAATTAGCCTGTTAAATGTATCAGTGCAACAACAGCAAAGACAATTCTTTGTAGTTCCCCGACGATTCTCATTTTATAAGTAGACATCAGCAATTAAATAGCAATTATTTACTGGTCATAAAAAAATAAAAGAGATAATGTTAACCTGTTTGTTCAAAGTGAAGAACCAGCCTGTGCTAATTCCAGAAACGGATAACGTTAATAAAGACCATTTATTGAATGCCTACACTGCGCTGAGGGCTTGACATCCGGTGGCATCTCTAAAATACCTTTGTGTGCCCCACATAAGTACCAGCTGTGAGTTCTGGGAGGGCAGGGACCCACATCTGCTTTGCTCACAATGTATTCCCAGCCTGGTACATCATAGGCGCTCAATATTTAAACAGATGAATGAATAAATATCTTGGGTCTAGGGCTTTCTAGAGGTTGGGAGTGGCCTAGGATGTTTTCATGTTTTCTGATCCTTGTATATTAAAAAAAAAAACAATGTTGAGAAAATGTGTCTTGGTACCTAAGAACTTTTTTTTCCAGTCTCCAGTGTCCCCTTCTAACCCCAAGGTTGTATCGGGTACGGTGGCAAAGGTTTAGATGTGCTACCCTTTGTGAAAAGGGGGTTTCATTTCTCTCTGCTTTTCCCCTGCCCCTTCACCTGCCCCATGACAGGCCTGACTTGCACCCCACCTGAGGTGGTTTCTGGGCAGGACGACATTATAAAACAGTCTTCCTATAGCCCTGTCTGTGTCCCACGTACTGGCATGACTTACCCTGCAGGATTTTATGATCTGATAATCTGGACCATTATCACCATTTCTAGGACAGTTTTAGCTGAAAAGACATAATCTGTGTTTCATAGAAAGTCCCATTAAACAGATGCACTGGAGAAAAGGATGGTGTGGGTGGAGGGGGTGGGAATTTTACACCAATAGAGTGGGGACTAGGGTTATAAAGAGGGAGGCCATCCAGAGGAGGACTCTTTGAGAGTGAAAGGAGGTGTTATTCATTACACTCAGACAGCAGGCTAAACCAGGGCTGTTGTCCGAGGAGGTCATATGGTCAGGTTTGTTCTGTTCTTTAGCTCCTTGCCATTTAGTGTGTTTTGCTGTGTCTTCTTGAGCACTGAAAATCACATTCATCTATTGAATCGTGAACCCCTCTAAGGATCTGCAGAAAGTCCTGCCCCTTCTTTCAGGAAAATGCACAAGTTCAAAGCCCGACAAAATAGCCTTTATGATGTCCAGGGGTTTGTGAGCTGTCTGACCCCCCTTCCTTGGTTCTGAAATCAAAGACCTCCTGAACCTTGATGCATCTTTAATGATTTTCAAAACAAGTCTTTTACCCCATAGCGTGGCATTCCACTTCCCCTGTGCTTTTTTCCCCTTGCCTTTGCTAAACCACAATGTTACCTTAGCAGACAGAATATTAGACCAACATGCTAAACCAATGGATGCCAAGCCAGTGGTTTTCCAGAGAAAAGAGCCACATGAAAGCCCCCTGAGCTGCATCCCTGTATTTAAAATGTTTAGTGGTTGGGGAGCTGGAGAAAATAACAGCCAATAGGTATACAATCTAAATTTGCAGAGGGGATAAAAGCAGCTAAAATGACAAAATGTCTCCACTTTTGGAAAACGTGGGGAACCTTTCCACCAGGTTGAACTGGAATCAATAATTGCCTAGAAAATGTCTCCCGGAAGCACAGTGGTATTTAATGACCAGAATCCCCATTCACAAGAAAAGTGCCGGGTGGCTCTGCCGAGCGCCTGTGTCTTGGAGGAGAAGGCAGAGGCATTGACTGGGAGAGGAGTCCATTAAGAAGAAGAACCATCTGTCAGTTCAGCTTCCTTTGCATTTCACTGGAAATATTTCTAGTTGTCATGAGAAATCTCTGGGGTCTCAAATTAGGACCTCCTTCCTTGTTGTAAACTTCGGGCTGAATGAATCTCTTACTCCCCCATTCCTCCTCGGCTGGGTGATCCCCATAAAACAAACAGGAGATGGGAAATTGACCAGTCCCGTGACAGGGCCATCCATGCGAGAGGAGCCGCCGTGGGGCTCCATGCTTCCTGCCGCCTCTTACACCTTCTGCTCTTGGAAGTTGGCTGTCTGGCTGCAATTCTGTCAATAATTGAAAGGCAGCCTCAGTTGTTGCTTAGGGGTGTGTGTGTGTGTGTGTGTGTGTGTGTGTGTGTGCCTGGGCTACAGGGAGGGACATGAGACCCAACAACCTTGAACGTGCCCCTCCCAGACAACACCGTGAGAGGCAGAACTATAAGAAAGGAAAATGGGAACACTAGAGGTTTTCCACATTAGCTGGTTCTCCAAACAAAAGAATTTGATCACTCCCATGGTGTAGCCCATCAGTGGATCAAAAAGCGTATGACTGTTTTGCAACCTCTATGACATAACCCTATTCAAATAAAAATCAAGAATGGATACAAAATTCTTTATGTACTCCATTGGTGGAGAACTAGACATTCACATGGTGCCAACTTGCAGCTCATGAGTGGAAAAACGATCACAGGCATTGCCTTAAGTAGAAATGGATTTGACCATTTGTTATGGCAGGGGCACCAGACATAATGTGTTCCTAACAGAAGGCAGTGGGAAGTACCTAGCATCATTAATGAACTATTCATGGCAAAAGTGCTCAAGGATTCTAAAGCCAGGTTACTGGAAATGAGGAAGAGGGGATAGAGTGACAAGTTTATCCACACGATGAAGAACCAATTAAACAGATCTAGAAGGTGGGACATTCTACAGGACAAGTGACCCGATCTCTTTAACAAGTTTAAATGTCTTGGGAAATGTAAGATAAGGGTGCTGATATGAGGACTTATTCTTATTAAAAGGGACTCAAGAGAAATGATAATCTAATAAGATACATGACTTTGATTGAATCTTGGACAACAAAACAGTTTTAAGAGATATTTGGGAATGAGGAGGGAAACGGGAACGTACACTGAGCTCCAATGATAATAGGCCATTGTCAGTCATGTTAGGCAAGATAGTGATGTGGGGTTGTGTAGAACAACATTCTTCTTCAGGGTACATGCTAAACTATTGTCGGACAAGATGTCTTAATGTCTGCAATTTACTTCAGTATCAGAAAAAAAAGATGACTCCAAATGGCAAAATGTTAGCATTGCTAAATGTTTGGATTTGTGGGTGTTCGTTGTCTCATGATCTACTTTTCCATTCGAAGATTTTAAAAATAAAACATCATAAAAAGTGGGAAAAACATAAGAACATGTCCCAGAAGAGGGGCAAGATGTAGAGAAGGAAGGAGCAGCCAGTGGGAATATCTATTTACAACCAGGGAGTAATGCCGGAGAGGAAACAAGGGTGTGGCTTCCGTTACCCCCACCTCCTTGCTTAAGCCTTCCGTGGCTCCCCACAGAGTTCAATCTCCAAGCACAGGCCCTGAGGACCTGCACCAACAGGCCCTTCCTGCATCTCCAGCATCATCTGTGCATGTTTGCCCTGTCGCTGCCCAAGAGACAGGGGTCTCCTCTTAGGCCCTGTGTGCCCATGACATCTATGTTCACCACCGGCCTCTCACACGTCCTTCCTGGTGAAACACACCAGCCTGCTTTCTGCCAGCCCTCCTCCACCCTGCCTCTTCTTGCATGCTGTTTTCCCATTCACTCCAGGGTGGCCAGGAGACACACCTTTCCCCTGGACACCAAGAGGTCAGGAGACAGGCTCCGATCACGTTCTTTGAGATCTGCAATATATCAAAACATGAAGAAATGCTTCAAAAAGTAACAAAATTGCATTATTTAACTTGGTTTATTTACACTGGGCAGATGTCCTCGAAAAACAATGCATATGCATATGGATTGTCATTGAGCAACAGAGTCAAATTTAGATTTGAGGCTCTCTTTGAGTGTGAAGCCAGGGCCAAATCATGTGCACCCCCTAAGATACCCTTCTTGTCCCCCCTCTGGACTGTAAGCAACAGAGTGGTATATTAGTTTTCTATTGCTGTTTCAATAAATTATCACACACTTATTGGCTTAAAACAACACAGATCTTATTATCTTACAAGTCTGTAGGTCAGGAGTCTGGTATGGGTCTCTCCAGGCTAATGTCAGCAGGGCAACCTTACTTTCTGGAGGCTCTAGGGAAGAATCTGTTCCTTGCGTATTTGGGTTGTTGGCAGAAATCAGTTCCTTGAGGTTGTATGAACTACTGCTAGGTATAAGTTGAGAGCCATTCTTACCTTCTAGGGACTTCCAAATTTGTTGGCTAGTGGCTTCCTTCCTCCATTTCAATGCCAGCAACAACAGGGCTACTCCTTTTTTCAGCTCTCTGACTGAAGCTGGGAAAGGTTCCCCACTTTTAAGGACTCGTTTGATTAGATTGAGTCTCCTTGGAGAATCCAGGGTAATTTTCCCGTCTCCAGGTCCATAACGTCACTCACATCTGCAAAGTCCTTTTTGCCATGTAAGGTAGCACAGCAACGGGCTCCAAGGATGAGGGTGTGGACATTTTTCAGGGGACTGTTATTTTGCCTACCACAAACAGGAACCAAGATTTTCTTTCCATGATATTAAATGTTTTTAACACGATTGTGATTATTTTTATTCTGAGCTACTCTTGATCCAGCAATTGCAATTCAAGCTCAGGGTTTTGTTTGTTTTTTTGTTTGGTCAGATCTCATTTTATTATTATCAGATCTCATTCCATCTCATACTAGGCGGTAAGTGGAAGTCCAGGTGATATCCAGGAAAGGGATAAGTAGCTCTGTGGTATAAGGTTGGGGTATCAAAGATAAGTTGTTGAGTTCCCAGGAATTCAAGAGAAAACATCTAAGGTTGAAGCATCAAGGTATAGTCATGTTATTATATAATTAAGAATTATAGAGAAGAAATTGCTATAAGGGTAATAAGTATTTGATCTGAGGATTAGAATTCAGGGGGGATGGAGAAGTAGAGAAACGTATGAATTTTCCTTATGTGTCCTTCTGTAATTCTGTGCACTTTAGCCATGTGCATGCAATACTTTGAAAATGATTCAATTTTTCACAAATATTTAATGAAAAATAGTATAGTCACATTACAGAATGTCATACCATTTTTTAAGAGAACAATGAAAAGATGTATATACTCTTTCAAAAAGATCTCTAAGATATGTTATTAAGTGAATAAATAAAAGCAAAAAAATACTGTGTTGAGTACATTCCTGTTAGTAAAAAAAACAAAACAAAACAGATATTTCTGTAAAGCAGATACACGTAGAGTATTTTTATGCTTCTGAATGGAATCACAAGAAATTGAAAAAACATGGTTGTATTTGAGGAGAAGTATTTGGGGAGGTATAGGAAAGAGGCTCTCACTTCCCTGGAGAGCGTGACCGAACTGTGGGTGTGAGGTCCTGGGATCTTAAGTTCAGAGGGAGCCTTGGAGATTAATCTTCTGTTCCCTTAACTGGATTCTGCAAGGGACAAGATTGGATTAAAATACTTCTCAAAAGCTTCAAATTATATGCTTTGCCCATGGGCATCAAACTAAATGATGGAAACAATTATCCAGGTAATTTGATGTGAAGGTCCTTTTACTCTTCACTGATTGTGTAGATATGGACATTACATTGCCCTGTACCTTCTAGCCTTTAAGTCTGTGAGCCACAGAGCTTTCTACTTCTACAGCTGCTCTGATTAAATTCAGAAGTGTGAGACTCCAAAACCTTTACCTCCTGCTGAATCACTATATCTTATGCTTGAAACCAATATAACAGTGCATGTTAATTACACTTGAAATTAATCAATCATATAAACAAAAAAACAAAAACAGAAAACAAAAACCTTTACCTCCTGAATCAAAATCCACCCTCCATAATCTGAATAGATCTCCTCCTAGATTTACTATCTCGGCATATTTCCATTGCTTTTGCAAGATGTGTACAAATCTGACCCACCCTAGCATTAGATCTTGGAAGAAGCATCATGATGGTTCGAATGACTTATCCAAGAGCCTTCCATAGGGCTCAATGTTCAAACAACAAGGAGCACTAGAGGAAATTGGGGTTGGTTTTCTTGGGCGTGAGTCAACTTTGCGGTGATCTAATTGGTGTTTCTCGGGCTATGAGGTGGTCTGACCAGATTGATCTAGACAGCCTTTTCCCATTGGCAGTGGCACAGAAACTAGATGACATAATTCACAGTATAGGAAATTAAGAGCAGATAGGAAATGCACACAGACTACTGTATTTCTTCCAAAGGGAGTGCACATATTGAATAGATTACTAAGGAGGATCCTCAGAATTGGCAAAGTCAATTCACTCAAGAGATAGCAGCAGAGTACTGGAGAAGAGGAAGGCCAGAACAGAAAGGCAAGGAGCTTAAAGAGTGGAATAGGATAGGGGCTCATTCGGTCCTCTCATTCCCAGAATCTTTGTCTCTCCTGCAAGTTCGACAATATTGTAATTCAGCATTGACGTGTAAGCTAATGGGTTTTGCCGTCTGAACATCCAACACGAGGCTAATGTCTTAATTATTTTCCATTGCCTATGACAGGCATTTTTTTCCATACATCTGAATGAAAGAAATTAAGTTGAAGCAAATTACTTGTAACCACCCAGAAATCTGGGCTTATGGAAACACTTTAGAGCAAAGCAACAAGAGTAGGTTTCCTCTTGGTCTGTCAAGTCCAGCACATCTCCAGTGGAATAGTGGAGCTGTTTCTTTCTCCGCTGGACCAGGAAAACATATATTTTTGGAGCTTCATGACTATGCTAAACTGGCCAACATTTACTCAGCAGTTCCACAGGCAGAGTGTCTTTCAACACGTGCTCTTTTTCCTTCTTTGAGAAAACATTGAAAAACTATAGATAGCCTTGTAATAGAGACTTTTTTTCCCTTGAAAGTAAGGATGACAAGTGTATCACTTTCTCAGCTATCTCACACCAGCAGAGACAGAGTGAGAATGACATTGGTTGCGCAGTTGGAATAGTGAGCATTTGGATTTCCCACAAGGACCCAAGTGTTGCCTGCCTCTGGGAATGCTGTGACACCAGGCAAGCACCCCACCCCCCACCCCCGTTGTTCCGCTTGAGACTAGCTCAAGCAAGGATACAATAAAAGCTTACCCTGAAGTATCTGGGTGGAACATGGGGCCAGGGGCCACTTTTCCCTAATAGAGTCATACTTAATTTCCTATGTTGTTCCTCAATTGCACATAACTCCAGAAGAGGGAAAGGAAATACACTGTAATTTTTGGGTCCTTTAATTGTACAACAAGCCATGTTGGGTTCATTGCAATTGCTATGTGAATCTTCTCTTACATCCCGAAATGCTTCCCGGTCATGGCATAGAGAAGTGGATCATGGCTCAGATCTGGAATGGTAAAATATGAAGATAATGGACTTGACCAATACACTAATTCTCATTCTATTAAAGAGAATGCTCTCTCTCGTGCTCTCTCTCTTTTATATAAAATATAATTGACATATAGCATTATATTATTGTTATATATATAACATAATGATCCCATATATATGTATATTATGAAATGATTTCCAAAATAAGTTTAGTTAGCATCCATCACTACATATAACTACACATTTTTTTCTTGTGATGAGAACTTTTAAGTTCTCTTAGCAATTTTCAAATATACAATATAGTATTTTTAACTAAAGTCACTATGCTGTATATATTACATCCCAGGACTTATTTATTTTATAACTAGAAGTGTGTATCTTCTGACCCCTTTCACCCATTTTTCCCACCCCCACCCTGCCTCTGAGAACTACCAATCTGTTCTCTGTATCTATAGATTTAGGTTTTTTTTAACTCCACATATAAGTGATATCATACAATATCTGTCTTTCTCTGTTGGCTTATTTCATTCAGCATAATGCCCTCAAGTTCCATCCATAAATGGCAGTTTCCTCCTTTTTTATGGCTGAATAACACTCCTCTTTCTCTCTATACACACACACACACACACACACACACACACATGATGTGTGATATATATGTGTGATATATGATGTGTGATATATATATAATACATATATAATATATATATGATCACATTTTCTTTATCCATTTATC
This sequence comes from Phoca vitulina, assembly GCF_004348235.1. Classification (NCBI taxonomy): domain Eukaryota; kingdom Metazoa; phylum Chordata; class Mammalia; order Carnivora; family Phocidae; genus Phoca; species Phoca vitulina. The sequence goes on from NW_022589716.1 coordinate 12,441,612, forward strand.
CATCAACTCCTAGGTTGTTTCCATGTTTTCCTTATTGTAAATAATGCTGCAATGAACACAGGGGTGCTGATCTTTTTGAGATAGTAATTTCCTTTCCTTCAGATAAATGCCCAGAAGTGGAATTGCTGAATCCTATGGTAGATCTATTTTTAATTTTCTAAGGAGCCTCCATACTGTTTTCCACAGTGCCTGCACCAGTTTGCATTCCCACCAACAGTGCATGAGGGTTCCCTTTTCTCCACATCCACATCAACACTTGTTATTTCTTGTCTTTTTGTTAATATCCATTATGACAGGTGTGAGGTGATATCTCATTGCAGTTTTGATTTGCATTTCTGTGATGGTTAGCAATGTTTAAAATCTTTTCATGTATCTGTTGGCCATTTGTATGTCTTCTTTGTAAAAATGTATGTTCAGCTTCTCTGCCCATTTTTAAGTCAGTTTTTTTTTTTTCTATTGAGTTGTATAAGTTCTTTACATATTTTGGATACTAACCCCTTAGAGATATAATTAGCAAATATTTTCTCCCATTCTGTAGGGTGTCCTTTCATTTTGCGGATGGTTTCCTTTGCTGTACAGAGGCTTTTTAGTTTGATTATTTGTTTATTTTGGTTTTTGTTGCCTTTGCTTTTGGTGTCAAATCCAAAAAAATCATCACCAAGACTTATGCCAAAGAGCTTGCCTCTTCTGTTTCCTCCTAGGAGTTTCAAGGCTTTAGGCCTTGCATTCAAGTCTTACTCCATTTTGAGTTGATTTTTATGTATGGTGTAAGATATGGGTCCAGTTTTCCAACTACCATTTATTGAAGAAACTATTTCCCCATTACTCTTGGCTCCATTGACATAAATTCATTGTTCATATATGTATGGGTTTACTTCTGGGCTTTCTATTCTGTTCCTTTGATCTATGTGTCTGTTTTTATGCCAGTACCATACTGTTTTGATTACTACAGGCTTGTAATATAGTTTGAAGTCAGGAAGAGTGATGCCTCCAGCTTTCTTCCTCTTCCTCAAGAATCCTTTGGCTGTGCAAGGTCTTTGGTGGTTCCATACAAATTTTAGAATTGTTTGTTCTATTTATGTGAAAAAATGTTATTCGAGAGTGCTCTTTTTTTTTGACTCACTGGAGCCAGAAAGCCACTGAAGAGAGAGGGGGTGATAGAGGAAGGACTCTGCCATCCTATTCTCTTTGGAGCTAATGCCCAACCTGGGAGGTGGTGTCATTTAGTAGTTAAAAATGTGCCAGAGCCAAGCCGACTAGAATTCTTCTGTGCTTAGGAAAAATAGAACACTTAAGCACTCTAAGATTGTTTTCCTATTTATAAAATGAGGGTATTAACTATTTAAAAGGATTGGTCTGAGCATGAAAGGAGGTGATCTTTAAGTGTCCAATCCACTACCTGGCATATAGTAATCTCTCAAAAATTTTCTTGGTCATCCCCAAACCAAAACAATGGAGGAGCAATTGGGCTTTTGAATGAGCAACTCTTGGCATTGCTCAGACCTAGGGAATCAGATATTTTGAACCAAAGAAGGATGTCCATGTTCTGATACTGGGAAGGTTTTTTGAAATCAGGATGAACTGTATGTATGGGTTCCATAAATAGAGCCCAACATTTGGCGGTATGGTGTGCACAAGTTACCAGTGATATTTCTCGAAGGTGGTGGTGGGGCAGTCCAGGGTGTGATTTGTAGCCTGTCAGCTGTAAGAAGCTACAGGCCTCCCGAGTGGAGTCTCTGATAAGGGAGAGTAGTTACAGGCTTATGAACATGATGAAGCACCTTCCACTTACTCTTAATAGAGACTTAATTAAATACTATGTATATTTCCTTGACTGCCTTTGCCAAAGCTGTAGAGATTCTGAATGGTTATTGCTGCAATTATTAACAAGAATAAATGATTCTAGGAATGATGTTAGGAATTTTAATAATGGCACTCGCAGAGGCTAAGAGAAAGCAATTACAATGCAGACGATATTAGTCTTTCTTCCCTCTTCCTAAACCTGTGGTGGAGGCTAGCTATTAATAGTTATTCCCTCAACTGTTTAAAAAAATTCATTCTCTATTTTATTGACGCCATAAGTAAAAGGAATCCTCCTACAAGGTTAGAGCAAAGTCACGAAGCCGGTAACAGCGAAATGGCAGAGCAAGGATGGCTGTTATCTCCCTCTTTGATTATCTCCTATCGGATTTTCTACAATGAACACATCTAGAGCTTATTTGTTGGAAGCAGAAGCTCTGAATCACAAAGATGCAGATTTAAACCCAGGTTGTGCTATTTTTTTCGTTACTTAACCTCTGGGTCTCAGTTTTTGTATGTGTACAATGGAGGAAATGGCATTCCTACCTTGTGAAGATTTGTGAGACCATAAAGTTATAGGCAGCGCTTGGCACAATGCCTGGCACCCAGGGAAGTGCTCAGACACCTGGAGTCATTATTGTGTTTTGGGTTATTATTATTATTATTATTACTTGAAGAAAGAAACATAAATGAAGACAAATGTGAGAATGAATACACTTTAAAATATCAAATAAGAATGCATTAGGAGGTAAAAGAGGAAAACATTTTATTCCCTAAAAGGTAAATAGGACACGGCTTATTTAATTTATGCATATTGGTGCATCACGAATGGCAGCAGTAAGCTCATTTGACTCCTGCCTAGAAGCAGGTCCCAGTGGGCATCACCTTCTCGATTTGCAGAAGAAACTGACCTCAGAGAGGTCAAGGTTAACCCCAAATCTAGAATGAGGACTCTAACCCAATGCCTTTCTCCAGACATTTTACGCAGAATGCTGCTGGGCAGGTGGGGTCTGTTGTGAAATTTACTCCGAACTTCAAGGGGGCTGGGAGCTGAAGTTCAGCACACGGATGAGACTGCATTCCCCCTGGAGGCTGAGGTACCTTTTCTTAGCATAAAGTCTCTTCAGATGCCAAGTAATGTGTTCCAAGTACTGTATCCACCCAGAGGTGGCGCCTTTTGCTAATCCAAACAAAGGGACACGACTGGCTAGCTGGGCACTCAGCCAGGCTGTACCCTGAGCTTCTTTCTATGGCTCCTCTTGGGGAGGGGAGGGGATTCGCTTTTTCTTTTTTTAAATTATTACAGCAGTGCAACTTTCTTTCCTGTTTGCTTTTTTTCCCTCCGTACACAGAACAGTGGTGTAGGTTTTGTGTGTGTATATATATAATTTTTACATCCTGTCTTTAAATCTTTTTATTAGGTTTTTATCTAATGTGAAATGCTTTTCCTATCAATTAGATAGACTATTTATAAGATTTGTTTTTCATCCACATGGCTCTTCATTATTTACAATTCTCTGTGACTCGCATTTATTTGAAAACTTGGGTATCTCACTTCTCAGACCAACATCCAAGTTGCTTCTATAAATAAAAAGCCTGGAGTCACTTAACCTAATTTCAAAGACTCCCCTACATGAAATTAAATGGAATAGTCTGGAGTTTTCTGGTATTAATCTATGATTTTATTTTAAATAGTAGTATTATGTTGCCATCTTATTTTATTATAATTTTTTAAAATGTTCTGGGATCACTCTTGAAACGACCAAGGTTATAATAATAAATGATAACTCTTAAGAACGTTAAGGGTTCTCTAATTTCTGCTTATTTTTATGAACACTCAGGATGATATTGTTTGGTTTTCTAACCTTATCATTTTGGACCGGCTGAAGCCACAATAGGCTATTCGCGATCCTGGGCGATGAGGCTATCCATCCCAGAGCCTGGCGGCTCTCTACTTGGCTAGGAATGGGGTCATTCTGCACTGGGCTTTGCTCTTGATGAAGGATGTGGATGTGAGTCAGACTTCTCTCAGAAAAGGCATGAAATCGAGTCTCCCACTCTGAATATGTACTTCCTCCATCAAGGAGCTGAGAGTCTGGCAGGGGCGCTCAAGTGCATCCAAGCTCATTTCACAAAAAAATTTCTACTATTTGTGTGATTGTGAATACCTAGAGGGCACGGGTGGGGCTGGATCTTACCCACTGTTATATTCTCCACTCTACTGGGCACTGAGCTTTGCAATAGGAAGAACTCAATCAATATTTTCTGAACTGAAATAGCTGCTCACCTCCAGTAGAGAAGTATTGCTATGGAAAGAAAGAAGGGATGGAGAATTGATTTTATGGGAAGGTAATATTTGTCCATTCATTCATTCATTCATTCACTCATTCCTTCCCGCTTTGCCTTGTATTTATAAGATTTTTTTTTTTTTTTGTATTTATAAGATTTTAAGGCAATGATGTAGGAAGACTTGAAGGAGAAGCACATGAGTGAGGACTCAAAATAAATCTGATTAGGGGTACAGAATGAGGAAAAGACAGGAGGAACAGCATTCTCAAGGGCGCAGAGATCAAACTTCGAAGGTTAGGTTGAGAAGCTGTGAGAGGGGTTCTCTGGTTGAAGCTTAGGGGCTCATGGAAAGAAGCAATTGAACAAAGTCCTGAAAAGGAGCCTGAACACAGTCCTGGTGCTCTTGTTCATAGTCCTGCCCCCAAGGAACTGGTCATGAATGAGTCAGGCAGCCTTGCGTGCCATTGGCAGCCCCAGACACATAACTTCACTTCTCTAACTCTTTGTGTATTTGTAAAATAAGGTGCTGATAACGGCATTGTGCAGGTTAAAAGTGGCTGGCATAGACAGTGACCAGCACAGAATGGGTGCTCCATAAGGGTAGGTTTCCCTTTGTCTCCATTCCTAAGCAACTCTGATCGATAGACTTATCTTCTGACAAAGTACAAGTTAAAGGCCATATCTTAGATACATCTACAAATAGCAAACTATCTGATTTAATTTTTAAAAACCACACCATTCAGTTGGTCATTTCTAGAGCAATCTGGTTATTTGTTGATTAACACTATCATGTTTCTCTTCTTAGCAAATTCCTGGCCTTTCTGGTATTTGTCCCACACTTCTGTCATTTGAAATCTATCATTCCGATCCTTCCATGCCCCCCTCCTGATGTCCTCCACATGGCCTCCCTTAACATGTAGAAACTTTTACACACATCTGAGTTGCATCTTAAATTGGCCATTTGGGCCTTCAGATTGAAAAGCTGAAGGTAATTTGCAAGCACTAGTTCCATGAACATTTAAAGGGTGGTTGTTTTTCATGTGCATTTGGAAGTAACAGCAAAAGCCAAGAAGAAACGGTCTTGTTACACAGATGCATTTAAAAATATACTTTAATGTTTTCATTGTCTTTTTCAGAAAGCTTTTACTCTCTCTAAAAAATGAGACTCAGGCCCAATACAAAGTTTGATCCACAGTGTCAGCTACGATATTCACATTTAGGTTTCCCTCTATTTGATTTATCATTAAGTGGAAGTCACTTATTGGTCACATGACGATGAGATAAAGACAAAATATTTTATGAATAAAATATCATCTTAAACAACACCTGGGATCATTGGTACTATCAGGAATATGCTGATTCTCCTCTTTCCGGACGTATGGCAAGACTGAACTTCTTAGAAGTTAGGTGAGCCAAAGGACTGGCTTTGGCCAATAAAATATAAGTGTGTCGCTCCCAGGTGGAAGCCTGTAGGAGCCACAGAGTAACTTGCTCTTTTCCCTTCCCTTGACAAGATGACTGGTCATGTCCCAGATGGTGGAAGCTCTAATAGCCCATGTCACCCACATTGACTAGAATCCCTGATCCTACCAAGTAGGATGTGTGGCCTGAGCAATAAATACCCACCCCTTGTGTCATTGCTTAATTTTTGATTGTGAGATAATTGTATATTCACACGCAGGTGTAAGAAATAACGCAAAGAGAGCTCATATAGCTTCTATCCAGCTTCCCCAATGGTAACATCTTACATAAATGTAATACAATACCTGCACCAGGGAATTGATAAAATCCACTGATTTGATTCAGATTTCACCAGTTTTACCTGCACTCGTTTGTGTGTGCTTGTGTGTTTTTTGTTCTGTGAAATTTATCACATGTGTATGGCCACCACCACAGTCAAGATATAGAACAGTTCCAGCACGGGGATCCCTAGTGCTACCCTTTTATAGCCACAGACATCTCCCTCCCTTCTTCCCTCTCCCTAACTCTTGGCAGAATTGCCTTATGGCCAATTAGTTATGCAATGACAACGTTTGCCGGGAAAATGCTTAAAGCAAAGATGCGTGCAGCGAAACTACCCCTCAGGGCATATATAGTCTGGCAGGGAAGACATACATCTATGTATCAGTGTTATGGTGACTAAAGCAAGGCGCTTTCAGAATAAAAGGAAAGAAAGTTAAATTATGAGTTCAGGGATTAAGATAAGATGGTTGGTGAGTGTGGGTGGACATGGGTATTTATTCTATATGTGTATAGGTCAGTACCTAGGTATGTTCATTTGGTTTTGGAACATGTAAAAAACCGAGGAATTCAAGCATCAGGTGACTAAACTAATGGATCGTGGAATAGGGGTTGTAAAGACTAGAATGGGAGCAGAAAGGCAAGTTCAGTGATGTGTCAGACTGAAAAAGTCTGAGAAACAATGCAAAAGAGTTTTCAGAGAAAGGACTCAGGCCCCACCCAATACTTCTTTGATGTTCTGCCAACTTCCTTCAGAATCCCACACTCATTCACCTTGACCTGGACCTCTGGCTTTCACCAGTATGAGGAGAATACTTTGATCTGCTTAAAAACAGGGTCTTGGAAGGTGATGAGGTTCCAAAGGGTTCTTGTCAGGCAGTACTTGCAGGCTGCCAGCCTCAAAGGAAATTTGGGGTCCCGCTGCTATTGGCTCAGTATTGGCACCTCGGTGAGGTCTGGAAGGCTGTGCATTATTCTTAAAATCCTGAACTGGGGGGGAATTGGATCTCCGAATGGAAAGTCAGGTTCCCATTGGAAACTCTGATGTCACAGTCAAATTTGCTACTGTTCACAGTTGGGTTCCCCATTTGACAGCTGAGGTTTGAAATAGAATCCTCTTTGAAATCAGAAAAAAGGAACACAGTGGGTTGAATTTCAGGAAATGCCCTAATGATGAAATCTGGGAAATGGCAAACGTGCATGACAAGGGAAGTGGTAGAAATCCCAAAGCTTGAGTCATTCCAAACCATGTTGGAGACATCACTGGAAAAATTTGGGGGAGAAGGAGCCTTCCTTAGTGGAAAGTCCATGGAGTCCCCCCAGTGTTATAGTGGGACATTTCTCAAAGAATTTGACAAGGACCAACTTCAAGATGTCTTCGTTTTCCTCTGCACCACACACTATCCACTAACAACACAAACACAGCACAGTATAAACTTTCCACTTTGTGCATGTCTCAGACATTGTTCTCCAAGGGACGAGCAAAGTTCCAAAACAGCTCCAGGAATAAAATGTGATAAGTCTTATAAATAAAAATAACAAACTCTAGCTAATTACAAATTAATTTTATAAGGCTGGACACATATATTATCTCACTGAACCCCAGTGTGTTCTTTTGGCGGGTATTCTCCTTTTGTAGGTCAGACGACTGAAATTTAATGAGGTTGTGACTAGCCTGGTCTTCTGACTTCAGATCAACTCCTGTGGTTATTTCTGCTCCCCTGCTCTGCCTTTCAAGAGAATTAAGGGAACAAAATCACATTCCATGTTGTTGTGGTGGTGGTGGTGGTGGTGTGTGTGTGTATTTAACTTATGAAAGTTCATTAAATTATTAAAGGTAACTCTACAGTTTACTAGAAGATAAAGGTACAACAAACTTAACTCCACCAACTATCCAACTAAAATTTTTCTTTGCCTTAAAACACAGCCTTTCCTCCTTGCTCTGGAATCCACGTAAGACATGGTCCTAGTTTGCTCCAGAACTAACATCCCTCCTGAGACCATAATTCCTTTCCTTCTTCTCCTTAAATTATCAAGAGCCTCTTTCCTCTTGTGCATTTTCAGCTTCTCTCCAGTGGACATTTCCTACAAACTGTTCCAATAATTTCCATCTAAAACTCACTCCTGCCTTGTGCTAGATTGGTGTTAACCTCTTTTAGGCTCTCACATTCCTTTTGCCTCTGAACTTCTTTATAAATGAAGCATACACCGTGCCCCTCCTTTGTTTTCTCCATAATGCCTTACAAACGGGCTGCTCCCCTGTGCTCACCTGAGATGCTCGTGGAGGCCATCACAAGCCAATGGCCTCACTTCTCTCTGCACAGCAGACCTTTGAAACCCCTCTCATTCTGTTTCTGGAACGAGGTAACTGCCTGGTTCCTTCTTTAGTTCCCGGGAACTTTCTTGCTCTTAAAGACCCTCACACGACTATCTTCTCATTCTAAAGGCTGCCTTACGTCTACATACAGCATCCTCTAATCTAAGTCATCTATCTTAAACATTCTACTGAAATTCATACCTTTGCATTTGAAATTCCTCTGGAAAAGACCAACCTAAAGGACTTACCAGCCACTTTTGATTCACTATACCCAAAACTGAGATCCTTTGTCATGACCCTACCTTGGTAACACCACCTCAAACTCCTCATTTCCCAGGCTTGATTCCTTGAGGCAGAATTGACTCCCCCTTTCTCACTTCTCACACCCCATAGGCTGTTAATTTCCCTATTGTGCCTCTGAAAGGTACATACATCCCTTCCTTTCGTTTCCCACTGTCCTAATCCAGATCCTTATCATTTCTCCCTAAGCTATTGCCACAGCTTCTTGATTACTGACAATGATAGCAAGAGCTAACTTTTAATAAGGGCCTCCTGGGTTGAGGCACTGTGCTGAGCAGCCTGTGGACATCCACAGCCCTGTGAGATCGCCACTTTGCAGTGAGGAGACTGTAGGTCACCGCGTGCACACCAGGAAGAGCCATGATTCAAATGACACTTCGGTATCAGTGTCTGACCTGATATTCCCAATGCACATCGATTCCCAACGTAAAGAAAAGAATCTAAGTCTTTCTGCCTGATAGTCAGAAATCTACAAAATGCAGTCTTTCCCCACCTTTCCAACTGTATTTTCCAGAGCCTCCCTTCCTTCCACTATAGGCTACTGCTTGTGCAAGTGATCTCTTTATCTATACTGCTTTCTTCCCCCTCACATCAACTTCTGAGACCCATCTCAAAACAAATACCTTCCCACGAAGACTTCACTCAGAGTCTATCATGTAGTTTGTCTCAGCACTGGAACAGTGATTGACCTGCCTCATGTTAGTTGAGTGTACCGTGTGTCCACTTCTCCTATTAGCATCTCAAAAACAGGGGTTGTGCTTTACCCCCCTCTGTTATATTCCCTACCCCCACCCCATGCCAGGCCCTAGTACAGTGCCTAGGACATGTGACAAGCCTTCAATATGTCTTGGTAGAATTGAATAGCAGGCTCATGTGTGATTCAGGTTTAGATCATTAATGATGGTGTCAGGAGGGGAGTCAGATGTTCATTCTGGTCAGTCTGCTCCTGAAGTACATGCAGATCCCAAAGGGTCTTTAGGCTTAATCATCCACAGGACACACCCTGCTTGTCCCGGGGTCAAGCATCTCTTCCAACTTATAACTAGAATCCAGTGTTCAACTTCCATAAAGCATTCTTTTCAATAACAGGAATTAATGCCTTTGGAAATAATTCTTTCTGTTCTTCAGCTCCAGCACCAAGCAAACTTGATTAATCAGGGGCCATACTAATAACAGTGATAAAAGCTAACATTTACCAAACTTTACATTTATCATCTCCATTTGGTCCTCAGAATCATCTGGTGGAGTTGATACTACTATTCCTTTTTTTTTTTTTTTTTTTTTGCTGGATGAGAATATTGAGGTTCAGAGGATAAGTAACTTCCCAGGATCACTCAGCGAGTAAGTGGTGAAGCCAGATACGATCTGACGCCCACACTCTTAACCAATGAACCGCACCATCTCTCTAGAGGCCTGAAGTTAATAAATCGTAGTTTCTTCTCCTCCCCACACAACCAGCAGAGTTAAGACATAGCAGCCTTGGCTCAGCACAGCTGATAGTTACTGACCCCCTGCTCTGTCTTCCCGTGACTGTGCACAGCCAGTCTTACAACCAGGCTGCTCGTGTGAAGAGGTCCACTCACATCCTGCTCATCGTTAACCCCCTCATTATGCTCCTCAGGAGGAGGAAGCAGTGGGAAGGGCCATGGCTCTGAGCAGGTTGGGCTCCATCAGAGATGGGATGTGAAATCTTGGTGCACCATTGGCCATGAGTCATTGGAAGCCCGAGCTGTGTACCAGAGAGGACAGCAGGAAACCACAGGCCCTGGTTTCACTCTTGCGGCAACAATCTTTCGAGAGGCTGCATGACTGTGGTGGTTCAGCTGTTCCCCAATGGCTGCCTCTCTGTCAGTGTTGGACTGTGTTTGTCTTGGCCAGCCGGCCCGTGGAACCCTTCCTGGCTCAGTCAATGCTACCGAGGGAGACGCATCCATTTCCTGAGTTTCCACTGCCAGTGCTGGCTACTGCAGCCATTTTGTATGGCTCCTTCCTGCTGTTTGAAGACATGTTTATGGGCAGTTGGGACATAGGGAGCCTTCACCTTGGCAATAGCTTCTCACCGAGGCAAAAAATGGTCTTTGAAGTGGTCTTGGTTCCTGGGTGAACAGAACATTTATCCTCCAGCAACAAATATCCTTTGTTTGGCTCCTGGGTTCACCGTATCTTGATATAAAATGGTGCCTTCAACCATGGTCCCACCCAAGAGTCTTCCACTTATGTGTTGACATAATTCCTCTCTTAACTCATTTCTGTTAGACTCAGTGCATAGGTCACATTTGCCTTCTGAAAAATTCAATACCTGTCTTTTTCATTAAAAAAAATAAAAAGGTTTCATCAACTTATTTAGCTGTTTGTATGTACATGCACTGCATGGTGCCCACAAGAGGGTAAAACACAGTCTTGATCATCAAGAGCCTAGAAGAGACCTGAATAAATGTGTGAAAATGTGGGTAGTATTGCATTATGGTAGGAGCAAAAGAGGAGCTTGGTATGAAAGCAAGCCTGTGTGTGAATCTTGTCTCTGCTGTGGAAGGACTAGACAAGTCTCATTACCCTCATCCATAAGATGGCCAAACATGCACTTCTCTCCCAGGGTGGCTTTGAGGATTAAATGGGTCAGTATCATATCATGCCCTTGGCAGAGTCTCTTGCACTTAATGAACATCCCATAGCTGGAAGCAATTATCATTTCTCATATTTAGAATGTGGAAGCATGTACAGGGCGTTTGCCTAATTGATAAACGTCTCTTTTTCCAGATGAAACTGGAGAACATCAAGGTAGAAAACAGCTTTGGGCATCCACCCAAAGCACGGGCATATGCTTAGAACTGAGATAAAGTCTTTTCTGAGATAGCTGTAGGGGTCACAAAGCTTAAGTCCTTGACTTCTTTGTACAATGTGGTCTGAACTGATCCCTTTGGGGTCAAAGAAAAATGGCAGAAAGCTTCTACCTGATCCAGCTTCCAAACTTCCCATCTGTCTCCAATCAGGCAAGTGGTCATCCTCTCTACACTGAGAACACATTAAGGCAGGGCCCTGGGGTGATTTCCCCTCACAGGCCAACCTGAAATTACTTCATAGCTGGACATGGCCACCCCACGGAGGTTCCAAATGTGATGCTGCTTCAAAGCATTTAGGTCTTGCAGACCATGAGATTTGTATTTTAACATATCATTCAGAATTCTGATTTTGCCTCTCTCCCTACCAGAAACTCACATTTGCCTCTCATGTTTCCTACACATTTTGAAAACACCAAATGAAAACCACACTGTCTCAGATGCTCCGTGAGGAGGCATGCACTCCTGGACAGCCAACTTGAACACTGAGCCACAGGTACCGACTTCCCAAATTCCCCTGATGTGTCCGTTTGGTGTTGTATATATTTTCGCCCAAGGCAAAGATCTGTTCTCATTTTCTCTAGATCTTTTTATGCATCCTTAATAAAAGCAAGTTGATATATTCTAAACACTTGAATCTGTAGCAGCTGCAAGCTTACCTAACTGAAATCTGTGCATGAGATTTTTTTCCTTGGAGGACAGAGAAAATCCAAGGCACTCAAGTCATGAGAAGTGCATAAAGGCTTTTTTTTTTTTTAAGTTAAAAGACTGAACTCAGAGAGCATATATCTTCATTGTTCAAGGTTATGACCTGGTCCAGATGTTTTCTGCTTTGTCCAATGTTTTTAGGCTCTTCTTCCATGGCCATAGGTGTATACAATATTATAGACTTGACTTTCCTTTGAATTCCCTGCCATTAATAAGGTCCAAAGTCAATGTAAAACATACACTGAATATCTAGGTACATTTTCCAGGCAGTATTAAAATTCTTGTTTATGGAACACAAAGTTTGGTGTACTTGGAAAAGATTAACTTGTTCAGAATATGTACCTATTGAGGAAGCCGAATATTTCTTCCTTGATTCCTTCTTTCCCTCCATCCATTCATCCATCCAGCCATCTATCCATTTCTCCATTCAGTACATTTAAATGCATTTATGTGAAGCATCTGGTGTGGGCCAAGCAGCGAATCAACTATTAAAGATACAAAACAGAATAACATGCAACCTGAGTTTTAATATACTAGGGGAGAAAAAGATCCAAAGTTAAACCGGGAAAATGATATAACCAAAATGTTCGTAAAGTTGATTGGGAGAGTCAGTATGGATGGATGGGGAAGAACTTTGTTATATAGTCAGGCAGATCTGGACTTGCCCTTTAACTAGCTCTGTGACCTTGGACCTTGGGTAGGTTCTTTAACTCTTGTGAGACTAACTCTGGTTTCCTCATCTTAAAATGGTATCATAATAGTCTCTACTTCATAGAATTGTAGTGAGGATTCATGAATGAAATGAGAAAATCATGGAAAGCATTCAGCATGGTGCTCAACACTTAGTAGGTACTCAACTTTTCTATTAGGAGAACTAGTGATAATGTCTAGGAAAACCTTACAGAAGAGTTAAAAATTGGCCTTGATCTTGAATAATGAGAAGGGGTTTGCTAGGTGGAAAAAAAGGGAGAACATTGTAAGTGGGAGGAATAGCATGAAAAGCCTGGAGTCGTGGATGTGTGTGGCATGCCAGGAGACCAGAGATGGTCAGTGTGGTCAGACAGAGAGCGTATGTGGGTTGGGGGTTGAGACTCGATGAATAGGGTAGAACAGTTGGAAAAGTACCTTGTATTCCACCATAAACTTTATGCTGTATACAATAAGCAATGGAATGTAGCACCATAGTACTCACTCCAGAAACAAGGAGTCTGAATCCTGGAAGGAGTGAGAGGGGTAGGAATCAGTTTCTTAGCTGCCAATTAACCTCCTAAGCTCCTGAACTTTAAGCTTTGTGGTTCACCCTCAAAATACCAGTGATTCTCAGATATTTCCCAATTTAGGACAATGTATTTGGCAATAGATACAGTGGACTTCCCTCCTTTCTTCTTCCTTCATCTGCCACTGTGGACACCAGCATGGTCTTCTCTGGCAGAAATAGAGAGAAGGGCTGGGGGTTGGCAACTCTGGAGTCTCTCCAGTGAACCATCATGGGTGAGACTAATGGGATAATGGTAGAACAAGATGGTTTCCAAGTTACTTGCTTTTCTTAGTCATGATTTCAAGTTATAAGGATTCATCAACCACTTAAGTTATGGGCCCAAGTCACACAATTAGCAAGTAGCTGAGCCAGGATTTGAACCTAAGCATCCAGTTCTAGACTCTGCTCTTAGTCTTTTGTGTTTTGGCATTTTGGGGGGGGTGTTTTTTGTTTTGTTTTGTTTTGTTTACACCTTATACTGTCTTTAGGCTATTATGCTCACTATCTTGCCCAGGACAATGAGGACATTCCCTGCTAGTTGTCATTTGTATTATAAGGACCACAGTTGTTCTCAAATTCAGACACAGAATTCAATTTGGGAGCAAGTGGGTTTGTGGTCTGTTTAAAATTCTAGAACACAGAGTCCTCAGCTTCTCTTCCTTTAGGGCGAGAGCTCGCCTTGGAAGGCATCATGGGGCTGAGCCCCATTCAAAGGATGAAGAGTGTTTATAGCAAATTTTTCATTGTACTGGGGGCTGGCCTCTAGGCGGGAGGCCCCTGGGGAGGAAATTCATGGTTTCTCTTGCCACACGCAGGGTGGCCAGATTCCATTATTTTGCAGCACAGGTGAGGATGAGGGAGTGTGTGTGTGTGTGTGTGTGTGTCTGATTATCTGCCTGTAGCGAAGTGCATCAACTTCAAGCTAGGCTTCTTTTTCTCTTGGAAGTTCCAAGTGCAGAGGTGACATATCCTGTTTTAAATTGTGGATGGTATTTTTCAAATACTTAAAACAGCGCTTAGTATCAAAGGGCCAAAGGGATGTGCTTAAAGGTAATAACACCTTATTGGCTTAGAAGCACCTCACTGGCTTTAAAATGCTTCCCTGGCATGGAGTGTAAATGCTATTGGCTTTGAACTCGTTCCTGCATTATGCAAAGCTTTTGTCCCTTTTTTAAATGCCAAATGTTTGAGCCCCCACTTCACAGAGTCTTGCTGAGAGGCCACACTGCTGGAGACCACCAGGTGGCTGTAAAATCTGACAGCCTGAGTGAGGGAATCCAAATCTGGTTCTTATTGAATAGCCAAGATGGTTGGGTAACTCCACAGCCAGCTGTAGATCACTTTTATGGACGGCAAGGGACGCATCATCTCGGTAGCATCTGCGTGGAGTGTCTTCTGGGCGATTCTAGGCTGAGGAAGGTCCAGGTGTGGCTGTGCATTTTTGTAACACCCCTCACACGTTAACAAAGCCCACTGCTCCACACATCCTGGGCTTGTCTCACACCTCTTCTGTCGTGAACTCGGTACCTTGATCTTTGGATTTCAAGAGTTGACTTAAAAGGTAACTTTCTGGTACCCAGCCCGTCGCTCTCCTTCTAATGCTGAATTCACTTCATTATCCAAGTTCTTTAGTCTCTGACTTACAGTAAATAATTGTCCACAGCTGTTGTGAGTTGGTTTATCCTCCAATAAGGGTCAGGATGGCTGACTAGACATCAGAGGAAAAACTTCTATAATTTGGTGTTTAGACTAACTTACATCTATGTTTATCTCTTTTGTGTTTGTTGTAACTAAATAGGCAAGTGTGGGTTGCGGTTTAAGCATGACCAGGCAACCTGGATGTCATGGTTTTCTTTCTAGTTCTTTAATTCTGATGCATGTGCAATTCTCTCCTTCCTCCCATGCCTCAGTTTCCCCCAGCTGTCACAAATAGATCGGTACGCAAAGATTTCTCTCACATACTTCCTGGCGGGGGAGGTGGGGGGAGTTAATGGGGATCTGCTTGCCCATTATCCATGAAACCAAACACCGGAACCAGCTCTTTCTACAAGACTAAGGGAGGACCAACCCATTTCCATTGCTAGATAGGACGCACCTAAAACAGAAACACAAATTCAGGTCTGCTGTAGCTTGCAATGAGGAGAGAACCACTCCATGTGAAACTTTACCTTCAATGCTAGGAGGCCAAAGAGGCAAAAAGACCCCATGTCCCCGCAGGAAGTGGGATCCATTGGTACATTTCCATTTACGAGGAAACCGGGTGAAGAAGGAAGGCTTCTGCCACATACATTTCCAGATGGGATTTCTGGGCTTGGCTCATGGTGGGGCCCACACAAGCTCTCCAGCTGTGTCCTGGGATCTCCAGGGGGGAGGCCTAACAGCAGGATGAGGTGGGAGGCATCCTCCCAGGGATAAAAATTTATTAGGTTAAAACCTAATGCAAACACAATTTTCTCTGAAAACACCAACACAAGGAGCAAAAGGATAAGCAAAGATGATTCCAAAGAAAATGTAGCCCATTGAGATTAATGGCTGGGGAGGAAGGGAGGAAGATTATAGCAAACTATAGGCCGGGAATGGAGAACAGGGAACATCTGAAACTTTCTACAAAGGAAGCTCATGACCCCCAGTTGAAGCCACTCTCATCTCTTGCCGAGAATACTTGCAGGGCGGCCCCCACCTCTGTCTCTGGCTTGTTGAACGATCCACACCCATGCTCAGGCTAGTCTGGGTATAGGCTAGGGGCATGGTACAAAACCTGGGTGGGACCAGACAGACCTGCAGCTATGAGTTATTGAGCCTCCCTGGGCCTGGTTTCTCGCCTATGCAATGAGGATAATACAAGGTGCCTGTAGAGTCCTCGGGGAGATGAAGTGAGCTCCTCAGTATGCTACCCGACACATCAGACTCCTTCCATAAATGAGAATTACTACTGTGCCCAGCTACCACTTCAGTCCCACCACTTGGCCGCTGACAACTCCTTCATGACTCCCCATAGCCCATGGCAGGAAGGCTGACCTCCTTTTTATAAGCTCTGGCTCCAGCTTGCTTTCTAGACCAGTGCTGTGCAGCCAGGCTTTCTGCAATAATGGAAATGTTTTCTGTCTCTGCTGTCCAGTATGGTCGCCACGGGCTACGTGTAGCCAACGAGCACCCAAAAAGTGGGTAGCGTGATTGAGGAACAAAATGCTAAATTTCATTTAATTTTAATTCATTTAAATTTAACTAGCCTCATGTGGCTAACAGTTACTATATTAGACAGTGCAAGTCTTAGACTTTTGTATATCCCCCAGAAGGCAGCCACTCTAGCCAAATGGATTTTTTTCACTTCTTGCTTCTTGGCCTCTAAACCTTCATGGTTTCTGGGGGAAATGCAAAAGCTGTGCAGGGTGCTGCACACAGCTGTGTGGTTTGTGCACTGCAAAAAAGTGTCCAGCTGAAGGGGACCCAACGTTGAGCCAGTGCCTGGCTCATCATCCTGGGTGTCCTGGGATGGGGCTGCATCTGCAGAGAAGATGGGCTGTCTTCTTCTGATTCACGTACCCAGCAGGGAAGCTCCACTCAAAGTCATCTTTATGCCATGTTGTTCCTATGCACCTGACAAGGCCATCTCGTCTTTTGAGACTAGCCCAAACTCTTTGCACTCAGTAAGCTTCTCTCTCCTCTGAACTCTCAGAGCTTCCTTTCATCTGTGAGACACCATGGAGGCTTGGTGGAGGCCAGTGGTTAAGAGTTCAGTATCTGAAGCAAGCCATGTGCCTAGTTGGAATCCCAGCTCTGTACTTACTTGGCATATGACTTTGGGCACATTATTTTATTTCTCTAAGCCTCAGTGTATTCAGCTATACAATGGGACAACAATAGCACTTCTCCCATAGGGTGGTTTCAAGGAGTAAATGACGACGTGGTTAGGTTTGTAGCATGGTGCCTGGGCCAAAGCGAGTGTGAATTATATGTATTGTATGTTTATATATGCGTTCTTTCTTTTAACAAATATTTATTGAGCATCTATCATATGCTAGGCACTTTGTCAAACTGGAGATCCAATGGTGAATAAATGCAGATAAAACCCGTGCCCACCTAGAGGCACGCGTAGGATACAGGTGATGTTTTGAATTACCATACAAACAACCATAGCACTGCAACTGGGCAACTCCAAAGGAAAGATTCCTGGTGTAATGAGAGCCTGTGGCAGGTTTGTTATGCAGTGAGGTCAGGAAAGACTTTTCTAAGGACAGGATGCTTGAGCTGAGATTGGAAGGAGGAGAGTAGATGTGTGGAGAGGAGAGGGAAGTGTGTTCCAGGCTCCAGGAACAGCATATACAAAGGCCTTTGCTGGATGGGGTGAAAAGCTGCCAGAGGGACAGAATCTGAAAGAATAGGATGGGGTGTGGTGTGAGACTGGGCTGGAGAGGTTGGACAGGCAGCCCCAGCAGGGGCTTGTCGGCAAGGCAGGAAGAGCAGAGGAATGACGGGGTCTGTTTTGCTTCTCTACAAGATCTCTCTGGGTTCGGTGTGGAGAACTGATCAGGTTGGACCTAGGGTAGAAGCAGATAGATCTAGGAACTATGGCAGCCCTCCAGGCAAAGGATGGTGATGAGGAAGGAGACAGAAACATGTTTGAATTAGAGAGCTATTACTGTTTTCCTCTCATGCAAGAATTCATGACAGACTATTTTTGGATGATTAGCACAGTTTTGTATTTCTCTTTACTCAGGTCTTCTATCACTGTCTGAAATGCTGTGCCCTGTCACTCCAGTTGGAGGATAAGCTCTTTGCAACCAAGAGTTATTTTGTATTTCTTTGTGTAGCTGGGATGGCACCTGATTATAGTAACTTCAAAAGGAATATTTGTTAAGGGGTTTTCTAAATGTCATGGACTATCGTGTGAATGGCTGATAACATAGGAGGGTTGTGGCGTATGGGGTGATAGAAATCTCTTTCTCTGTGTTGCCCGAAGAATGGAACAAACCTAGTAAGGGAAAGAAAAATACTCAATTACTCCAATTAGACAAGGAGGAGGACTTTTTATTTTTAAGATTTTATTTATTTATTTGAGAGAGAGAGAGAGAGAGAGTGTGTGCCCAGGGAGGGGAGGGGTAAAGGGAGAGGGAGAGAGAAAGAATATCTCAAGCAGACTCTCTGCTGAGCAGGGAGCCCCATGCGATCCCACGACCCTGAGATCGTGACCTGAGCTGAAATCAAGAGTCAGACGCCTGAGTGAGCCACCCAGGTGGCCCCAAGGAGGAGGACTTCTCCTCCAGATGGGTAAGTCTTACGTAAAAGACATGAGTGAAATCAGCATAACAATACTTATTCCCCCAGGGTACTTGTAATAAAGATCTAAAAGTGATCTTTACATTTGCATGTGCTCTACATGCGGAGGGTGATGTTATTACTTACTTAAAGCACACAAAATAACCAAGCTCATTTTTCTTTCTTATTGTCTTCTCAACTTCAAGCTTTTACTTTAGTTTTTTTGTTTTCGGGGGGAGCAACAGAAACTCCAACTCAAGGTGACTGAAATCAGAAGGAAATCACTCTCTCAAATACCAGGTGGTCCAGAATCTGGGAGTTCTTCAGAAAGGTTCAGGAGCTCAACTGTTTATCAAGGATGAGATTCTTTCCCACTGTATTTTGTATGGCAACAGCTTCAAACCACAGCTGATTCCCTTCAAAGTCATAAGGTAGGTAGGGCAGCCCAGGCAGAGTTTTCTTTACACGGGCGTGAAACTAGAGCAGGAAACCCAGTAATGTGCTGCCTTGCCCATCCCCTTCAGAAGGAACGGAGAACTCCTGGTGCCATAAACTTAAATTCATTTCCGTTGGGCTGCCAGGAAGGTCACGTGTCCATCCCCAGACTAATCACAATCTCCATGAAAAAAATGCCACACTCTGACTGGCTTAGTGTAAGCTAGATTTACTCCTGGAGCTGAGGGTGAAGAGGTTTTTTTGAACCAAAGTTGGGTGTGCACTCACAAGTAGAAAAGGGAGGAAGGTGTTGGAAAGGCAACCAAGTGTCCTTCCTAATATGAGCCGCTTTCTGGAAAAACGAGATGACTTTATAACTCGAGTTCCACTTCATTCATCCATTCCTTCATCCACTAGCTCAATGAATATTTATTGGGTGCTTACTCTGTGCTGAACCCTAGGCATGCTTACTGAGGCACCTCAGGAATTTTTCAAATACTTCACATATTTTTCATTCACTTGCCACATACGGAGGCAAGTAGCCATATAAAGAGACAGACGTATTCACATGGCACATTTAAAAAAACAAAAAACAAAAAAACCCCCATGTTCCTAACACTCAGTTCTCGCATTCAGATCTTCATAAATTTGGATTCCAAAGGGACCAGGTCACGATATCATTTTGGGCCATTGTCAATGAAGATTTACGATGGTTGTTTGCATGACCCAACCATATGCTGTGGCTGGGAAAATACTCTGGTTAGCCTGCTTTGACGTATGTACTGATGACAAAGAAAGTTACACCACACCACAGGAAAAAACCAACATGAAAACCTTCCCCAATTTATCAGTGGACTGCCTGTAGAAATAATGACCTTCTTGGTAAAATCAGGAGGTGATTAAAAATAATTAATGGATACTTTCTGAAAAGGACATAACGACTGGAGGATCTGGAAGCCCACTGTCCTAACATTCCTTAAGAAGAAGGTGCATTTTATTGGTTCTGTGAAAACGTGTGCCTTCAGCCCTTCAGCAAAAGGTCAAGAGAGACAGACCTGACCCAGAGATAGTGCTGGTTTCCTGTTCTTATATCCTTTCAGCACAGAGCCCAAGTCTTGGGAAACACATTTTTCTGAACTTGACTTGTGACCTAAAAAATCTAAGTGTCTTACCTGGTGATCTGAGAAAATGGGATCCCTTATCTTCGCATACACACCAATCACTCAATTTCCAGAATGAAACCAGAGAAAGAAGGAAGAAAACTCCATTGTGCCTTGCTTTCCTCCTGTGTCAAATAGAGATAATACCCTCTGTATCATGTAGGTGGATATGTAGATTAAACCAAATACTATGTATATAAATACCAGCAAGGGCAGGAGGAGGGCCTGACCACAAAACAATAGCATGGGGGACATATTTGGAGGTGAATCTGTTGTGTATCTTGGTAGTGATGGTAGCTACACGGCTGTATGCATTTGTGAAAGGTCATCGCCCTAGACACTGAAAAGAATAAATTTTAGTTTATGTAAACAAAAAGTGAATAAAGTGCCCAGACACACAATTTTTAATTAATAAGTCCCTAAGTGCCAAGCTAGATGTTCATAATCACATTAAAAACACACAGTCCCTAGTCACAAGGAGGTAATGGTTTGGTGGGACAGACACATAAAATGTGAGCTTCCTTACTGTTTCCATGGAAGGTCTCTTTATACACACCAGACTCTCTGATTCTCAGAGTTGCCAAGCTCCCATCCCCTCTGCACATGCTGTACCCCACTGTCTAGAACAATCTTCTCTCCTCACTTCTGCTGTTGGTTATTTCCTCTATACCTCTTGGATCTTGGTTCAGTCACCTCCTCCAGGAAGCCTTCCTGGAAAGCCTCTTGCATGGGTTCAGGCGTGTGTTCCTTTTTGGTGATCCTCAGCACCTCCCACCTGTAACTCTGCTTCATGCTGGTGCATCCATGGGTTGTGAGTTTGTGAGGGTGGGGATCCTGAGTCTTGATTGCTCTTGTACCCCCACATCTGGGACAGTCCCTGGATGCTAAGTGCATGAAAGGGATGACAGGGCACCAGAAGGAGTAGAGAAAAATCTTTTAGTAGATGGCAGGTGGATGGATGATGGAGAGATTATAAGTGAAGAATAATAAGGCCCACTTTGATATCTCAATTTAGTCACAGTTCTTTAGCTTGACAAGAAACAGGAACCAACTAGAAAAAAACTTCCGCAAAATAGAGAATTTACTCACAGGATATCAGTAGAGGTCTGAGGCTCAAATATCACTGGGTGATATGAGAAACTAGGATGAACCACTGGATAGGTATTGGAAACCCAGAGAAAATTTTCGGAATAATCTCCATTTTTTTCTGCAGATGAACTCATGTTCCTTCTTGCTCCAATTTCATTCTCCCTGTCCCATATGCATGTGTTGGAAAAAGGTCACCCAGCAACTAGATGGAAGGATCTGATTACTTCACTTTGGGCCAGATCTCTACCTGCATCCCAGTCAAGTCTGATCAGGGTGCTGACTCCCATAGCACAAATATGGCTGCTAAGGTTGACCCAGTTCTTAGAAAGAGTGTTGTTGGGCGCCTGGGTGGCTCAGTTGTTTAAGCGACTGCCTTCGGCTCAGGTCACGATCCTGGAGTCCCAGTATCGAGTCCTGCATCGGGCTCCCTGCTCAGCAGGGATTCTGCTTATCCCTCTGACCCTGCCCCCTCTCATGTGCTCTCTCTCTCTCATTCTTTCTCTCAAATAAATAAAACCTTTAAAGAAAAAGTTGTTTGGAGTTGAGCAGACACTTTGATCAGTGACCACTACTATAGCAGAGAGACTCTAGGAGACCCCTATGGGCTTTATCTCCTGGTGCACATGACTTTGAGGGTGGGCAGGGCGGCTTAGAGGGTGGGAGAGGCTGAGACAGTCTCCGTAATAACACACTCAGTGTAGGGGGAGGAGGAGACCAGAAAGCACCTGAACCTTCATGGTCTGGATGAGGCAGCCCAAGCGCCTCACTTCTCCTCCCCCATTCATCCTTGCTCCGTCTGGACCAGGCAGCCAGTCAGGCTGGCTCTTGTCTCTGCTTGAGTCTCTTGCTCTTCCTTGACAGTCCTCTACCTTCCCTGTTAAAATGCCATCCTTGAGCTCACCTGCACACACGGAACCAGATTGCTTCAATTCCAGGGGACACCTCCATCAGAAGGGGCCGTCTGCTCGGTGCTGACAGAAGCAGCCTCACTGCTCCTTGGGTGTATGCACAGAAGAACCATGGGAAGGGCAGTGAGCCTGCTGGGATTTTGTAGGGCGGTGGGGAGGAAGCCCGGGTTTTGAGGAAAACTCATCTGGCTTCCCAACGCTTGTGTCCCTGGCTCTGTCCCCTCCTTTTCTGGTTAGTCTTGCTGGCTGCTGACTGTGGACCCTTGAGTTCAGGCCAGCCCTGAGAGATCATTTGCTACAGGGTATGACCAAGGACAGGCAGGAATTGACAGCCCCTCCTCAACAAATGGCCTAGTACAGCTCCTAGCCGAAGGCAAGTGCTCCAGACCCCACAGAACCACATGGCTATTGGGTCTCCAAGGAGCCTGGTTTGCACAAACACAGTTAATGAGCCAAAAGTAATAAAAAGGATAGGAGCTCCTTTACTCCTTTATTTTGAAAACAAGAAAGAAGATGCTGGTCCTTACAATACTTACTGCAATCCCATTTCTTGTCTTCTGTCTTCCCCAGACCCTGCAGCTACACTGGACCCACCCCAGCTCTAACAGACACACACACACACGCACGCACGCACACATGCACGCACGTGAACACACCGTATCCATCCAGCATGCGCACATGCACACAGTCCTGCAATGGCCCGAGAATGGAGCTTTCTGGTCTCCTCCGCCCCCTACACTGAGTGTGTTATTACGGAGACTGTCTCAGCCTCTCTCACCCTCTAAGCCACCCTGCCTCTTACAGAGGGAACGGAAGGGAAGAAAAGGAGGTTCCCCCCATAGGATTCTCCCCTCGGGGCTGGGGAAGAAGATGGGCTTATGAGCACTCCCCAGTTCATTTCTCCCATTACATGAGTCATTATTACAGGCAGGGAAGAAGTTATGTATGGTCAGCCACTTAAAGACAGAACTTTCTGATTGATACCTATAGGTAGGAAAACTGAAACTTCGCCTCTTTCTCCCAGCGTGAACCCTGTGGTCCCCGTCTCTCCAGCACTAAATCTTGTGGCACAAAATCTCCCAGAAGAAATCATTTATTGAAAAAAAAAAAAAGAAATCATTTATTGAGTAGTGATTATGTACAGGCATGTAATTTATGCACATTAATTAATCCGGGCTCCAATCCCCATCATTGAAGAGTATGAGCTCTAATGTGATAATAGTGACATATACACACTTACCTAGTCCTTACCAAGCACTGTTCTGAGGTTTTTTTTTTTCTTTTAATATTTGATTTATTTATTTGACAGAGAGAGACATAGTGAGAGAGGGAACACAAGCAGGGGGAGTGGGAGAGGGAGAAGCAGGCTTCCCGCCAAGCAGGGAGCCCGATTTGGGGCTCGATCCCAGGACCCTGAGATCATGACCTGAGCCGAAGGCAGACGCTTAACGACTGAGCCACCCAGGCGCCCCTGTTCTGAGTTTCTAACACTCCTTCACTCATAAAGTCTTCCCAGCAATGTCACGTGGCAGACCCTGTTATTATCCCTAATTTGTACATGGGGAAGGTGAGACAGAGAAGCCCAGGACCTTGGTAAGGTCGCAGAGCCTGGAAGTGTTGGAGACCCGATGCCCACCCAGTCCTGTCCTTTGTTCGCCTGTCTCTCATGGTGTTCTGGGTTAGAACACATTCTCTGGATCTGGGCCGCTTGATCTGAAGGTTAACTGTGTGTTTTCTAGCTATTTGAGCCGGAGTCACTTAAACCATTCAGATTTCAGTTTCCTCAACAGGACAAAGAGGTAATTAGCAATTTTAACCTCAAAACTTTCTGTGAGGATTGAGTTAATAAGTTTTTCTAGATCAATTCCTAGCATATATTGAACCCTTCATGAATATAGCTGTTATTATTAATATTAGCACCATTTTGTAGATGGGAAAACAGAACCAGAGAGGTTTGGTCACTTGCCCAAGGTCACACAGCTCATCAGAGGTAGATACAAGGTGTAAAGCTAGGATGGCCTCTCATCCTTGTATCCTTTTATCTACCAAACCTTGCCACTACATTTTCATTGAGATCCAGAGTGTAAAAGTACAGTAAATTGTTTTGACAGTTCTTTTCTAAGCAAGTATCACTCCTGTGTAGAGCCAGCTGACAATAACACTGGACGCTCCAGGATGCATGTTCCCAAATCTGCAGATCCTCAACAGAATGAAACCTAAATGTCAGATTACATCCTGTCTGATATTTGGCCTCCCCTAAACACACATTAAACTAAAATCTTTGTAGGCTGCTATGCTATTTTCCAAAGCCTTTTCCAGACTCTTTATTCTGCCTGGCTTTCAAAGTCCTGCACTCGCCCTTCCCTCCCTGTCAAGGGTGTCTTGGCATGGGCTATGGTTCAACACATGTGGTCTCCAGCCCACCTTTGCCAGACAGGGTCCCTAGGCATTCTCTCCAACATATGAATCTCCATAGCCTTGAAAGTCAAGTTTGGAAAACTAAGTCTTGGAGGGGTGTGTGCAATTCATAAAATGAGTGGCTGGTGTGAACAAAGGTATATCCGGGTTACTCTTTGAGGGAGGTAAATTGAGCTCAAATTAAAGGAAGCCCTATTTTGCATTTTGGGGAGTAGATTCATCCAACTTTTCTCTCTCTACTCTTATAAGTGCTAAAGCTTAAACTCTCAATTGCTTCAAGAATATGTTTTATAAATAACAAATTCATCGTAACATAGGAAGCAAGAGATGCTAAAAATCAATCTGGCATCTTTGTATATCTTTCACTTTTTTTAATGTCAAAAGAACTGCCATATTTTCTAACAAATTTATAAGACATGATTTTGGTCAAAGCTTTCAGGTCTGGAGAACTGTCTTCCCATCGAAGGAAAAAAATTCAGTGACATTCTATTTGCACACAACTAATTTACAAATACCACTGGCTCATAAATTAAAATGAAAACTACTATTGTTAGTAAATGAGAGTAATTGATTTTGATAAAACATATATGAATAGTCTGGGAGCTGGGAAGATCTATGGAACTTTTGCACTCAGAAATAAGGGCCTACTATAATAAGAAAGAGAGCTTCAGCAAGCTCTAAGGCATGGTTTTTATTAGTATTTCCTGCATCTCTGGCCTAGGAGGAAAATACAACTATGCATACAAATCATATTGCACTGACTTAAGATATTATTTGCTTATAGAAAGTTCAAACAAAACAAAACAAAAAAATGATTTAACAAACAATTTTCTCAGCCAGAGATGGATTCTACCCGATTTTTATTAGTTAACATGGGTTTTAACAAAGTATCTTAAATTACCAGCATTTTTAAGATGTTCTGTTATGTCTCTGTGACATAACCTTCAAGGATCCACCTACATGAACATGGGGCTCTAATATTTGATGACTCAAAGATCCTATATGCAATTTTTTTTCTAAAGACAACAAAAAAATACAGACTTCCAGAAAGTTAACTAAAATATAAGGACATCAGTGGGATATTGTATTTTAAGGCAACCCATGGGGAGATCGTTCTGTGATGTTAATAATCAGTTCCTGACGTATCTTTTTTTTAACTCATTTTCTTATATGTAAAATAAGCATTCTGAATAAAAAAAAAGAAGTCCTTCTTAAGCCTGTGTACCTCAAGTATTTTGGATCCATTGTTTTATAAAATATTATTGCTTTGATGCCTTTGATAGTTTGAGCTCTTAAAAAATTGCCTTCATTTTCTCAGGGAGAAAACATTCACCTTAATTCCAAAGATCATTCTTCTGAAGCTCAGTGTTTGTTGGAGACAGGAGGAGGATTTCTGAAAGCTGCACCTGACTTGTTCCTGTAGTCCAAGGACCCATCCATCTGTCTGTGGGTGGGATCCAGGGCCATTGGAGCCATAACTGAGCATAGTAGGGCTGCCTACTGATCACGGGTTGATCACAACTACTTGGCAGGAGTTTAATCTTACTCTTACATTTCTGCCTCACCTGGAGCCCGACACTCCTCCTCTTTCCCATTCCTACCAAACCAATTTAGAGGAACCCTGAACATACCCACAAGATTTGATCACTTTTGATAGTTCTTAGAAAGCCAAACACTGTATTCTGAGAAGTGTGAGCACCCGAATGAAGGAAAGACTCAGATGAAGGGGTGAGTGGGAGCTCCTCGTCAAGATCCCTAAAACTGTGGCAGCGTGTAGCTGTCTCACTGGGGAGGCAGGTCTCAGAACCACGCACACATCTGCCCCGCCTCGCCTCTCAATGAGGACGCTTCCACCTCTTCTCAGGTATTTCCACAAACTTGCTGTCCATCTCCCTGTTATGGTTTGGTAAACTGAGCAAGCCTTTTTTTCTGAAAACATAAGAAGACTCTTCCTCACTAAAGCTGTGGAGAAAACTAAGAGGAAAGAAATGGTAGCAACAGAAGAAGAGAGTCTGGGGCAACAGAGTAGACTCTTTATGGGTGTTCATGGTTCCTGAGACTTAATTTTCCATCCTGAGTTAATTATCTAAAGGTAGAGGATAAACCCAGGTGACCTCCTGATGTTCCTTTCAGCTTCCGTGTCTTTAAGCCTGGAGTTTAAATTATTTTGTTCTTAAGCGAAATTGCTTCATTCTCTATTATTAAGTGTATGATATGGCAGACAATTTAATTGTCCTACCTCTTTATCCATTTGAAGAAATAACCCTGCATTTCCCTCAAGGGCAGGCAGAACACTGTGTTTCTCTCAGGATCTGCACTTAGCGAGGGTCCCACATACTCTGACCTGATTTGAAATGGCCATATTTTTATCACTTGATATTAAGTTCCTTACAAACCTGAGATCCCCAAAAAGAGCTAAGAATTCAGTTTTTAAGAGAGAAGAATATTTTTCAATGATGCAGATCTATGTATTCTGACAAAGATCTCTAAGGTACAATCTTGAGGAAAAGCAAAGTGTGGAACAAGATTTACTATTATGATTCCCCCTATGTTGTTTAAAAGAGAAAATTACCCCCAAATGATTTGTTCCCTTAGGCATCTAATTCTGCATGCAAATGAAGAGAAAAACCACCACTACCACCACCACAGAGAGGCCACACAACACGCCAACAGCAGTGCCAACGTCTAGGAAGAGACTAAGGTAGAGGGAAGGGACTTGACGTTGACTGACATGCTTGTGTTTCTAACAACCAAACTTTATTATTCAATACTTGTGTTCTTCAATATAAGCAAAAAAAGTCAAAGGTCAAACACATTTCAAGGGAATTTAGACAGAATAAATAGATGGTTCAAATTTGGATAGCTTACGAAAGCAAGGTGGTGACTCAAAAATGCCACTTAAAGCAAGATCAAGCCATGAGGGAAATGAGGGAAGGGTAATGTTGGGGTATTTTCAGATGACTCTGGAGGTTGACATAAATGAGAAGTCACCCGAATCTGCACCAAATTAGGAAGCAGTGCCATTTGGAAGAGCTATCCATTTTAAAAACAAATCTTAAAGGCACATGTTTGAACATGGAAGTCAACAAATAGATATATATTTACATTGAAAATAACTTATTATTTTTATAAATTTCCCATTGGTATGAATAGACAGGTGAAAGAGATTTAGTTTATAACAGGAAAATTCAATTTAAGTCTTTTAAATATTTTGATACTAGTGGTTTTGTGGGGATTTAAAAATTATCTCAAGGTTTTGATGAAGTCTCCTCACATCAGTGTTTAACAAAATATTTACAAGGAAAAATTTCATCTTGGTTGAAAATGGAATTTTTTCCACTGAGGCTATCAATATCTCTTTTTCTTTATTATTTTGTTTAATGAATGCAATTTTATTTTATTGTGAAACGTTTCAGGGTCATTGCAGAAAATCGGAAGTTACAGAAAGTAAAATGGAAAAGCAATTAAAATTCTCATAATTTAATCAGCAACATCATTCTTGGATTATATGTTTGCCAACCTTCTTATGCCTATAGGTATCCATATTACAAAAAAAAGATACTGTTTGGCAAAAACATTTTTAACTTAATGCATTGAAACATTTTTCATGCTAATAAATCATTAGATATTTTGAAATCTGGGGACAAAAATGCCGCTCTCTATCAAAGTACTCTCTCTGGTCAAGAATTCACTCAATAAAAACCTTTGGTTTTTTGAGCAATCACCTAAGTTTTGAATGTCCCTTTAGAAAGCATTCTCAAATAAATCACTTCATATGATCCTCCCAAAATCTCGTGAGGGAGAAGGAGCCAAAAGTCTGAATGCATCCAGGGCCTCCCAAGCTCGAGCTCAGCTGGTTGAGTCAGGGAGGCAGGACCTGCCCCCAGGGCCCCGGATTAGGAGCCCTCTGCCCCACCTACTGGACCCTAGCCTCCCACAGCCTCTTCCCTTGTACAAATGGAACCTCCTCAAAACCATCCAGTACCTCTCACCAGGCCCCTCTCACCTTGTACCTTATTTTATTGTTTTTCAGAACACTTTTTGCTACTTCTCAATATTTCCTGTTTTTAAAGGCTTACATGATTCTTGCTGTCTCTGCGAGGGTTATCCACACCATGTGCGTGTCCAACTATAGCCCAGCACCAAGCACAGCACCCAGGATATAGTAAGTGCTCAACAAAGGTCTGCCAGGTCAGCATTACACCATGGCCCCCCTTGGATTACATTAAATTCCTAACCTCAAACTCTGGGGTGGATCAGCAAAAGAAGATTACATACAAAGCAGAGAAAGCAACTATGACTTGAACTAAAAAAAAATAAATAACAGCAATTTGTATTTTTTTAAAAAGTTCTGTTCAATGAAGGGGAAAAAAAAACCAATCAATAGTTTCATATTATCTGGATAATCAGATGATGGTATTTTAGTCACTTCTCAACCAGCCATTTCTAACCATATTGTAGAAAATACTGGGGTACATCTCTGCTGTTTGTTTTAATATTAATTATTTTCCCTGTTTTATGAAGAGGACTGACGGGAAGGCCCCCTAGTGGCCAGCTACTGATGATTTTCTCCTTGAAGAGCGCATCCCAAATCCTTCTACACAAGGATGCTTTTTTACTTAAGCACTATTGGTCAGAAGCACTTTTAAAAACTCAGCTTTTCTCACAAATGGCTAAACATTCAACATTCAAAATATTTCTTCTCTTTTAAGAATTCTTTGTCGTTTCTATGTTTACAAACATAATCCTATACAAAGCTAAGAACAAAACCATGCTTCTAGGGCATGACTACTAGTCTATTCAAAGATTTTGCTTTTTCCTAACCATCTTTCCCCAGAAACACTCACCCAAAGAAGCTGTCATTATATATTACTGCACTTTACACACTGGACTGCCTTTACTTATCACTTTTCCTCCAACTTATGCTTGCCTCAGTAGAATAGTGGCATGGTTTTAAGTTGATGTATTTGGAAATGATTTATTTTTGAAGTTTTAGTTTATTTAAAAGAAGGATTGACTTTCCTTTCAAAATTGTTAAAACATCACTCGAGCAGTGTCAGGGTGAATGCAGTATCACCAGAAATTGTAACACTGAAACAAGTTCTATCTCAAATCTTAAAAACAAAGCAACAATAACTCAATTTACTTTTTTTTTTTGAAAATGAGATTTTTCCATTTTGAAAAAATGATGTCGAACGGTACACATTTAAAATATCTCTCACTAATGTTTACTCTTCTAAAACCCATTCTCTTAAAAATAAAATGGCATATCTGAAGCCTTCTGCATGCTGGTAGAATACTGCATTTTCTGCATTACATGGAAATATTGTTGTCATCCTTTTAAAAGAAGCAGTAAAAACAAAACACCCAAACTTCAGTTGACTCTACCTTTGGATAAAGGAACTCTTCTTTCAAGATTCACATTTCATCTACATCCTAATCTAAGTCCGGGACATTTTAGTAAACGTAAACACAAATGAAAGACAGTGATAAGGAATAAATGACTGATGAATGTTATTTTGTGACTCAAGGACCCTTCCATCAGTTTATGCAGTCTCTTTTCACTAATCTTTATTATTCCATTTCATTATGCTTCTTTAAATAGATGAGTGACTTTGATCATTTTCCAAAAATAAAAACACACGTAAGCCATGGGTCCTCGTATTTTTTCTGAACTCCTTTGTAGAGAACTATGTCCAATAAAAAAGGACACATAGTTCTCTTTCCAAAACATAGCTTGTGTTTCGTTGTTAAGTTTTCATTCCTCATAATTTCTAGAGGCTTCTTCTTCTGTTACCATTAGTGAAAAAGTGGAATAGGAAGAGAATTCTGGCCACGTACATTATTGTTAGCGGAATTATTCATGCACACCGAAAGTGGGGACTTGCCCATTCAAGCATGCCAGTTATTGTCCAAGTTATTGAGATATTATACGCTTCAAATGGGGACAATTTAGAGATCATTTGTGGTTCAATTAAGGCAAGCACTAAAAATATCTCTTTGAATGTTCCTAGAACTCAATGAGGTGGTGTCCCCCACCTCCCTTTGCACTTTTGTGGGAGATAACATATTACTCTGAAAGAGTCCTGCTTTATTTTGACAACTTTATTTTGGGCTTTAACTGTGAAGGAAGTGGAAAATTTTAAGCACGTTAACCAAACGGATTAAAGAGATGGCTTCTGTGCTTCCTTTGTGCGGGCAGAACGGGCGGCTCTCACACGCGTCGGGTCTCCTACCTCCCCCACCCTCCCACCCCTGCCCGCGGCCACCTTGCCATGCTGCATACAGACAACAGGCCTTGACGTCTTTGCTGTTAGAATCTGTAATCACCTGGAGTTCGGAGTGGAAAATGGGAGCCTCCAATCATAAGCTCATAAAAGGCAATTTCAGTGTCAGAGCGGTAGACCGAATAAATATAGAAAGGATTTATTATGAAGTTCTGTAGGGACGTTGGCACTGACAGCACACTGCTGGGCAACATTCTAGTGCCCAAATCCAGGAACTAGCACAAACATTGAACCGCTGTGCTCTCAGTGACAATAACGAGAGCAGCTTGATGATTGGCTGGCATGGCCACAAAAGACACATGCTGGCATGTTTCGGAACATAAATGATAGATCTGCTGCTGCGAGTTTATAATTATTTAATCAAACCCAGACTGTAGGACCTGGAAGGACATCATGTGTCCTCCCAAGTGTGGAAAAAGGACAGAACTCAAACGTTTGACAGACTCCAGGGGGAACACAAGGGGCAAGGGGTTGTGTGGGCGTGTGCTTTCCCAGGCCAGCCAAGGCCCATTCCGAGGCCTGGTGAGGGGTCCCTTCCCCGGGGCTGCATCGTCCCCCAGTCGGCTGGGAGGAAGTGAGTTACTGGCCATCTTCTTGATGTGCTGATGGAAGTGAAATCAATTGTATTTCCTTTCATGGAACGAAATGTATGTCCTGCTCTGAACAGGAAGCCACTCTTTTGATCCAACTCTTTCTCCATAACACACACACACACACACACACACACACACACACACACACACTCTTACAGAGGACTTGTACCAGCTGCTTGCTGTATGTCTACGTAGTTTTTAAATCCTGGAAGAATAAAAAGCTCCACCCCTTTCAACCCCATGTCCCTTGTTTGGAAAACGAGATGCCGGGCATGCTGTGGTCCTGAAACACCTCATGACACTGGATGTTTGGAGACCAGGGTCTGGGATGCAAATGGACTTTGCTCTTCAAATCAGTTTTTACTCTGTCACAGCTTGATGAGAAGGGAAAGGGGGTGGGGTGAGGTGAGGCTCTCACAAGCAAGGATAATGCATTTTGGTGGAAAGAGAACAGATTAGTAAATTACATTAGCATTACATGTCATCCCTAGCCCCTAAGAAATTAGGGAGTTTAAATAAGGTGCTCTCTGGAATGTAGCCGTTACATGTAAATTTAAGTTTCTATTTTAAAGCCCCACAAAATGGACTGATGATATCCTGAAGTGAGTTTTGTTTTGTTTTGTTTTGTTTTGTTTTACTAAGGATATTGAGTTAAAGCAAACCAGCATTAGGGAGAATGAATTCAATATGATCTTGATGTAACTTATCAAAGTATTAAGTCCTAAAGCTTTCCCCAATAGAAACTTTCCATTCTGGATATCAGATTCTTCATTCTGCCTCCCCCACTCCCTCCCCTGTTCCTCCACCCCCAAGTTCTTTTATTCAAACTTTCTGTATAGAAATGCTTTTGAGGGTGGTTGTTACCAGCAGAGCAAATAGTAATTGGTCCCTAGTTTCTGTGTTGGAACCCTATGTACAATGTTCAAATCAGTGATACCAGGTAACTTCTATAATTACCCAAATAGATATTGTTTTCTCTAAATATGATGTTTTTTCTTTATTAAGTGGCTGTAAAAATTATACAAGTAGCACACTAGTATATTTTCATTGTAAATAAAATGGAAAAAGAAGTGAGAGCCCCCTTGTACTGCCTCCAACCCCAGATCCTACTCCCTAACTCCAGAGGTAACCACTGGTAATAGATTGGGTGTGTAAATTTCTTTCCCCCATATGCTCTTTGTAAGGAACAAATTTCAGAAACAAAGTATGGAAAATATTTAACCTTCCGCCATGATTATTAGGTTTTGATGTTTAAGAGGGAAAAATGCCCAAACACATAAAAGTGGAAAATCCCCAAACAATTTGGTAAGATATGCATTGTAGTTTTCTTCGTTCTGAAAAGTCCTCCAAAGGTTTGACAGACATACTTTCAAACACATGTAAAGACATCTCTACTTTTAGAAAATAAACTAAAAATGAGGTCAACTGCTTTAAAAAAAATACAGAATCTTTTATCAGTTTCCAAAGTGGTGGGGGGAAGATTTAGGAGGAAAAAAATTAACCATATTTCAACCATGCACGTCTTATATTCAACCAGTTTTGACTTTTTCTTTCTGCAATGTACTGGCATCATTCTTAAAAATTTTTGTGAGTTTGGACTTTTTAAACACAGTCTCTTCCCGTGATATAAGTGTACATTTAAACAATTGCTTGTTTCTATTTGGGATTTTAACAGATAATAATCTTCTTTTTATTTCTTTTTTATATACCTTCAGTAACGCTAAAATAGTTTATATAGAATCTATAATTAAACAAAGATGTGGACTTATCTTCAAGGTTGCAATCAACACTCTAATTTGTTTTATAAATGAATTAAGAGGAATTCAAGCTAACAGAGGGGTTGGAATGATGGTGATGGGTAGTCTGCTTCTATATAAAATGATCAAGCAAGGATGATCATGAAACTATCCAGAGAATCTTGCATCTTCCTTTTCTTGCCCTCTGAAGACACATGGGAATTTCCATGCTCATGTTGCAAGCAAGTCCCCTGACTAATAACTTATTGTTTACAGTTGCTTGCCTGTGCTGAACTTCTTTAAGGGCATTAATTATGATGGGTGCCATTTTCTATTGCCTGTCTGAATAAGCTCAGGAACAGGACGACATTTTAAGTACACCTTTAGGCTATGCTTTGTCTTCACATGATGCTAAATTCAGAGAACAAAAGACAAAACCAAACTGAAAAACCACCAAGCCATTTGCCTGGCACCATGTAGTCAATGGATCCAGCCAAAGGGTTGAATGCTCACATTTTATTTACTTTTTCACTGAGATCCTTGTGTGGAGAGGGAAAGAGAACAGTAAGAACTCTGCAGCAAGAAGACATGTGATAATTCTACTTGAGAGGAGGCTGTGTATAAAACGAGATATCTAGTCCCTGACTTTGACACATAACCTGGTGCAGAAGACTGGACAAACCAAGTAAGATTAAAGGGTAATTCTGATCACCCACAATAAAATCAGATTCATACTGTAAAGTTCCAAAGGAACTTCACATAAAGAAGTATTTCTTTGTTGTTGTTGTTGTTGTTGTTTTCTTTTCTGTGTTGTGCTCTTTGTCTTTCTCTTGCAGGGAGTGGGGATGAATGATAGTTCAGTGATCTGCAGCTTTGCCAATGTTTTTCCCTAGACTTAAAGTTTTCCCCAAATAGCTTCATTTAAATCATTTACCCAACAAATGTTTCTCGCACAATACAATGCTCCAGCAGTGTACTGGTGTTGGAGTAACAACAGTCAACAGGGCACGTGCTACTTTAAAGGAGAGCAGAGTTTGGAAATCAGGAGGAGGTATACAGATGGAGAGAGCTCACTCACCAGGTCTGGGAGGCAGGAGGTCGCTGGGGAGGTGACGTGGAGATGGTAAGAAGTGCAGTGACTTTTCAAGATGGCGGAGTTAGCAAGGGGAAAAGATGGGGTGGAGCCAAGCACAATGTGTGTAGAAGAAGTCTGATATTCACCTCAATGGGAACTAATGCTGCAGAGGTATTAGAATTCATACCTCTTTGTTCTTTCCTGGAAATCCTGAATGTGAATGTCACTTGCACATGCATTCACAGAGTGGATGTAGGTTTCCCATGGACAGGAAATTATCTGGGGGCAAATCACTGCCATAACTCCAGCACACACTCTGAGTGGATCAATAAGTGTAAATGTTAGTGTTTATAGAGTACAGTCAGAATATGATTCATTGTTGTTAGTTTTGCCAAAATAAAGGGAAATGATTTCTAGAATCTTCTATTCCCGGTACCACATGAAGTGATTAAAAATCTCTCTTTGGGGGAATATCTCCTTTTTGGTCTTGATCATGTCATGTTACCTGAAAAACTTGGCTTTAGGGGGACTTTACAGAGGCCCCCAGCCAGTGAGTCTGTCTAGTCCTCCTGACTTGTGAGGTGTCAGGGGCTTTTCCCTAGCATTGGGTTTTCCCACACATGGAGATAGGATTTTCAAAAAAGA
This sequence comes from Phoca vitulina, assembly GCF_004348235.1. Taxonomy (NCBI): domain Eukaryota; kingdom Metazoa; phylum Chordata; class Mammalia; order Carnivora; family Phocidae; genus Phoca; species Phoca vitulina. The sequence continues at coordinate 12,476,463 of NW_022589716.1, forward strand.
TAAAGAATATTTTGGAAAATGCGGCTCCCTTCTTTATTAGAAACCTGGTAGTTCCATATCCAAGGAGAAAACTACTCATTCATCTCCAGGGTTTTAAGAGTGAAGGTGGCACTTATGGGCTCAAGTTAATCTCACAGAGTTGAAAATGAGCCCGGGTCATCTCTTTTTAGCCTCATTAATGCAGAAAATTGGCTGAATTAGATTTTGAGCTGGATTTTCTTTAAGTTAAAGGAGAGGCAGGTGGATCCCAGAGAAGAATGTCAACCTTCTGTCCAAAATCCAACTGACCTAGTTCCTGAGGGCTTCTAGAAGAACAGCAAAAACTTTAACTAGGACAACATCCCCAGAGGCTTCCAGAGAAGTTCTGTGCAGTGCCAGCCAGAAGGAAGATGGGGAAGGAAACTAGAAAGTGAGGGCTGAAGACTGTGGAGGATGACAAATGGATGTCAGCTCTGACTGATGGGTGGCTGCTGCCAGAGCACTGGGTGGGAAGGACTGGAAAGTCACATCTGGGCTCAGAGGAAAAGGGTACCATGACTGATCGTCAGTGTCTGCCTTGGGTACACAGAAGGATGTGGGTCCACATGTAATTACTTGCCCTCACTAAAAGATGCTAGTGTCCCTCAAGCTCAAACTTTTTATGAGTCTGTGTAGGCAAAAACTTTATTTGGAAACAACTTATAATTTTTCCAAGATGTAAAGATACAAAAGGCTACAGATTATAGATAATTAAGTGGTATAAGAAGCTATAAATAAATTAAGTGGCATGGTATTTAACAAATGGCCTGTATGAGTAGCATAGCTATCCATGCTAAGATAGTCATATGTTTACGGAGCGATGGTTTGGAATGAGTGGAAATACTCGTATATTGGTGATCATCATTATAAATAATATAGCAACAACAACTAGCATTTATTGAGCATAGGTATCAAACACTCTTCTGTGTTTTATAGATACAAGGTATCATTTATTCCTCAGAAAAGCCCTGGGGTGGGTACTATTACAGTCCTATTTTTGAAATGAAGAAATAGGCTATAGAGGTAAAGTAAATTGACCAAGGTCACAGAGGTAGAAAGTGTTGGCAAAATTGTGATTCAGAGTGAGGCAGGGTACTAAGCAGGCTTTCCACATTCATCGCTCTCGCACTGCCCTCATGTCTCATGCAGAGTCAAAGGTCATTTCGATAATAAATAATTATACGGGCTGGCCACAAAGCCTTTCTCCTGCCAGTTCGAAGTTATCCAGAGGCACCCTCTACACAATAGAGAAATCTTCCTTTCACAAGCTCAGAGATTGTGCCTGGTGATGGTTGAACACCTAGAAACAGCCATCAGGGACTGCATTAATGATTTCAATATTCAACATGGCTGATGTCCAAAAGAACATGGGAAATAATTGAAATCTGTTCTGGTAGAGAATGGACAGGCATATACAGATAATTTCTATGGAGCAGGTATAGGGCTTTGTGTCCCCACAGATTTACTGTGAGCATTTTATATTCCAGATTCACTGAGAAATGATCCAGACAGGTTCTTTCCTTAACATTGCAGAGTCTACTGGGGAGGCCAGACAGGCACAAAAATAAACAGAACAGAAGAGCAATGTAAGTGTCCCAAATTGACTAATTCTAAATAGGTGGCATGGAGAAAATGTTCTGGGGAGCATGGAATTTGAACTTGGCTTTAAAGTTTGAACAGTGGTCCAAAAGGCACAAAGGACAGTATTCTCAACAGCAGGAACCCAGATGAGCAAAGGTCCAAAGTTGAGGAACATGTCATTGTGCATTTGGAGATCTCTTGATTTGCTGAAACAGAAGAAGAAAATGCATGAGTCTTGGAAGGAAGGAAGGAGGGAGGAAGTAGAGGAGGGATCTAGAAACATAGCCAGGGCCTTAAAAACCATAAAGATTTGGATTTTGTTCCATAGGCAATGGGCAATCATGGAAAGCTTTGGAGTAGAGGAGTGTCTTATTCACACTGTATTACTGAATGATTATTGTGCAGCAGGGCAGAAGATGGATTGGAAGGAAAAACACTAGAGGCGAAGACACCCAATTGGAAGGCAGCTTCAAAAGCCTGGGCAAGAGTTAATGAGGTCAGGGACAGGGGCCTGGAAGGAGGACATGTGCAGGAGGCTCTGGGAGATGAAGCTGATGGGAGGCAACCATGTTTCAGTGCCAGCCATCTCTCCTGTGCAAAGCCAGCAGGGCCTCTCTCTGAGTCTCAGACTCACACCGTATTTGGTGGGGGGGTGGGGGTGGGCAAGAGGACAGGTCCTTGCTCTGGGGAAAGGGGTCAGCAAGTTTCTGCTCTGAGAAAACCATGCAACTTCCAGCGTTTTCTAGGGCCTTGACATTGACATGACCCCAACTGACATTTTCCTTCTCAGTCATGCTTGTACTTTTCCACTTAAATGAGACTCAAGCCCAGTTTCATGGGGATTCCAGGGAGCCCGGAAGGGTGAGGTCATCTCCCATCTTGGGATACAGCAGGCATGTTATAGCTCTGTTTTCAATCCTAGAATCTGGGGGTAGAGAAGGTCCTTAACCAGCCCATCTGATTCCCCTTGGGCAAGAGAGAAAGGTATGCAAACAGACCATCAACGGGGTACCAGGGAGACCACAATGGTGATGCAGACACAGATGTTTGACCATGGGTACCAAGACTTTATCCTCTGTTTGTCCACTGGCTGCCCTAAAACCATAGCTAGAACAAAGAATCCCACATTTATTAGGGTGTATTTTGGGAGGGAAGCAAATTGGCACTGCATTGTCTCAGACCAATAAAATATTAAATTGCTATAGAAATAATACCATGTCACGAAAGGAATTTCCCTGAGTTAATATTTCCGCATTAAATTAGGCTAGAGCTATATCAGGCTAATACGATACTGTGCTAATCCGGAGAGTGAATGAACTCAGATATGCATATTAGTATTTAGTTGGATTAAAACCGCCCATAGCCAAATGCGCCACCAACCATGAGCCCGACATTCCTAACATTGCTTCAATTTACTGCAAATATCTCCTCTTGGTCACCATCCTTCTCACCAATTTTTATTGCCATAGTCCCTTGGTGGCAAGTCTTCATGTTGTTGCCTGAAATTAAGGATATTTTACCTATATTCAAATTCAAAATAAAACTCGTTTTGCAGCATGATCAGATTACTTGATGCTGCAGAAGGGAGTATCTTTATTCCTTTGCGACAGCTGGAGCAGACCACCAGTACATGTGGTTGATCCTTTTCTTGCCCCTTCCAGATGTCCTGCCTTCCAGAATGTTCCTGTGCCTGCAGGACACCAGCCTGATTCAGGAGCTCAGTCTGGGGAAGGGGTCATGAGGGCTCTTTTCCCGGATCCACAACCCACCGCCCCTTTTCACAATAAGCAGGCTGAGGATTGGGAGGGGAATAGAATGACTGAGGCTCTTTCTTCCTTTCTTGCTCACAGATGTGAATATCCATCCAGGCTTTCCTTTCTAAGCCCTCCACAATCCATCCTGGGGTGGGGGTGTTTGTAGTACAAGGACATTATTCTGAAATCTGTCAGTCTTCATGGTAAGTGGATTCTTGCATGTTCGCGCCTGTGCTTATTTTTAAGTAAATTTATGTGTGGTTGTAAGAGCATTCCGAGGCAGGGAGATTACTCGAGGAGCCATGGCACTCATTCAGATGAATGAGAAGGGGGTCAGTTTGGGTCTGGCTCTTTCTGGGATCAGGGAGTTCCCTGGGGGCATGAGCCAGTTGTCCAGGTGGATGAATGAACTGGGGTTGGTTAGCATGGTCTATGGTGGCTGTGACCATATACAGGACTCAGCTAGGTCAGCCCTATCCAAAGTACCTCCTGTGGACCACCAGCGTGAGCATCCACTAGATCAAGGTTACAAACAGATTTTTTCCAGCCCCATCTCAGACCCACTGAATTAGTCCCTGGATGTCGGGCACAGGAATCTGTGTTTTAATGCTTGTTCCAAGTGGGTTTTATGGGTGCTGAAGTGTGAGAAGCATCAGTCGAGGATGGGGGATGTGCTGTACCCTCAAACCAGAGTCAAAACCCAAGCTTGCCTGTTGACCCGGTATTGTCATTCTCATGGCAACCTCTTTCACTTTAAATCCTTGTGTTCTGGAAACGTAAACATAAATGGAGCCCAAGTTCACCTCCTTTCTCAGCTCCTGATAGTCTCTCACAAGTTTGGAATATTTTGAAATTATTAATTTTAAATATAGGGCTAAAAAGGTGATATGGGACTTAACATAGGTATGCTTGATGTTCAAAGACTCATGACACCCACGAATGTGCTGGAAATGACTAATAGTCAACTAGTAATCTTTTACATTTTGATAAGCTGTTTGAAAACTTTCCCAACACCCTTTATAAGAGATCATCTCATTTTCGCTGCTTAAAAACTTAGTGGAGTTAAGTTTAAATCTGACATTATTTCCATTCCAACAAGTAGGAATCTGAGGCTCAGAAGAATATGTTCTGAGAATCATACCTTTAGTATGAAAGTCTAGCTGTGCTTTCACGTTTCAAAATATTTCCAGTAGAGGACGTTGCAAAGGCCCACAGTCAGAAGGAAGGTCAGTCTGCTGATTCAGACCAATGTGTCCTCTGGCATTCTATCTATGGGAATTTTCAATAGCAGATGAAGGGGGAGGCCCAGATTTTACCCAGGCAGCAGCGACAGAAGGGGTGTCTTCCTCATCTGCTGGAACTCTGCTGCCCCGGGCACCAGGACCATCATACAGCTGGCAGATCACCCAATACCCAACGGAGGGCCGCCGGTGGTTTGATTTTAATGACTCCTAAGCTGAAGATGTCCTAGTTAAACTGAGGCTGGGCAACCACTTAGCAGTTGGTTAATACTTAGACTATTTAGTCATTCGAAACAATGCAATTAAGGATGAATCATGGCTCGGTAACCTAAACAAAATCAAATTAACAAATGGGCGGCACTCCCTTTGGTCTGGGAGGCTAATTCATAACCTCCCACCTCAAAGTTTCCTGAACCTTGTTGTGCAGATCTCAAGGCCTCCAGACTCTGAATTCCTTCTCATTTTAGCACAACTTAATTGTTCCCCATGTGTATACAGCTGACAATTAAAAGGAAAGAGCATTTTGAAGGGGCGTTTGCCACCTCGGATCTCTGGGCACTGACATCACAGGGAAGTCTGCATGAGTGTAGACTTCAGGATCAAACACGCTACACCCTGAGTTCCCAGCTCTACCTCTTAAAGCCAAATGACTATGGGCAACTTATTTAATCCATTTTCCTATCTCAAATATGGAAATAAGAATAGTGTCATATATATATATATATGTATATATATATATACATGTATACACATATATATACATGTATACACATATATATACATGTATGTGTGTGTATATGTGTGTATATATATGTATATATGTGTATATATATAACCACACATACACGTATATATACTCATACTTTATCCAATAAGAATAAGTACTAATTTATTTAGCTTTTGAAACAAGTCTAGAATAACTCATTACCATACAGTTTTCTATATTATATCTTAAACTCCAATTTTCCTCTGGATAGAGACCTATAATGATTAATATCTTTGAAATTCTGAAGATTTGAGTAGGATTGGAGACACCTGGGGTGTGAGAGAACCCTACCCAGTTTTAGAAGTAGATCCATGGAAGGCCGGCCACTTGCCCAAGCTTGTGCCATTTGAAACGAAGGTGTGAATGGGATCTGTCACTGTCCAGGGGTCAACTTCTCTTCTAGACAGAGCAAAGCCAGCTCTCCCTGTCTGAAAAGTGAGATGTGTTCTCTGGAACAGTACTGCTCATAGAAATATAACGTGAGTCACATGAGTGATTTTAAATTTTCTAGTAGTCACATTTGAAAAGTAAGAAGAAACAGATGAAATTAATCTTAATAATATATTCCACTCAATCTAATATATCCAAAATATTATCATCTCAACATGGAATCAACATAAAAATTTACTCGTGACATATTATCCATTCTTTCTTTTGTACTACGTCTTCAAAATCAAGGTGTGCCTTATTCTTATAGCACATCTCAATTCAGACGCTAAACGTTCATCAGCCATATTTGATCTGAATTTAGATTTCATAATATTTATGGGTGAAAGAAATAGATTCCCATACCCAAGTTATTCCAAACATATTTAAAAGTTTTCCAGTACCTGGGTTAAGCATGCATTTTTAAAGTAAACTTTTCTAAAATGAAATAAAATTCACAGTTCTTTGGTTACACGAGCCATATAGACATTTCAAGGGCTCCATAGCCCCTTGTGCCTAGCCTGTTGGACAGGGAAGGTCTAGGCTCTTCTAAATTTCTAAAATTCTAAATCTTGAGAAACCTCGTTGTCATCTCCCACATAAAGATGTTATAAAAATGATGATGGGGGCTCCTGGGTGGCTCAGTTGGTTAAGTGTCTGCCTTCGGCTCAGGTCATGATCCCGGGGTCCTGGGATCGAGCCCTGCGCCAGGGTCCTTGCTCTGCAGGTAGTCTGCTTCTCCCTCTCCCTCTGCCCCTCCCCCATTTGTGTGCTCTCTCTTTCTCTCTCTCTCTCAAACAAATAAATAAAATTTTACAAAAAATGATGATCGAAGGGGTAGGTGTCTTGTCTGGAGAGATGACAGGTGCACTGATGAGAGAATGGGCAGAGGTTCGAATGCTCTTGCTTGGGTGAACCTGAGCAATGGCTTCACTTGCCTGACCTCCAATTTGCTTGCCCATGAAATGGGGATTATAATAACACTTACTTCATGAAGTTATTGGAATGGTGCCACATGATGGTGAATGTAACGCAGCGACTCCAGGAGAGCAATAGCAGGTGCAAACTAAAATGAAGTCTAAATGCTTCTGAATAGGTAGCCCCAAATTTCAGCTTAATTCCATTTGACACACATCCACCTTTCACAAAGAGCTCATCTTTGTTAGCGGCGACACTGTAATTGCCTGATATCCCTCTCGTCATGCCTTTGAGACAGGTGGAGAAATGCCGTCCACATGCTGTAGTTAGAAGTGGTCGCTGCCAGGTGATAGAATGAGGCAGTATGCTCTTTTTTGATGACATCCTTTTGCACATGCTGTTCCCTTTTCCTGGAATGCCCTTTTTGGTTTTCTCTTTTCTGTCTGGAAAATCCTTACTCATTTTCAGAACCTAGTTTAAGTGTCTCCTAGGGACCCTTGCACACAGAATTATTCAATGCTTGCAATCATTCTCCATTGTTCTCTATTGAAAGTAAAGACAATGAAGAGGTTGGGTGGCGTCAGCAATATCTCCTTCTCAGGGAAGTTCACAGGTGGGCTGCCACTGAATCAAAGTTGTTTCAAGAAAAATGCAATTTCTGAGGAAGGGGGAACAGTAGCTTAATAATAATAATGATAATAATGTTTGACACTTGACATGGAGTATTTTGTGTACTCATAAGAACAAACCTATGAGAGAGATACTATGGTTCCCCTTCAGAAATGAGGAAACCTGGCTGAGTCAACCTGATTTTAGAGCCTGCTCTTAGCCACCATGCAGCACAGACTTGCCATTTTGGAGAATATGGCAGATGTTCCTAGTGCCTCTCCTAAATCCACTCTTCTTTTCCCTTCAGTAAGATAACCCCAAATTTGTCTGAGGTATCAGTGTACCCACTTAAAAACAATCATTTCTTCAGGTTCCCTGGCAGCTAAGGGTAGACCCATGCAAATGGTTCCTGGGACAGGAGTTTTATCTAGCCTGAAATTTGCACTTGCTACCTGGAGGCACAGCAGCCATCTTGTGACCATGAAGTCAAGAGCCACACTCTAAGGATCACACAACAGGAAGCTAGAAGGAGCCAAGATCTTTGAAACCTTGACCAGCTACACATCCCTCCCCACCTCTCACCCCCACCCCCACCTTCCGCCGCCTTGGAGGCTGCTGTATCCAAACTTCCCCTTAGGTTTCAATATAAAATCTATTTGATTTAGCCAAGGTAGTCAGATTTTAGCTACAAGCAGCCAAATGCAATCCTAGTTAATGGAGAAAATTTATAGCCAGCTGAGAAACTCAGCAAGCTACATTTGTTTGATTAAAACCATTTTTTTTATTAAGTAAACCCTACCCCTAACACAGAGCTTGAACTCATGAACCCAAGATCAAGAGTCACATGCTTTACTGACTGAGCCAGCCAGGTGTCCCTTAGCAAACTACATTTGATTCCTTCCTCTTCACAAACTGCTACTTGGACCCCTTCTAATTTGGCATTTGCCACAGGACCTTATTCTTATCATTTCCACTAACTGGGCAGGTTTCCCATCCTCCTTCCACAAACTGGTTGTGTCACTTCCATGATGTTTCCCAAGAAGGCATATTCTCTTGGCTGACTGGGATCATTCTTCCTGGACACTCTGCAGGTTTTCCCACAAATAACACATAGATTGATCTGGCAAGACTGAAAATTGCATGGTCACAGTGACAAGGATCCCTACCTTTCCTTCAGACCCAAAGTCAAGAGACCTGGAAGCCAGGAGTCGAGCTTTCAGAGCAATCAGAGAGGCAACTAAAAGTGAAGTCCTATGACAGGGGTTGGCAAACTACAACCTGCAGGCCAAATTCAGCCTGCAACCTGCTTTTTCAAATAAAGTTTTATTGAAACACAGACATGCCCATTTGTTTGCATATTGTCTTTAGATATCTTTGTGCTACAGGTGGCAGAATTGAGTAGTTTCAACAGAGACTGTATGGTCTATAAATTCTAAAACATTTAGTATCTAGACCTCCACAGAAAAAGTTTGCTGACTCCTCTCAGACAGCAATCAGCTATGGAAGAAAGACATAACAGAGACTGAATGGCAGTAAGAAGAAGAAGAAGAAGCAAGAGTTCTAGCCGCTTTTATCCCGCCAAGCACAGTGCCCATTAGAATGGTCCATTTCAAACTGTCCATTTTGTGTGTGAGGATCCTGAGGCTCCTAGGAGGTTCAATAACTTCTTTGAGGTTATAATGTGTGGCTGATGAAGCAAGAGTTTTAACCTAATTCTGTCTGGATCTAAAGACTACAATTTTGATCATTAATCATCACATGTATTTCATATTTCATAACCATGACATCATATTTCTCCTCTCTGTTTAATTCAATCCCTATGGTAAATAGTGAATTCAATGTAGAGGTATTTAAATTAAAAAAAAAATGGCTGTGGGGAAGAAGAAAATCTACTTAGCTCAGAAAGGTCCAGAACATGGAGACAAGGATATATGCCCCAAGACAAGCAGCACAAAAGGAGATAGGGAACCCAAAAATGGGTAGAAAGAATCAAATGCCAGTGAGAATAGAGCCACTTTATTTCTCTGCTCAAACTGGGCTCCCACCCATGTCAGTCCATGTGGGTGGTCTCCCCAAAAACCTCTCTTTTCATCAGATGATGCGACACACAAAGTACCATGGGGAGCCCTCAGCTGAAACAGGAACTACCATCCAAGGGTGGTGCTGACCTAGTATGAGTCCTCTCAGGCTCTGAGTCACAGGATCTGGTCTCCACTCCTCAGCCTAGCTCTGTGCAAGTTATCAGTGACTCTGATAGGTGTGAGACAGGATTTCCTGCTTGCAAAAAGAGAAGTGGAAGATGGATGTTGAGACAGGGTCTGTGCTGAGGCTTGAGGATTTGCAGCCTACATTCAGCCTGGGCAAGTCATACCATAGGAGAACACATATGGATGTGTTTGAGGACTTAATGTAAGTCTAATGTGAGCCCAAGGTTGGAGGCAGCCACTGGAAAAGCTATTTTGGTTACATTAAATGAAGTATGATATCCAGGGCAAGGGAGGTGATAGTTCCATTTAACCTACCTCAGGCAAAGTGCACCAGGTCTGAGGAGACAGAGGTGGAAAATGGGAGGGAGGGGGTCTTAGAGACCAACAACCATACACAATGTGACACTTAAACTGAGACCCAATAGGTTAGTGGGAGACAGTCTCTCCACGAGTAATGGAAGAACATTCCAGGAAGAGGGAACAGCAAGGGAAAAGGTCTGGAAGTGGGAAAGAACCATTTAAGGAACTGAGAGGCAAGTGTAGTTGGAGCTTCCTGAATGAGAGGGATTGTTCAATTTTCAGGTAGGGAGGGCATTTAGGTCATTTGGGGGAGTTGTATTTCAATCCAAGCCAGTAAAGAACTGTCAAAGGGTTTTAAGCAGAGTCAAGATAGGATACTTTTCTATTTTCTGTTTCGGCTGCTGTGGGGATCACACGAGGCACAAGATGAGAAGAGGAGAGGCTACTGCAAAGATCTGGCCTATAGGGGATGGATGGGGCCATTGAAGAACAAATGGCAGGAAGATCTGGGAATTGAAACCTGAGGAACAAGGCTAAGTAGAAGATATAGTACTTGTCCTCGTATATCCAACTAGCTCACATGTGAAAGAGTTCCGCCAAAGAAAGAATAAGTTCCTCAGTCTTACCAAAGAAAGAATAAGTAGCAATGGCTGAAAGCTATTGAGAAAGAGGTTTCCACTCAACATAACAAACATCCAAGCAGGCAGTAGCCTGAATGCTCCTTTCCAAAGCATAGAATAGAGCAGGGCTTCCAAAATGTTGCTCTTGGCCTTTTAGATCCAAGAAATGGTCTGTGAGAAATTAGTTCTGTAGTCAATGAGAGGAGACTTCCCGAATACACCGTACCCTTGGAGAGTCACCTTGTACCCAATCATATTCATTAATAGCACTGAAGAGGCCTACTGTTAAGAAACTGATTTGGCAAAATTTAAACTACCATTTCCCAAACTTATCTGGCCTTGGAATTTTATTTTGAACCAGTGGTCCATGGAACGCACTATGGGGAATTGCTATAGCGGATTCACACATAACATTGAGCATGAATTCTGAATTTTCTTCCAAGTCTATAATTTGATGTTCTGTCTTAGGCCTTACTTCATTCTTGCAGTTCCCTTTTATAAGGCAGGTATTTCTGATGGGACAGGAGTTCCCGTGTGGAGGATCACCATGCATGTAAAGAGTGTTAGGAGGTAGATGTGGATTTACATCTTGACTCTCCCACTTATTAGCTGAGTGATCATGAGTCATCTCTTTAACTTCTGTGAATGTCAGTTTCCTCATTTGTAAGATGGCAAAAATATGAGTACCAACCACAAAAACTACAGGAAGAATTAAGCAAGATACCACTTGTAAAGGGTAGTAAGCTGTTAATAAGTGGAACCATAGGATCTTTAGGTTACAATGACCCACTGAACGAGGCCAGTGGTTCACAAAGTTCCAGGTGCAACAACATCACCAGGAAAACTTCTTGCTTGCAACACAGATGGTGGAGCCTTACCCAAGAGTATCTGATTCAGTAAGTCTGCGGGGGGAGCCTGAGAATTTGTATTTCTAACATATTCCCTTATGATGTCAATGCTCCTGGTCCAGGAACCACACTTTGGAAACCACTCGACTAGGTTGGTGTTCAAAATATCCCCCAATGAGGGGGCTTAATTTGCAGGTCGCTAATGAGACAATCCCAGAATTACCTTATTCTTACATAAATTTCTTGTTGGGGCCAAAACTTGGGTCTGAAAGGAAACCCCCTTCCCCACCCTGCAGATGTATTAGAGTAGGGGTTAGGGAGGCAGGAGACACAGGAAGTAGAAATACATTCCTGGAGCTGAGAGGATCCCACTGGCCCGCACCTCTTGAGGATCCTTTGGTAAAGACGCTCTGATTCAAAGACCATTTCCCATTTATCCTCCAGGCCTGATTTGGCTCCTGGAGAAGCAATTAAACTTTGGTTTCATTTTCAACCATTTTTCACCCAGTTGGGAGCCCTCTGGAGGATGGTTCTCCTCACTGGAAGCTCCTAAAAAGACAAGTCCATTTTTTTGGCTTGTCTCCATTGTTCTCAGGAGTTTACTCATTGATCAAAAAATGAAACACACGTTATTCTCATATTCAAAGTATTTTGCAAGTTCTGACACTTTTCCTGGTACCATGTTGAAGACACAGGCCGAGCAGGAGATGATCTGAGGAGGAACAATATTTACGAACTATGATATTTTACAAACACCTGGCATTTATATAAACAAGGGAACTGGGATTTTTAATAAGGCAACCTCTCCACGTTTGGCATTCAAATAGAAAACATGCTTATTGTGTTTTTCTTGCACGTAAGGAATCTTGCTGAAAGTACCTGGCACCCAGACAGTATTTTTGTAAACAGAGATTTTAGTCTATGGTGAATTCTAAATTAGACGCAACATATGTGCTATTGCAATATTTAATAATCCCCCCCCCAGTTTATTTTCACTTAAGGAGTGATATGAGGGAATTCAACTTTATGAGGTTAAGTCACCTTGAAGAACTTTGCTGTGACCGTTGTAATGTTGAGCCTAGAAGGGTGGAAGGATGAGGTGCAGTGTGGACTGCTGAGGGCAGTCTCCGCGCTGCGGCATGCCCTTCTCCAACCCTCTATCCCACCCTCCAGCCTCCACAGAAGCCTTGGAGCTTCCAACAAAATGTTAATATTTTCCTTCTAAATGCTGACTTTTGTTTTCTGGGAGGCCTAATATAAAATGGCTTCTACTCCTAACTCTGTTGAGTAGAGGAGGTGCAAAACTATTTTGTTTGAGGTCAAAAGGATCACCAAAGAAAATCACCTTCGGAAAATGTGATTTTTCTACTATTACAAGCAAAGATGCCTCCTCACTCCCCAGAATCATAGAAAATTCAGGTACACACTTATAGATGAGAGCTGGATCACAGGACTTTAGTTTCTTCTAATCTTTATTTAAAATCAGGATATTGGGGGTGCCTGGGTGGCTCAGTTGGTTAAGCGTCTGCCTTCAGCTCCGGTCATGATCCCAGGGTCCTGGGATTGAACTCCGTGTCAGGTCCCTGCTCGGCAGGGAGCCTGCTTCTCCCTCTCCTCCCTGCTTGGGCTCTCTCTCGCTATCTCTCTCTCAAATAAATAAATAAAATCTTTAAAAAAATCAGGATATTAGTGTCCATTTATCAAGGACTTCTTATATGCCAGGAAGTAGGTTCATCATTAACAGACTTTATTTAATCTTTACATTAACCATAAAGGCACTGTGCTATTATCTGCATTCTACTTACCAAGAAAATTTGAGACCAGAGAAGTGAAATGATCGCTCAGGAACACACATAATGTATAAGGGGGAGATCTAGATCTAGATCTCGCCCCAAACCCTGCATTCTTGACCACCAGGAGGTATTGTCACGTAACGCCTGTGAGGTTGGTATCATCAGCACCTCCTTCCACATCTAAGGAAACGGAGCTTCACGAGGGTCAGCTGTCTTACCCAAAGTCACAGAGCTCCTAAGCAGCACAACCAGAATCAAACCAAGGTCTGCATTAGCCTACAGCATCTTCTTTTGACCATTATGACATATTTCCACCCAAATTAGAGTCAAAATATTTTGTAGAATTTTAAGTTTCTATTTTTCTTGTTTTTATTTCTTGTCACCTTAATAAAATCTTCAATAATTAAAAAAATCTTTTTCTTCAGTATGTACAGCAGACATGGTAGAAAGGTATATCTATCGACCTACGGAGCCTGATCTCAAACCCCACCATCACCAACTACTAACTGAATATAAAGACCTGGGCAACTTGTCCTGGGGTCTCTATCTTCATTTCCTTATCTGTGAAGAGGGTGGTGGTTGTGGTAGGGGTTGCCCAGAGAGAATGCCTTCCTAGTGGATCTCTAGAGACCGTGAAATGAGATGCTGTGCCCAGTGTGCACTGGAGGCTCAGAAAATATTCTTTTTTTTTTTTTCAATTTCCACTTGGTTTCTCATTCTTTCCTCACCATCTTCTCGTATGCTCCTAAATCATGGCTGCAGTTTTCATATGGTTTTGCCCCCATTCTCTAGGACCTGCTTCTTTTCCAAGCTCTAAAGTTCCCGAGAGATACACAATCCTATAGCCAAGCACACTCACTAAGACTCATCCATGGAAGTCATGGATTTTCTCTGTAGGACCCATGCATGGTGAGTTCATTTCAACATTTTTTAATCCTATGTCACTAACAACAGTAGAATCAATAAAACCCACGTGTGATGGGAAACCACAAATCTATTTACCTGTTTGAATCAGGCAGGCACCTACGCTGTTGGCTCTGTCATTAAACTTCTGGGAAAACACTTTCCACACCTGGAAATATGAACTGGAAATCTCATCATGAAAGATTTTTCTGATAAATCCCAGGCTTCACCACATTGTGATTCTCAGGAAATTTTGACCTTGCTTTGTTTTGGTCTGGACTAGAGTCAAAAGCATCTCTTAAATGAAAAATCATTTTCAGAAGGGCTAAAAATATGGGGCCATTAATTTTGATTGCCACTGGATCCTTTTTCATTCTGTTCAGCCTCTTTATCCCTAGCATTTAAAAAAAAAATCAACGTTTAATTGACTTGAGGCCACGTTGGTTGACTACAGGAAAAAAAAATGTGTATGAAATAAGAGGTTATAGTCATTGAGAGCTTAAAAAGAGTGTAGAAGCTGAAAAAGAAAAAAAAAATGGCCTGGAAATTATACTTGCTCTTTTTTTTTTTTTTAAGACAGGACTGCATACATTATCCAGGCTCTTGAGTTTAATTAAAGTCAAAGGAACATCTCAAAGACAGGTGAAAAAAACAGAGCAGGCAAGACATTGAGGTGACTGGGATAAGAAACTGTGTAGAATATCATGGACAGAAAAAAAAAAAACCTAAAAGCAAGAAACAGAAAGGAAAAAAGATGGGAGGGAGAGGAGGAAGAGGGTAGGAAGGGCAGGTGGAGGGTAGGAGTGGGGAGGGGAAAGGTGGGGGAGGGGAGGACAGGGAAGAGAGGGAAATCTGGTTTTGCCAAACCCAGTCGGATGACGTGAACTCATTTTCCATCAGCCATATTCACAGCTCTCCTTCAGGCAGGGGTACTTGCCTCAATTTCCAGATGGGTCACAGAAGCTGGATGTTACATTTCTCCTCTAAGGACATACGCGGGCAAGTGGCAGAGCCAAGACCAAACCGTTGCTGATTCCAAAGCCCTTGTTCTTTCTAATCTCTCATTGCCTTGTTTTACCATGTATGCAGTTCAATTTTGAGTGGTGGGGAAAGGGATTAAAAATAAGTTTATTTATTGGACAGAGAGAGACAAAGCGAGAGAAGGAACACAAGCAGGGGGAGTGGGAGAGGGAGAAGCAAGATTCCTGACAAACAGGGAGCCCGATGCTGGGTTCGATCCCAGGACAAAAAAAAGGGCAAAATGGTAAAATAAAATAAAAATATTAATTTGCTGACCAGCTACAATAAACTTCTTTAAGCTCTGCTGACGGTAAAAATACCGTCCTTCATCACAGCTCAGACATATCCCGTTAATGAAATAGAAAAGGGTTGACTCATACCCAACACTTCTGAGTGGGGAAGAAAGAGGCAAGACTAGAACCCAGAGCTCAGGGTTCTCACAGCAGACTTTTCCCTCTGCACCATCAGCCTCTCTCCTGTGGCTCACGCGTGTTCCCTGGATTCCCGAGGGTACAGCTGGGAGCTTCAGAAGCCTCAACGTACAGCTGAGCCTGTCTTTATTGAAAAGGTTGATATTTTGTTCATCACGGATGTTTCGAATTCATCTTGATTTTTCCTTTAAAAAATACTGCATGAGAATATTATGATTACTGAGCTTATTAAAATGTTATCATATATAATATTAATACATTAGTCTTTATACCAACATAGTAAAAATATATAATTTTTATTATTTTTAATGGAGAAAGGGGACCACGAATATCATAACTTGGCCCCTATTAACTGATTACTTCCTACCACAATCCAACCCACCCTACTTTTCCTTCAGGACCCTGAGGCCCCACGAGAGACCAAAAGTATACCAACTGTGTGCCTGACAGCAGTTCAGAGCCCCTCAGCCCTCAACTGTAAGACATGAGTGTACTTTAAAAGCTTTACCTCAGTGCATAATGTTTCTGAGAAATTCCATAACACACTTAAGTTCATTTTTTCCTTTCCTTACTGATGCTTACAGTCCCTCTTGCAAAACTCCTCAGCTTCTCTCCAGGACACTCTAACCTCCAAACTTTTATCCCCGATAAATTAACCATTATAATCAAACTATCTAGCCTAAGCATTTTGAGTTGCTGTTTTATTTTTAAAAAGGGGTGGGGGAGGCATCCAACAAACCAGATGTGGCCAGCTCCAGTTTCAGTTCTTAATGTACAATAAGTTGCAGGTTTCTTATAGTTCCTCGGGGGTAAATCACAAACAAGAATTAGCACATCACCAGCCCAACTTCCTCTTCCCAGCATGTCTGTTTCAAGTTAAAGTGAACAACGACTCAAATATCAAAGGCATATTGCCCCTAAATTAGCCAATCAGCTCCAAATACAGCTGGAAACAAGAGCAGGGGATAATGTTTTTCAATCAGTGGACAACCCTTTGAAAGTTTAATTATAAATGGTAACCGTTTATTTCAAGCTAAATGAATTTTGCCACTTCTATGTAGGCAATACACACTGCATGTTACCCCAGCCTAATCTCTGTCTCTGTACAGCCTACAACAGGGGGAATAAAAATGATGTAGATCTCCATTCCCTAACATCTTTTATGTTATTGTATCATTTTTTGAAGGGAACGGCAAATACTTGCTATATAATTGTTTGAAGAAATCAATTTTCTGAGCAGCTCTTTTACAAAGAAATCGGTCTGTGTTGACCCGACAAAGCAGATCAGAATCAGTGTCCTTGGAATTGGCAATCCTGTTACTCATCAATGAGGACTGTTTTCCAGATCAGGAGAAGGAAGGGGTGGTCCATTTAAGATTGGTCTGAAGTGTTCAGGTCTGGGAAGAAACAAGTTTGTTATCTGTCTTGTCAAGGAGATGATGACCTCAATCCCAGGGGTTCACCTCTGAAGATAATTGCAATGAATCATTTTTAGGCAAGCACCCAGAAGCTTCTGCTTGGGTACAATGCAATCTTCCTCATTCACATGCAACCCCTGCCCCCACTCCCCCACCAATTTACATGTCACTTGTCCTCAGGTAGGAAGATAGAGTGGACAGGTATGGATTTGTGTGTCCAGAACATCACCGCCTTTAGGAAACTCCTAATTCCCTACTCCATACACATGCTTCTCCCCTCATCCCTATAGGACGAAGAATGATGACTGGCCAGCCTGAGTCAAGAGCCACCCCTCAAGTGAACTTCTAAGTGGGATCCAAGGTGTTGCATGCCCATCAATCTACAGGATTTCCACGTTCTTTGGAATCGAGCCCAGAATTGGACATCTGGTAGAGAGCTAGTGAGGAAATGCGTCCCAGCCCTTGAAGACAGGTAGATCTACCATTTAAGCAGCTGAGTGACCGCATGCCAACTACTTAATACTCTGAACCGTGATAATCCTATAAGTAAAATGGGAACAATATCTGCCCTGCAAGGCTTTTGTAAGGATTATAGTGACTGGAAATATTGTAGCTACTAAAAACTAGTAAATGTCAATACAGTCATATACCAAATTTTTAAGTCTCATCAGTCAGCGATGATAAAATGGAGTCATATTTGTGTTTCACTCCCAAATGACCATGATCCTGAATCCAAGTGGTGTGACCTCTGGATGGCAGATTTGCCCTTCTAAGTTTCCCCAGTTGCTGTCTCCCATACATAAACAAAATGGTCTGAGCAGGTCTCCAGAAAGGATCCTCTGTCAGGTAGTGTCCACCATGTTTTCTTCTACTTTATTGTCAGTGTCATGGATGCCCCTTGTTCTTAGGCCACCAGGGTCCAGGCCAGAGATGCTATTCCCGATATTCCCTCTGTCCTTGCTCCCAGTGGCACTGGATTCTGGAGGCAGTGAGGAAAAAGGACTCTCCCTAACTACCTGCCCCTCTGATTCATTCCTTCTTTCTTAAGACAATTCAGCAAACTCCAAAGAATCCACAGCATTCAGGAACAATCCCATCTCCATTAAACCACACCCTCCAGAAAACACAGTCTGCCAACAAAGTGGGGTTAAAGTGCCCACCACAGAGATAGAAAACTGCCTGGAAATAATGACCACTTCTCTCCACTCCCACCAGCAACCCCCTTCCCCCAACCCCTGTCTGTGCCCCCCCAACCCCACCCTCCCATGTCTCAATAGTTTCAGAGACCTCAGGGCTCAGACTCACCAAGTCCCACATGGAATCTGAGCCAACTTTTCATTAATCAAAACACACCCCCAGTGTAGACTCTGCCCACAGCCAGTGACCACATGCTTGGAGGACAGGGGACAGATAACATACAGGTTTGCAGAGGTCAAGGGGTCTCCAAAAAAAGATGTGATTATGATTTGTTGGAGACAATATAAATCAGCCTCTTCTCCCCTCCCTTCCTCATATGTGCCATGTGATATATGGGGTTTTCTAACAATAAAGACAAATTATAATGACAACAAGGTCAAGGTGCAGCATTTATTATGAGTTATATCTCAGTTTGGATCTATAAGAACATAGAGACATTAGATCAATAAATAATGTGTGTGTATTAAATCATCATCAATAGATATTACATATAAGTATGATATGTATACAAATATATAAACAAATTACATATATGTGTTAGTATGTTTTATATATATATACACATATATACATACATTCCTTTTTGAAATTAAATATCAGCACTGGGTGTTATATGCAATTAATGAATCATTGAACACTACACCAAAAACTAATGATGTACTATATGTTGGCTAATTGAATTTAAATAAAAAAGGAAATTAAATATCAGACTTTAGACAAATCTAAATAATTAAACCACTATTAATGGAGTGGGGTTAAAGGTAGGGGCTGTGGGAAACCTATTTAAGTTTCATAAACCAAATGTTGGCTATAAATAGTAATATATGAATGTATCAAAGCTCTTGTATTGATCTTTCTAGTCCTTCAAAGCCAACTTTTACTTTGCAGGCACCCCAAATGTCATGCTGTGGTTAAGAAAATCTGCCCACCAGATCTCACAGCCAATTGTTTTCATGCCAGAGGTGCTATGTGATCATGTATGTAAAGGCAGGAAACTCGGGGATGCCATAAATGGCCAGTTGCCTGGGAGCAAGATTTCAATAAAAACCCTGCATGAAATGAGTCTCAACACTTGTAACAAAATGAGTTTGAAACAATCAAGAAGTGGTAGGAGGTCCATGGCTTTATGACCAGGCTAACTTCAGGAGGCAGGCAGGCTGGGGACGCAAGGACGATAGAGCTCGTTTTATGCAGCCCAGTTCCTGCAGTCACAGATGGCTTCTCTGTATAAATGTTCTTGAAGGTTCTCCACTCTCATGGTGAGTGTCAGACAACACTATTTCACCAAACCACAGTTTTTTAATGGATCATTACTGGTTGTGCATTTTGTCTTAATTTTACTAGTCTTTCATTTCCTTGGTTGGTCAAACTAGTTTTTCTTCTCTACTTCTTGTGTTTCATCGCTATTAAGGATGGCATGACAGCGTCACTATTTCCAAGCAGTGAAATTGGATTGTGTCTGTTTCTTTAATTCCTTTAATTTAAATTTCTTTAATTCCTGAGTCATTACGGAGAGGTGGTCTCATCCAGAATGCCCGCCAGTGCTAAATGACAAAGGGAATAAGGCTCTGAGGACCGGGTCAGGCAGTCCTCAGGATGGGGGGCGGGGGGAGATAGAGCAAGTCCAGGCAAACCAGATGTCTGTACTAACCAATTCGGCTCAGGTAAACGATTTAGTAAAACTAATTTGGTGAAACAAAGCAAAGCAAAATTTAGTTATATTTTATTTGAGGAGAAATGGCTCTTGTTGCATTTGTTGCTGTTCTTAACTTTTTGTTTTGAAATAATTATAGAACCACATGTAGTTGCAAGAAATAATACAAAGAGATCCCTGTGCCCTTTATCCGGTTTCCCCAGTGGCAGTATGTTGCAGAACTATGGTGCAGTATCACGACCAGGGGATTGACAATGATACAGTCATGATGTCGGACAGCCAAAGTCCTGCGAAGATCACTCATGTTGCCTTGTTCGAGCCACATCGCTTTCTCTCTGGCCCCCACCTTCCTCAACTTCTAGCAACCACTGATCTCTTCTCCATTTCTATAATTTTGTCTTTTTAAGAATGTCATATAAATGGGATAGCACAGTCTGCAACCTTTTGAGAGTGATGTTTTTCACTCAGCATCATTTCCTGGAGATGCATGCAAGTGGTAGTGGGCATCAGTAATTCCTTCCTTTTGATTGCTCAGCAGTATTCCATGGTATGGATATACCACAGTTTGTTTCATCCATTGGGACATGTAGGTTATTTCAAGTTCCAGGCTACCATGAATAGAGCTGCTAGGGACCTTTGTGTACAAGTTTTTGTGTCAATGTAAATGTTGATTTTTCTAGGATAAAAGTCCAGAAGTGCAATGCTGGGTCAATGGCAGTTGATTGTTTAGTTTAGTTTTTTTGTTTTTGGTTTTTGGTTTTTTTTTTTGTTTTAAGAAACTGCCAAATTGTTTACCAGGATGGCTGCACCATTTTACATCCCCTCTAGCAATATATGGGTGATCCAATTTATCTACATCCTCAGCAATATTTGGAGGTATTACAATTTGTTATTTTACTGATAGGTGTGTAGTAATATTTCATTGATGGTTAACAATGTTGAATATCTTTTTTTTATTATGATGTTATGTTAGTCACCATACATTACATCGTGAGTTTTTGATGTAGTGTTCCATGATTCATTGTTTGTGTATAACACCCAGGGCTCCATGCAGCACGTGCCCTCTTTAATACCCATCCTGTGTTTGGGTGCCATGTGTATATCCTTTTCCAAAGAGATGTCTTTGCATACCTTTTACCCATTTTATAATTTTTTTGTTTTCTGTTTGTTCTGCTTTTCATTATTTTTCCTTCATATAACTTCCTATAGGTTACTTGAACTTTTTAATTATTTTTTTAGGATGCTATTTTGGTTTATCTATAGCATTTTGAGTGTATTTTAAATATAGCCTTGTAGTGGTCTCTTAAGGTTTTCATATTATATATACATATCTTATCACAATCTGTTGGTGTTAATATTTTACCAGTCTAGTGACATGTAGAAACCATACTTCCCTTACTTTCCCTGTTTACAATAAAATTTGTCTTAATATGATCTCAGTGATATGTGGAATTTGAGAAACAAGGCAAAGGATAATAGAGGGAGGGAGGGAAAAATGAAACAAGACGAAACCAGAGAGGGAGACAAACCATAAGAGACTCTTAATCTCAGGAAACAAACTGAGGGTTGCTAGAAGGGAGGTGGGTGGGAGGGAAGGGGTGGCTGGGTGATGGACACTAGGGAGGGTATATGCTATGGTGAGCGCTGTGAATTGTGTAAGACAGATGAATCACAGACCTATACCCCTAAAATAATACATCATATGTTAATATAAATAAATAAATAAATGAATAAATAAATAAATAAATAAATATAATTGTCTTATTATAACATAGTTGTTTTAAATATTTCCTGTACATATATTTAGACCCACTTTAGTGTTAGAATTTTTGCTTCTACCACCAAGCATAATTCATATATTTACAAGGAGAAGAAATATGAATTGTATTTACCCATATTTTCACTCTTTCTGTTGTTCTTTCTTGCTTTTCCAACATTTCTCCTTTTATCATGTTCCTTCTGTTTAGAGAACTTCCTTTAATCATTCTTTTAAGGTAGACCTTCTAGTGACAAACTCTCTTACTTTTCACTCACATGAGTATTTTATGATTTCCCTTTCATTCCTTGAAGAGCATTTTTGCTTGGTATAGGACTTTCGGTTGACAATTCTTTTCTTTCAGCATTTGAAAGATGTTTTCTTACACCCCCAATGTTTCTGATCAGAAATTCACTGTCATTTGAATAGTTTTCCCCCATAAGTAAAGTGTTGTTTCTTTATCGTTGCTTTCACAATTTTTTCTTTATCTCAGTTTTCAGAAGTTTGATGTGTCTTGCTGTAAATTCCTTTGGGTTTATTCTATTTGGGATTCTCTCAGCTTCTTGAATCTGTAGGCTCATGTCTTCTGCAAAATTTGGGAGGTTATCAGTCATTATTTCTCCAAGTACTATGTCGGTCTTTCTTCTCTTTCTGGAACTCTGATGTCAGGAATGTCAGATCGTTTGTTACTGTCCCACAAGTTTCTAAGGGCTTGTTTATTTGTTTTAAATCTACTTTTCTCTATTGCCCAGATTGGAAAATTTCTAGTGTTCTGTCCTCAGGTTTGCTGATTCTTTCCTCTGTACCCTTCATTTAACTATTGAAGCCACCCATTGAATTATTTTTTAAAGTACAGTTATAATATTTTTTAGTTCTTTTTTATATCTTTTATTTATTTTCTGAGACTTTCTATTTCTTTCCTGAGACTTTTCATTTTATTTCGTTTTTTTTTTAAAGATTTTATTTATTTATTTATTAGAGAGTGAGTGAGAGAGAAACAGCATGAGAGGGGAGAGGGTCAGAGGGAGAAGCAGGCTCCCCGCTGAGCCGGGAGCCCGATGTGGGACTCGATCCCAGGACCCTGGGATCATAACCTGAGCTGAAGGCAGTCGCTTAACCAACTGAACCACCCAGTCGCCCTCATTTTATTTCTTAAAATTTATTTCAAGGATGTTTGTAATTACTTTTTGAAAGCATTTGTAACATGGCTGCTTTAAAATCTTTGTCAGAGGGGTGCCTGGGTGGCTCAGTTGGTTAAGCGACTGCCTTCGGCTCAGGTCATGATCCTGGAGTCCCAGGATCGAGTCCCACATTGGGCTCCCTGCTCAGCAGGGAGTCTGCTTCTCCTTCTGACCCTCATGATCTCTCTCTCTATCTCATTCTCTCTCTCAAATAAATAAGTAAAATCTTTAAAAAAATAAAATAAAATAAAATCTTTGTTGGAGAATGTTAACATCTTTGTCATCTCCATATTGGCATCTATTGATGCCAAATGAAAAAGGGCAGTTTTCAGTGCCGAGATACCAATTGCATCCTGGGATCTAAGTGGCTCAGCCACATCCTGATTGTGGCACTATTCTTTCATTCAAACATTCTTTCCTTCATCCAGTATGTATTGAGTATCTACTTTGCACCAGCTGTATGCTAGATTCTTGAGATTCGACTTTGAAATGGCCAGAGAGTGACTGTTCTCCTGGACCTAAACATGTAGCAGTGTGCCTTTCTAAGCTCTTCTGACAACCCATTGTCACATATTAGACATCGCTTTGTCCTTTATTGTTCTCAGTTTGGGATCTTTAATATGAGGGTGAGTTAACTAGAATATTTCTTTGGGTTATGAAATCCATTGAGAATATTATAAAAAACCATGTTCCTCATAAAACTGTGCATACATGCCCAAATATATAGCACATACTCATACACACAGTTTTACATATAATTTTGTAAGATCAGAGAAGATCATCATTAGGAATATCTCTATTATTTTTTGTTTAAGGAAACTTTGTGTTCTATCATTATATGCTGTAAAACATTTACATATTGTTTGATACCGATAAACTATTGTGAGAATACTTACTGGAATCCAGGAGATGTTCTAAACAATTTATATAAATTTTTGGGGTGCCTGGGTAGTGGAGTCAGTTAAGTGTCTGATTCAGTTTCAGCTCAGGTCATGATCTCAGGGTTGTGAGATTGAGCCCCACACTGGGCTCCATGCTCAGTGTGGAGTCTGCTTGGGATTCTCTCTCTCCCTCCCTCTGCCCCTCTCACTTGTGCTTGCTCTCTCTCTCTCTCTCTAAAAATAAATAAATAAATAAATCTTTAAACAATCTATATAAATTTTTTTACTTTATTCTCACAACAAATTTTATTAATCAAATGTAATATGTGATTAAACTGTAAAGAATGATTAAAGAGAAAATTTCTCCTATGGACTTAGATGAGTCTAAAGGGAAATCTTGTGCCCTTTATAAATACAAAATTAATAAAATTCTTCAGTTGCAGCTCCCTATAGGGGTGATATAAAGATGGAACTTGGGAGAGACTAAAGTAGGTGACAGGGGACTAGCCACTTATAAAAGGAAAATATAAAAATACTTATAAGCTTCAAGCATTGTTTTAAAAAGAAATACAAGTATGAGTCTTAAAAAGTTTAGTGCTAACCAGTAGAAAAATAAAAATAGAATTAGTAATTAAAAAAAAACTATCTAATGAAAAGTACATAAAAGATCTTAAAAGTAAAAATAAAAAACATTAAGTGGGGCACCTGGGTGGCTCAGTTGAGCTTCTGACTCTTGGTTTCGGTTCAGGTCATGATCTCATGGGTCGAGGGATCAAGACCCACATCGGGCTCCACACTCAGTAGGGAGTCTGTTTGAGGATTCTCTCCCTCTACCCCTCTCCCCTCTCACATGCATGCACTCTCTCTCAAATAAATAAATCTTTAAAAAGCGTTAAGTAAAAATTATAATGTTAAATAGTAAAAATGCTTAATGTATTCAAGATTACAATAAATATAAATGGAATAAATTAAACACACTGGTCCAAAGACAGAGACTCTTAAATTGAATTAAAATAAAAACAAAAGGACATAAGACCCAGTTATACGTGTTTGAAAAAGATAAAGTTCAGATACAAGGGCAGAGAATTGAGGAAAATAAAGGACAGGAAAAAAAATGTGCCAAATAAATAAAAATCAAAAGGAAACTTAATATATGTAAGATTTTAACAAATCATAGAGAATAAAGAGAGATCCTGCATTCAGATAAAAAAATATATAAAAATCCAGAGGCACTTGTAATCACAAGAACCAAATACATAAAGTACCAAGTGCCAGAACCAAGAGAAAGAGAGAAGTAAAATCCTATTGGAGATTTAAAATCACTGCTGTTAGAAACTGAAATACTAAATTCAATACAAATAAACTAGAATACAGAAGATGTTAATAAAATAATAAAGAAGTTATACATATAAATTTATATAAAATTTTTCACCCAGGCATAGAATACACACTTTTTTCTAGAATAAATTGATCAGTCATGAAAAGAAATTATATACTAGAGACAAAAAGAAAGTATTGATATATTCCTAAGGCTCAATATCAGACAATGTTCTCTAACTTTGATTTAATAATTAGGTAAAAATAAAAATCCACATGTCTATAAACTAAGAAAAAACAAATAAAACAAAAAAATCTACTATCAAGTAGACCTTGAGCAAAATAGAAAACAAAAGGGGAAACTGCACGACTTTATGATAAGGAAAGAAGTGCACGTCACCATCTGCTGGATGTGGCCAACACAGTTCCTAGAGTGAAATTTACAGATATGAAAACATTCTGAACATAAAGAAGGTTGAAAAATGAATGAGCTAAGTGGTCATCTAAAGATGGTAGAAAAAGAACAACAGAGCAAATACAAAGAAATAAGAAAGATGGTAGTATGAAGATAAATAACATACAAGAAAGGTTTTTAGAGGTGAGGTAAGGAATACATAATTCTTATCTTATACATGTTGTCCCAGACAGTTGAAAATGGGGGAAGCTGGGCAACTCATTTCATGATGCTAGTATAAATTTAACAGCTAAACCAGACAAAAAGAGTTCAAGACAAAAAAATAATACTGTAAGTCAATTTAATTTCTGAACTTAGTTTTTAAAATATAAAATATACCTATTTATTTCCAAAAGTATATTAAAATGATTTAAGAATGACTCAACATGAGAAAAACTAGCAATATAATTCACCTTTTTTTTTAATAGACAAAAAACTGCAAGGTCACAATAGAAATAAAGGAAGCAGATGATAAACTTTAACATCCATTTCTGGAAAAATAAAACCCTTAGAAAACTAGAAATATAGAACTTATTTTCATTTCTGAAAAAAAAAAAAAAACTCTTAGAAAACTAGGAATAATCTGATTAAGTTTATCTGCCAAAATCCATTGAAAACATCATTCACATAAAGAAATTTTATAAACTTTTCTTTTCTTCTTTTTTTTTTTTTTAGGTAAGGAACAAGACAAAACTTACTACTAAAATAACTGCTATTCCAAGTATTTGGAAAATCAATAATATAATGAAAATAAATAAAAAAATATGGGATTGAAAAGGAGAAGATAAAATATTTATTACATAAAAATCCACAGGAATTAGGTGAAAACCATTAGAATTTGTAAGGAGTTCAGCAAGCTTGCCATAAACAAGATTAAGTACTAAAAACCAGTAACAGTAACAAGTAGTGTGCACCTACTAAAGCAAATTCCTATTAGAAAAAGTGTGATAAGAAAATAAAATTTACAATGGCAATTAAAACAATGAATCATCTGCTTGCTAATTTAATAAAGACTGCAGGATGTTTATGGAAAAATTTTAAGGTTTATTCTAGGACATGAAAGAAGGCTTGCATATTCTGCCCAAGGATGGGGTAATTTAACATTGAAATAATATCAATCGGTATGCCCCAAATTTAGTTGAAAATTAATGCAATTCCAATAAAAATTTCAAACAAGAATTTTATTTTTTAGATATGTATTCTAAAATATATATGGATGAATAATGGTTCATGGATGGCAAAGAACGTTTTGAAAGAGAAAGGTAGGGAGATTCTTCTTGCCAGATTTCAAGACACATTAAAAAGCAATCATAATTAAGACAGTGTGGCAATGGAATAGAAGCAGGCCAGGAGACCAAGGAAGCAAATTAGAGCACCCCCATTGACTCCTGGTGCCTCTGGGAACTTGGCATATTATAAAGACAGCATCACAATCACTGGGAAAAAGGACTGGTTATTTGGTAAATAGAATGGGGAAAATAGCCTCACTATGGAAAATTTAAATTGCTATCTCACACCAAATAAAAATAAGCCCCATATGGAATAAGAACTAAATGTGAAAGCGAAAAGTATAGACTTAATGAAGACAATGTAGACAATATCTTTATGACCTTGGGATAGGAGAGGATTTCTTAATGAGGCCCCCAAATATAAAGCCTAAAGGGGTAAATCAATGGCTCAGTTATAAAAAATGAAATATTTTTCCCTCAAAAGTACACCATAGACCAAGTTCTCAGGCAGAGGCCAAGCTTACCCTTAACCTTGCCAATGTTATGAAACAATGAGAGTTAATTGAGCAATTACTATGTATCCAGGCACCGTTCCAAGTACTTTACATATGTTGAATCATTCACTCTTTCTGAGTACTGTTGTTACCCCTGCTTTACAGATGAGGAACACTGAGGTGAATTAACTTGTATAAAGTCACACAGTTGTTAAAGGGAAAGGTAGGGTTTGAACCCTGATAACCTGGCCAAATCCAGTCTGTCCCCTTAATTGTGGTTACACAGTCTTTCAGGTTTTTCCTTGGTGCCAAGGGAAGCAAGTCAGGGAAGAAAAAGGATCAAGGATATCCGTTGCTGCAAGGTTGGTGAGGAGAGGCCGCTGAATTTGATACTCCAGTGACTTCTGAAAGCACTGTTTCAAGGAAGGGTGAAGGTGGGGGCCACACTAGGCTTGTGGAGTAGTGACCAGCCAGCAAGACAGTTCAACCTTTTAAACTACAGCTATTTCTAGAAAGTTTTAGAAGAACTCATCTATCTTCTTAATACCAGTCACTTTAGTGTTTCGTGGTTTGCATTTTAAGAATATAACTTTAAATTTTTTTTTTTGGATAATGCTGCTGATTATGAAAAACATGACAGCTATAAAATTCATGATCCTTACTTTCCAGAACAGACTCCCCACAAATTCAGGGTGTCTGGCGAGTTATAGCTAAAGCCTTCTAAACAAATTGGTTTTCAAACCAGCATCTCTAACTAATATTTTCCACAACACGCAACCCCATTCTTGTTTGCACTAAAGCATTGGAATGAAACCATACTCTGTTTGTTCTCCAGCTCACATTATGACCTGCTATAAAATGAATTAATATTCATAAATCTTTTTTATTGCACTAATCTCAATGTCTTAAAGTGGTGATTACCACCTGACATGGGGCAGGTCAAGGACTAAAGGAATCTTTAGACAGCCTAGGATCCTATTCCCACACGAGTGTTCAAAGAGGAAAGCAAAGAAAGGAGTTCACATGTTGAATTTGGGCATAGACATGAACACTTGGAGAAGGTTTTCCATAAGGACTCCAGATACTTTGGGGTAAAAATGTCCTGAATATTTTTTTATTTTTATTGTTTTTTTTATTTTTTTTTTATTTTTTGGTAGAGTGTCTGGGAACATAAGCAGGAGAGCTGGGCATGAGTTATATAATGTGGAATACACCACATGGCCAACTTTTTTGAAATTTTCCAGATGGAACCTATAGTTTGGAAAGCTTAGAAACATCTTCTGTGATGTCCATGCTTTCTGTAAGTAGTTCCCTGAGGCTCTGACAGCTGAGTGGAGCATTGGCTTGGTGATCCATATCCAAAGCCACCGAGAAAAACCTCAGGCTTCAGAAGGCTACCTGAGGCGAGGTAGATCTTGAAGCTGCCCAACGGGAAACTCGGAACATACTGGAAACCAAGAACACACATACAACAGAACAGAGAACTGGGAGAAAAGTATTAGATGCTTTTGGTATGGTTTTAATTAAGAGCATAACAGGAAGTAGGATGGCTTATATTGTTGAGGATCTTTATTCTCAGTTCGGGACCCAAGTTATCAAAGGTAGAGATGGGACCAGGGGGGACACATTCATTCATATAAATGTTTATTGAAGTTCTCCTGTGTCAGAAAGCACCAAGCAAGGTCCTAGGGAGAGGATCGTGAACAAAAGCACAGTTTAGAAATTAGTGGGCAAGATGGCCAAATAATGAGATGAAGGAAAGTATCATCATGAGCTGAGATAAATGATTTTAAGAAAGGTAATAAAGTAATCTAAGAAGTTAACCAGGTCTTAGGAGTCAGGGAGAGCCTGAAGACTGAAGGAATTTACTACATGAAGGTGTGGTAGGGAGGCAGCACTAGAGCTCTCTGCCAGAGAGACCCAGGAGGAGCCTCTCTCACCAGCAGTGTCAAGCGGAAAACCGGGGCGGGGGAAATTGGGGAGCAGACAGCAGTAGCCCCCTGCTCCTTCCCCTGAGCACATTCTCCCGAAGGGACACCTGTCAACAATATGTTCGAAATACTCCATTGCCAGAAGCATTAAGACTGGTAGGACAGAGGAGGGAGCAACATGAGACCAAGTCTGTGCTATCCAGGGCAGAGACACGAGTCTCTGGTGTCTTGTACTCACCCCCCACGAGTCGCACAGTGGGCCAGGCCATGCCACAGGCTTGCCACTCCATGACAGGAGGTCCTAGTTCAGCCCCCAGTCTGTAGCCACAACGAACTGCCTTCCCTGAGCTGCAGACCCATCTGCCTAGTGACAGTTTCATTTGCCTGTCCCTCATGCATTTCAAATAAAAAGGGACCCAAACTGCTATGGCCTTTCCCAGGAAACCTGCTTCTCTGCTGGTTTCCCATCCCACTGAATGTCACCACCATTGACCCATTTGCCCAGGTGGAAAACACAGCCAGAACACCCTCCTCAAAGCCTCCTGTCTGCTTCATGTCCTATAGCCAACCAATCAATTAATAACTTCCAAATCCACCCTGGGTCTTTCTGCCCCCCACCTCTGCCTGTGTTGATATCGCCATCACCGCTCATCTGGAAGAACCTAACCACCTCCAACTCCAGCTTAGACTCCCCGCTGTACCTACTGCCCGCCAACCTTTCCATGCAGTCTCCACCAAAGACCTGGAGAGGATCTTGAGTGTGTGGAGCTTCAGAGAGAGAAAGCATGACTGCCTCCATCCCCAGGGCATCTCCAGGCAGCCCTCCTGACGACCCGGGGGCCTGGGAACCCTTGAGCTGCTGCTGACAGTTGGCAGGAAGTCCGTACAAGAGGCTGGTACTTCAGAGAGGCTATCGCCGTGTGAACGTCAATGAAGATGAGATCCAGGAAGGAAAGGCCCAGGCGGGTTGGGGAAGCTGGTGCTTTGCATGCTCTAAAGCCCGGCTCTTCTATAATTCCAGAAGGCATTTTTAAAAATAAAAAAAACAAAAGTATAATAACTGAAACACCAGGACCACTGGTATCCTGTGGCTGACACAGTCAGGGCCCACCATATGTCCTCGAGTCCCTGCTCACTCCCTTGCACACAGCTCCTAGTGCGCCTTCACTCCCAGCAGCCTGCACCTAAGCCTCTTTGTGGGCAGCTGCTCTCAGCCTACTGGAGTCCACACGCCTGATCACACCCAGCCCCCACTTCCCCCTGGGATGGGTCCGCGTTGTCTCCAGAGCAGGGAATTCAGCCAAAATTATCCTCGGTGTAACTTTGCTTGATATCCTTGCTTAGCTTCCTTCCCCTCCCTCTCCCACTTTCCTCTGGCTTCTCCTGGGATTGCCTCCCAATAAATCACTTTCCCATGAATCCTGGTCTCTGGAGCTGCTTCTGGAGAACCAAGCACTCTGTACCAGGCACAGGCAAAGCACTTGCAATATGTTGTTTTCACCAATTTTTCCAGTTCAACAACTGCATGGGTCAGTGCCATAGTGTCCCCATCTTACTAATGGTGATACACAGGATCAGAGACATTTGATTTCCTTCAAGCAGCCAGTAGTGGGAAGAGCCACAGTTCCAACCCAAGACTGACCCAAGTCTTGGCCATTATGCTACCCCATCTGTTTACACCCCATTCCCCTCTACTCCCTGCTCCCCACCCACTTACACAAAGCAGAGTCTGAGACAAGGTGGTTCATTCTAAAGAGTGGTCCCAGGAAAGAGGTGGGAGGAGTGGAGAGGATGCAACAGGGACAGAGGGAAAGCAAATATGAGGGTGTATGTCAGCTGGCCTCTATGGTGGGTCTTGGTCCCACCTAGCCAGACCTTTGGAGGAGCCATGTGGAACGTATCTCAGAATTGTCTGCCTAAAAGATGGAAGGGGGAAGTATTTCTCCACCACCCCTGCTGGTCGAGGGCCCCCAAAGGTGTTGAGTTTCTCCCACTCTTAGGCCTACAGAGGGTGCTTATGGGAGCTCCCCCACCACCTTGTCAGAGGAGCCCCAAGGCAGAACATAAGAGAGGGAGTCTTAGGCAAACCTGGGCTGAATGGCTGACACAGCAATGACTGGAGTAAAAGGGGGTCACGAGGATGTGAGGCAGGACATGAAGGGCTTCCAGAACATACCTCCTTTTACTGTCTAATGCAACCAATGCTTTCTAATAAGAACCCACATTTGTTTTTTTAGATTATTTATTTATTTATTTATTTGAGAGAGAGAGAATGAGAGACAGAGAGCACGAGAGGGAAGAGGGTCAGAGGGAGAACCAAACCCCCAGCTGAGCAGGGAGCCCGATGTGGGACTCGATCCTGGGACTCCAGGATCATGACCTGAGCCGAAGGCAGTCACTTAACCAACTGAGCCACCCAGGCGCCCAAGAACCCACATCTGTTGAGCAGACTATGTGCCTGGCACTGGGCTAAACACTTTCCATGCATCAACATCTCAATATCTTGTTGCACCCTGGCTGGGCAAGTCCTGGTGTTGTTCCCATTTCATGGTTGTGGCAACTGAGGTCCAGAGTGGTGACATGACACGTTTGTGGCAGGCAACACTGCTGAGACAGGACTTGGCCAGTCTATCCCCAGCTCCCGCTCTTACCCACCACCCGCTGCTGCCCCACAAGGCAGCCGGTCTCACAAGCCATGGCAGCCTTCCACGGGCTGGGCAGGCCCCAGCTCCAGGCCCGGTTCTTATGCGGGGAACCCAGCCAGAAATCCAGCCAGGGACCGGATGGCGTCTTATAATTTCTCCATATCCCCCAAGCTGCCTAGCACTAAATAAATTCTTGCTGACTGATTGACTCATTCCAGCGTTGCTTCCAAGTTTCCCTGGGCCCATTCTCTAGGCAGCCTGGCCCCCTCCCTGGCCTTTTGGACTCTTCCATTTCCACCAGCTCCTGAAGCCTGAATTTGGGAGTTGAGGGAATATTGCATTTTCAGAGATATGAACTGGTAACAGAAGGGATTTGGCAGTGAGGGCGGGGGGGTGGTGGCAAGTGGGATCATGAGTGGAGAAGGGATGGATGAGATGGGAGGGGTCTTGACATTCCTTGCTCCAGAGACTCCAAAGAAAAACGTGCATTGACCCCTCCAAGGAGATATTCCTGAAAGACCCCATAACTGAGTGGTTAAGGACAGCCTCCTCGGTTCAGATCCTCTCCAACTATCCTCTTAACCTCCCTGTGCCTCTGGACCTTCATCTATAAACTGTGACAATAATATAATGACCACCATTTTGGAGGGTTGTTGCTTGGGTTAAAATGAGTTAATACAGCGCCTGGCTAGCAGTAAGTGCTCAACAAGTGTTAACTGTCATAGTTGCTGTTCTTATGTAGCCAGGGTTTATAACCCTGCAAGGCTGATTTGCCACTCTCCTTCCTTTGATGAGCAAACCATCTCAGAGAAGGCAAATGTTGTGTACAAGTACTAGAGTTTACATTCAAAGGCAGCTCTGATTGGCTCTAAAGTCCATGGTCTCCTGCTCTATCAGCATTTTAATCATTTAGTCATAATCATTTTAATCATTTAATCATTTAATCAATCAATGTTGGTTACCATTCCAGTATTCATGAGTACTATTTGTCATTATTGCCCAGCATGCTTTGCAAATATCCACCAGGGGCAAGTTTCTCGAGGCACAGGAAAAGAAGCAGTGGGCAAGAGAGGAGAAACCCCACGCTCATAGAATGGCAGGATGCCTAAGTCTCAGCTCAGCCTCAGAATGGACTCAGTTGAAATCAGCTCAAGTATCAGGGGGATTACAACCTATTCAGATGTTCCAGTATAGTCATTTCATAAACCTGCAGGACTTGGTATTGGTTTTTAAGATCTCATTCATAACAGTAAAATTGTTTAGGTTTGGGGTCCTATCAACACATAATATTTGAGTACCCTCTTGAGGTTTAGCTGCAGGGTGTGTATGTGTAGGTCAAAAGTAGCCTGGCTAACCTAGCATCCCCATTCTCTAGATGGCAATGGACCAGAGAAATGGCATTTGGCAACGATAGGAGGACATTGTGATGGAGCGTCAAGGACTGCAGTCATGAGAAGCCTACCAGCACCTGCACCTATAATACCATTATGACCCCATGCCTGCTCCTATTCCGACTGCTCACGCTCACAGGACACCCACTGTTTTCTAAGTGTGTAACTCACTTTACCCTCCAAACAATCCTATAAAGTAGGGAATTGTCCCCATTTTACAGATCAGGAAACCACGGTGCACAGAATGGGTAACTTTCCTATGACCACCCGGCCCTTGAGTGGTGCTGTCACCCCCAAGAAATCGGACTCCACTTTCTGTGCTCTCAACCACTACCTTCCACTCTATTACCCAGACAGACTGTGAACATGGGCCTCCCTGTGGTCCCCAGCAGCAAAATGCGGATCACACACAGGGAGAGGGTCCTTAGGTGGGGTTTATAAAACTAGAGCAAGAAAGGACAAGTTACCTAAGGAAATGATATGGGATTCAATTCTTCCTATCACACACTTGGGTCTTCTATTTATGTGAACCTTTGTGACCTTTACAAAAATCCAGCAACATGGGAATTGTCCATGTTGATGGAAGTGGAAATTGAACCTTAGTAAGGCCAGATGGCTTGGCCAGAACCACCCAGTTACGCATATGGTGTTAGCCAGGAATACATTTCTCGATCTCCGATTTCAAGGCTACTTGCATGCTACTAGAACTACTTAGAGGCCCTGAAGGAAGGTTTATTTATTTATCCCACCTGGTTGAAATGCAGGTTTTATTATCATTCAGGTATAATGAGGCCAGTAGATCTGGAGACAACTGTCATTGAGAAGATCATTTGTGACAGCTCCTGAGAGGAGGGGACATGCCCCACCATGCCGGGCCTGACAGGAGGGGACATGACCCACCAGGCCGGGCCACTGGGGGACAGGCCATGGTCAGTTAGGAGGCAGAGGAGGGACAGGAAATGTGGCCAAGAACTTTTATTGGTGTTCTCAAGGGAAGGAATGGGCAAAGCAGGGTAAGCAGGCTACCCAGGTTTTGGATTGGCTAATTTGAATCATTTTGGTGGCCTCTGAAGCATGAGGACTGTCCCTGGTTATCTGGTACATGGCCCTGGGGTGATCAGGGCAGGAAGATAGTGGCCCCAGTGTGAGAGGTAGTTGAGGTTTGGGCTTCAGATGGGTGGGTTTGCATGTGAAAGGCATGTGCCCTGGTGAGTTGTTTGTTCTAAAAATTAGCTAATCCTGGGAAGGGCAGACCCTTCCAGGGTCAACAAAGTGCCAAGATATCAAAGCATCAAAATAAAAAGACATGCTTAATTAATACAACACCCTAGAAGAGAGGAGACGTAGGGGTTTGCTCATAGGAAGAAACGGAGCAGACAGGACACAATTAGGATGAACGGGTGGTTGGATGGATGGATGGACCGAGAGCTAGTCAGATGGACCAACAGATCTGTAAGGTTTATTCTCCCTGCTGACCATAGGACTAGTCTAACATGTACGGTCATTTCCGTGGAAACTTCCCTATTGCAAGATGAGGGGTAAAGTACAGTCACAAAGCTGCATTCATGGGACCTCTGGATAGACATTTCTTCCACTGCTTCAAAACGAGGACCCTGCTAAATGATGTGGAGGGAGAGCTGTGGGCGTGCAGCTGGCCATCTGGGATTCCACATTGGTCGTTATTCCCCATAACTCTGCCGCCCAGACATCAGAGCCCAGCCAGTTACAAACATGAAGTCAGCTCCCTTCCAAAATCAATAAGAAGCTTGTGACTGGGCTATCCGCATTGACTCCGAGAGAAGAATAAGGATGCAAAGCTAGGAAACCAAAACTAGAGAATAAAAATCTCTGAAAGGGTGCTTTCATTGGTTTGTTGGCAAGAAACACATTCAAGGAAACCAGGTTGGTTCTCAATTCCCTTTTTAATAAATTAAAAATAGCTTCTTCTGATACTTGGACACTTGGGTCCCGAACGGCTCGGATAATTCATGAGCTCAGATGGAGAACGCCATATTTCTCCCTCGGTGAGTTGGACCCATCTCACAATGACCTCCAGGCTCAGAAGGACGCTGGCAAGAGGGCTGTATGCGAGCCCCGTCCCACCAGATTCAGGGCTGGACTCTCCCTGAACCTCTGTGACGGGCACTTTTTCCTGTGGACTATTTCTAGGAGAAACTCATCCCGGAGACTAGCTATTAATTGGAGGAGATTTATTTATCCTATAGGTTTGATAATCAATCATCAGATTTCAGCACTTCTTTTGTGGGATTCCATGTCATCACTTGCTACAGTATATATTATTATTCGTTATATAAGTTTGTTAACGGTGTATTTATTTGAGGGACTGTCCTTCTAAATAAAGGGGCCTTATAAAGTTTTTTTTTGAAATAAAAGGTTTATTTTTACATCAGCTATTTGCTTTCCTAGGCAAAACCTCCGTCGAAGGCTCCGAGCGGCATGCAAACTGAATTCCTGCGCTTCGAACGGGGATGGGGCTGTTGGAAGGGTGATAAAAGCAGCTGCACCAGGACCCTCGGCAGATTTGGCTCTTTTCAGCCCTGTCAGTCACTTTCCCCCTGAGAAGGGAATAAGAAGCCTGGTAGAGATTAGGAATGGTAATGTAAAAAGTTTCTACCTACTGCATAAAATTCTTTCAAATTAATACAAGCATTAAATTGTCAATGATTTTTCACAGAAAAGCAGATATTAAAGTGCTCGTGCCCGCTGGTGTGGGTATAAAGTTTTGTCAACATTTTTGGCACATAGGTGCTGAGCCTGGGGGTCACAAAAATGTTTTTAACCAAATTTTGTTGTTTCAGTTGCTTTTTTTTACACTCGTGTGCTGTAACTCAAACGCAGATTCTTTTCCCCAAAACGAAATTTGGCAGGCCATTAGTCCATAATGTGGTCTAATGCCTGTGGGCATTTTTTCAACATGTAAATGGCCAAGATATTTAGATTTTTGAGGTTGAAACACTGTGCACGCACTCTTAACAACTTCTTTTTCGGCTGTATTTCGTATGCATATTTATGGCACATGTGTATTATGTGGCATGCCGATAGACTGGAGATTAGTTGGGAAAATATACAAATGCCTCTTCACAGGGGGGAATGTCTCAGAGAGCAGGAATTGATATGTTCCCCTCATTTTTCACTGGGGAGCAAGGGGTAGAAGTGAGGCGAAGCCTGGTTCCAAGGGCTCACGCCTGGAGGGAGGAGACTCCAGGCCATCTCCCCTCCTCCACGGGGCTGGGAGACACAGAACAGGACAGCCATGCCCAAGCCTGCTAACGAGCTCCACAGCGCAGTAATAGCCAAAGGGAGAGGGTGAGCATCCAGACCTCATGTTGCCAGCTCCCGTCTCTCGCCTCATTGCCCTAACCAGCACCAATGCCCTGTGGACACTAATCCTGGGCCCTTCCCAACACTGAAGGATCCACAGACAGAATCCAAAGCAAATACCTTTGCATATAAAGAAAACACACTGTAGCGTAATCCACTGTCCAGATAATTGAAAACTAACAGTTATTACCTCATTTGAAAGTAATTTTTAACAATTAACTTAGGAAAGTATTTTGTAATTTTTTGCTAGCCTTACACAAACTAAAAAATTTTCATGTAATCAATTAAATCTGGCAGGATCGCATCAGGCACTCATTAGGCTGGGCTGCTTGAAATTCATGTACAATTTCTTCCTTATGCTGATCTGCAGGAGCTTTTAAACTTGCACTGGGATGCTGGCAACATCCCCCAAACATCTCAGACACATTGTCTCTCTGAACCTGAACTTTTTTAATGGTGGTTAAACATGTTGTCTGCTTTAGTTTCCTGTCTATCTTCATCATGAGCCAGCACCTGTTTCCAATAAATTATACGCCGAACTGTATCAGCAACACCTTGGCAACAGCCGCCGCCCCTAAAAGCCGAGTGCCCTTGAGGACAATACACCTGTGAACACATAGAGTGTTTATTTAGCTGAAAGCCAAAACTCTAAGTTACATAAAGCAATTATCTAAAGCCTAATGTATGCCCATTATTAACACAAAATAACCCTGTTCTTAAAAACCAATAAAAATCTATTTAAAGGATTTTTCCAAATCCCACTGAAATTTGTACTCAGCTAGAGACCTAGTCTTAGCCTGGGACTTAAAATTCTAATGGTGGGCAAGAGAGAGGTTCGTATGTGAGTTATAATATAATAGATTCTTAGCTCATGCCTGGAATTTGGGGCGTGAGCATGCATGGGTCGTACAGGCGAAGATTTAGACTATTGAGCAAGGACATGCTTATTTAAAATAATCTTTGTTGCCTGTCACTTTAAAAAAAAAATTGACTATGGTCTAGAGGTTTAAAAAAAGGAATGGATTGTTTCAGTTCATATTTAAATGTAAGAATAGTTCATCCCAGGATACCTTTCTTTATTTGTACAGCCCACCTTTACCTTATGGTTCATTACCTAATAGCATTACCCTTAGGTAATGGTAGTTTAGCAATATACTAATGAAAATGGAACCGGTGTCCGGTAGAGAGCTTCAAACTTCCATCCTGCTGCATGAAATACATTAATAGTGAAAATTCCAGCAAAATACAGTTCTCTATTGCACACAGTTTCGTTTCTCGAATGTCTGACCTGTATCCCTTTCAAGAAATGGGATCACATATTATATATTGCTGAGCAATAAATGAGAATAGGGCATAGCTATTGTCTCTCCCATCTCGAAGTCTCATGAAATCTGAGTGATCTTTTGCTTAGAGTTCGTAATACGTTAATCCCTGTCTGATACTTCCTGTTGACATTTAACTGATGGACCTACAGTTACTGAGGTGCAAATGTGTTTTAGCACTTCTGTTTGGCTGAATGCAAACGCTATGGAAGTACCTCTAATGAGTATTACAGCTTCCAGCTTGGGCCTGTCACTGTCGGTTCACATTCAGTACAGGAGTGAGCAGACGCCTGAAGCCTCTGAATTGGACCCAGCAGAAGAAAGCCTAGGAGCGGTCTGTGTCTTATGACAAAGTCCACACCACACCGGGCTGGCCATGCTTTCCTGAAGCTGGCCACGTGACAACAGCTTAGGCTGCCACAGATGGAGTGACCGGGAACTCGGCGCTCCTGGCCATGCCTGCTCTTCTCTCCCCTTCGCAGACTGCTGGTGCTCTCACTTAGTTAGCAACTGTGTACCGAGCACCTGCTCCGGACCGAAAGCAGGGGACACCAAGATGAATGAGACAGATGGTCTGTTCCTTCTTGCTGGGTGGCAGCACCCACTTCCTCTGTGCGTTTGCAGCATCGATGATGAGAGACCAAGAGCTGGTCTGGAGCAAGAAACTCGCGCCCTTGTAAAACATGCAAAACAATTCCTGTGGCATCTACATCAGAGAATCGACAGGAAACTCAAAATAAACAACTAATGCACATGATATCCTGCAAATTTCAAGCTCTGAGTCCTTTTGGGGGCCCTTTGGTTTTAAGCTGTACTAGCATTGAGGTTCTTTCTTTTTTTTTTAATTTATTTATTCATGAGAGTCAGAGAGAGAGAGAGGCAGAGGCAGAGGGAGAAGCAGGCTCCCCGCCTAGCAGGGAGCCCGATGTGGGGCTCGATCCCAGGACCCTGGGATCATGACCTGAGCCGAAGGCAGACACTTAACCATCTGAGCCACCCAGGCGCCTGAGGTTATTTCTTTAGGTGACTTAGCTTGTTGTAAGTTTGAAGACTCAATATGAAACTCACAAAATATAGCCACAACAGTGGTTTCATTATCAAAACTCCAGCAAGCATTCCAGCCAGACTAACTCCCCACTGGATTCACTTAATGTGTAAGGAGATCTTTCAGCCAGACTTCACTGGGAAATACACACACACACACACACACACACACACATCTATCTATCTATATATATATATATAATGAAAAATGAAGAAAATTAGGAAAAATGTGTTTTCCTGTTCTAATAGTATAGAAATAGTATAGCATTATGCTAATTCAAGTCTCTCTATATATAGATATAAGACTTCCTTCTTTGATGGATTTTCTTGATTAGGGGCCCTCACATACAATTTACACATAAATGTGAAAGGCATCCAGTTTGCATTGCAGGCCAGGAGAAACCCAAGAATGGATGTTAAAAGGAGAGCTCATTCTTATCCTTCTGGAGAATTTATCTTCACAAAAGGTCAGCAAATTTAGAGCATGCTTTGCTAATTTACCACGTGTATGGGAAATAAGTCATGAGCACAAGTTTGCACAGAAGATAAGAGTTGCTGTGTTTTACAGAAACATATCCTTTTGAATATCGAAAGGATAGTTCAAAAAACATTTTAAAATCCTATTGGTTTCTCTGCCTGCTTGTCAGATTTCCCATTGGTGATGAAACCCTGCCAAGTACAGATTTAGTGCTAGTCATGAAACCAGACCTGGGCTTGTGGTTACCTGATAATAACTGTGATAATAAATTCATCCATTAATTTCTTTCCTGTTTCCCTACGTGGGTAACATTAAACCAAGATGTTATGCTATTGGATGGAAAGAATCATTTTCATTCATT
The DNA here is from genome assembly GCF_004348235.1 of Phoca vitulina. Classification (NCBI taxonomy): domain Eukaryota; kingdom Metazoa; phylum Chordata; class Mammalia; order Carnivora; family Phocidae; genus Phoca; species Phoca vitulina. The sequence continues at coordinate 12,515,993 of NW_022589716.1, forward strand.
CTCTCTGGAAGCTTTTTCTGTTAGGCTGCTGGTTCCCAAAGACCAGCTGTCCTTCCAGTGCCATGGGAAGAGGATGCAAAGATGGGAAATCACACAGCCCGGGACCTGGGACTCTCAAAGGCTGTTAGACAAAGTGACAGGCTCCTTGGAGATGGCCAAGTGCATTAAAACTGGATTCATAACGAAGATAATAAATTCAGTAGCCTGTATGTGAATAACCAGGCAAAACTTGCCCAAACCATCCCACGGATAAATGGAGTGGAGGCTAGCAAGTGAACTTTGTGGGTTTTTTGCTGTTGCTGTTGTTGTTGTGTTATTGGTTTGTCTTCTTGTTTCCTTTTAGGCTAGACCCAGGTACAAGGGGCAAAACTGGGATCTTTGTAACATACCTTCTATTACTTTTGACCTGAGAGAATTTGTGCACCTTCTAGGCGCCTATCTCAATGGAACACGTTTTTCCTCATGAACGGATAGGCTCACAAGTGCCGTTTTATCAGATTTAAGATAGGCTTCAGATTTAATTCTGTCCCACACATGGGAAAGAGACAAGCCTAGCCTTTCTGCCCAGATGCCTTGAAACATATCAATAAATCAATTAAGATTGCTTTTTTTTTCCTCTTTGCCCCCCCACCCCTTTTACCCTGAAAGCCAGGTAAAGGATGAAGAGGAACCAGAGTGATTTTTAAGTGCAGTCCTTTTGTGTGAGGGTGATTTATGGAAACACCCCAGGCTTGAGGTTCTGAAAGCCTTTTTGCTCTACACAAAGCAGAGAGGACAAACAACAGAATGATCTCGGTGTGTAAAACTATGCTTCTTTGTGGGGGATTTGGGTTAAGCCCATTTTGAACTGCCGGTTCATTGTTTAAAAATGCACACCTGCACAGAACCAGTTGTGGTCAAGAAGTTTATTAGCAGAAGAATGTTCGTCAGTTCCTGGAAATCCTATATAAAGAACCGTCATGGTTTTCGTTAAGAATGAGATTCCCCATGAGTTACCAAAATCCATTCACACATCCTGCCTTAGCTAAGAGGAAGTTTGGAGGAGAAGTAACTCCAGGATGGGAAAAGGATCCAGGAAAAACCTAGAAAAACAGGCAAACATAGTCAGGCTCACACCTTACTCTGAACTTAGTATCAATATAGTGTGGGGACATGAGAAGATGTGGAATGTTCTCCCCAAGTGTTACAACTGGATCTCCTAGGTAAAAGGAGATAATAGCTGGGAAATGGTTTTCACAACTGAGAAATACCTGATAAATATAAAACTGGGCATCCTGAATGACACTGAGCCCTCATACTTTTTCAAAGCTTTATGGGTAGAAATGGGGATTTTTTTTTTTTTTAAAGCTTCCAGGTGGATCCTTGTGACTCTAGAGATAGCAGTCTCAAATTTATCTTTGTTTGTGGGGCAGTTGCCAACAGAGAGCACAAACAGTTGTTGAAAGGGCATTTTGGCTCTGCAAAAAGAAACTCAGACCCTTTTCTAAGGTGGATATTTGTACATAACAGGGCTCTGCATAATAGGTAAAACCTTCCTTAAGGACGGAGACAGACATGCAGATTATGCTTCCTTTTAGGGGAAGATCTTGTGGTTGGTTTGTGTGATATAGGTTTTAGTGGAATGGGGGCCCAGGGCAGAGGTGCCTGCTGGAGGTCTCCCAACAGGTGAAAAAAGGTGGCCCCTTCAGCACGGTGGCTTATAGGAGGTCAGCAAGGGAGGTGCTGTGGGAAGTCTGTGGAGGGGTTCTGCTGTGGGCATTTAATCTCCTTCTGTTTTCCAAAGGCTTTAGTAATCTGTTGTTTAATCAATGGTCTGGTCTCTGGGGGAATGAAGATGGCACTGGGTCCACATGTGGGGTCCAGCAGCAGGTGGGACAGGAGAGATATTGGGCAAAGCAGGTTGCCACATGAGAGAGCGAAATTGGGACTGTGGGAGACATGCGTCTCCTAGGCAGAACCTGAAGAAAGATGACAAGTCCTAAGAATAAGTAGGATCCTTCTAATTTCAGTGTTGAAGGGAAAGGGGATCCCGGAATGCTAGCGATTTGAGGCAGGGAGTCAGGCGGTCATTCCAGGCACAAACTGAAGGCAGATGTCCTGAGAGCTCACCCCTGGTGTTACGGCTTCCTACGTGTACATCTGTGGGCAGTTGCAAACCATCTCTCCGCACCAGGTTCTTCATCTGTTACCATGGAGATAACGAAAGCACCCATCTCAGGGAGTTTAAATGAGGCTCCAAGGACATAATGTATGTTAAACAGGCAAAGTACTTGTCATAGTGTTTGGGATAATCTCAACGTTCAATAAATGAGAATTTGTATTATTTTATACCTTGCACTTAAATCTTTATCACTGCAGCAGAAATAGGCATGACTGTGGAATCTGAGAAAGACACGGAGGGGTGTGTGCCATGGATGAGGGTCTCCCAACCCCACATGCAATACCTGACACATAGTAGATACTCAATAAATTTTTCCCAAGTGACGAATCATGTAGACTGGGTCTGTCAGTTTACGGTGAGTTGGGACTCAGCACTACTTACCAAGTAGTTTTTCAACCGCTTTCTAAAATACTTGATAGAAGTAATAAGGTTATCCCATTGGGCTTGTTATGCCAAGAAACACAGACAAGCAGACAATCTGGAATACAGAATATGATCGAGTCAATTCTAGATTGTCACTATGCACTCATCCTCACCATGTACGCTGATCTGCGATCTTGCCTAGAACTCCTATGGAAACTGCCCTGGTTTGGCCCGTGTATGTCAGAGGGGATCTCTCAGGGTGGGGATAAGGAATAATTAGTAGTGGCAGTTGTTACATAGGTCTGCGGGAGCTGGTCTCTTTGCCAGACTCCATACGAACACTGTGGAGTGACAAGGTCAAGGGAAAGATGTAGAGACATGAGCAGTGAACAGGCAAGGGGCCACCATACTCTCTCCACTTTGTCCCCAGCCAGGGGCATGGGACTGGGAGCTGGAGGCAAAGCAGGGGCGACAGTTCATTCAATATCATAAAGAGGGGAAGGAAGGAAGAAAGGAAGGGATGGGAAGGGGAAGTAAGAGGAACTTACCTTTACAAAGCCAAGTGCAAAATACCATGTGCTCAAGAAATAATTGCTACCCAAGTTGTGATAGAATCACATAAGCAATAATCATGTAGTTCATTATCACATTAAGCCATGAAGCCTCATAAGAATAGACTGGATAATGAGACAGGAAAAGCAATGATGGAATAGAAGCTGTTCTCCCTTACCATGGGCCCCTGGATATAAGAAATACAGAACTCCAGCAGGGTATAAAGGGAACAGTCCCAGATCCCTCCAAAGGGTAGGAGGACACTAGGAAATGCAAAGTGGGATGTCCACTCTAAAGGAACTTGACCAGGCTTGATTTCTTAGGATGGGGTTTGGAGTAAGTCCTTGATGACCTTCAAGGAATGTCTGGATTTTGACATGTAGACTCGGGTCTGGTCAGGATCACTGTAGTTCCCAGTTACAGTTACGGTGTGGATTTAAATTGCATCTCTGACCACACATGCTAACTCCACAATCTCCAAATGCATAGAATTGATAATTAAGGGAAGGGAGCTAAATTTTTTAATATCTTTTGTGTGCTAGGCACTGTGCTAGATGTATCTCATTTAATTGTTCAGTAGCACTCGGCTGTAGATCTTATTTTACACACCTGGAAACTGAGGTCAGAGAGGGTCTTGCTGAGAGTCTTGCAGCTCGGGGGTAGTGGAGCTGGGATTATGGACTGGCTCTGTCTGCTTTTTCCTCCATAGAAAAGAGTCAGAAACTGGCTGGGAGAAGCTGTCAAAAATGAAGTGGTGAGCATGTGTTGTGATTAAGCCCTGAACAAAATTATCCAATTATGTTGGGTACTTTTTTTTTTCCAGATTGAAAGCACACACTTTCTGCATGAACTTTGAAAATACGCATTTCCTATGGTGTAGACATTCTACTTTACATCTCAGGATTTACTGTACAGTATTTACCATACGGAAACATTTACCAATGAGCACAGAGAAGTACACTCAAGGATGGTCACTACAGGGCGCCTGGGTGGCTCAGTCAGTTAAGCGTCTGCCTTCAGCTCAGGTCATCATCCCGGGGTCCTGAGATCGAGCCCCACATCGGGCTCCTTGCTCGGCAGGGAGTCTGCTTCTCCCTCTCCCCCTGCCCCTCCTCCACTTGTGCTCTCTTGCTCGCTCTCTCAATAAATAAATAAAATCTTAAAAAAAAAAAGCATGGTCACTGCAGTATTTCTGTATGAGCAAAAACACATCAAACCAACCAGACAAGCAAAAAATCCTAAAGGTCTGTTGATGACAGAACTGAGAGGAGACATTTTTCAAAGCAATAATGAGAATAAAACCAATTTTGTAGATACCGGTTTGCGTAGCTTCATCATGCCTCAGTTGTGTTGTTATGTGATTTTTTAAAAAGTTATTAAGGAGCAATTCACAAATATAATTGTATATATTTAAAGTGTACAGTGTGATGATTTGATATACATATATGTTGTAGAGTGATTACCAAGATAATTTATACATCCACCACCTCACATAGTTAACATGGGTAACTTTGTTTTTGGGTTTTGTTTTTTGGTTTTTTTTGGTGAGAATGCTTAAGATCTACTATCAACTTTCAAGTATATGATACTCTGTTATTAATTATAGTCACCATGTTATACATTAAATCCTCAGAACTTACTCTTCTTATAACTGAAAATTTGTGCCTTTTGATCGACATCACTTCATAAGCCCCTCTTCCCAACCCTTGGCAACTATCCTTCTATTCTCTGTTTCTATGAAATTGCTTTTTTTTTTTTTTAAGGTTCTACATATAAGTAATACCTTACAGTATTTGCCTTTTGCCTTCTGGTTTATTTCACTGGCATAATGCCCTCCGGATTCATCCATGTTATCGCAAATGACAGCATTTCCTCCATTTTATGGCTGAATAATATTCTATTACATATATGATATATATAATTATATACAATACATATAATTATAATAGAATATATATGATATATACATATATTTCTTTATCCATTCATCGACTAATTTGTTTCTATATTTCCATATCTTGGGTATTGTGAAAAATGCTGCAGTGAACATGGGTGGGCAGATATGATATATGGTTATTTAACAATTAATTTCTTTGTTAAATATTTGCATTGTTCCAACCTTTCATCATGATGTACAGTGTTGTGATACCTTTATATACATATATAGTTGCTGCTTTCAGGATTATTTCCTTAGGATACACCCCCAGAAATTAACAGGGATTCTTAAATAGGTATTTTTTTAACTTTCTAAATATCCTTTTATTTTTATTTTTTTGATCGAGGTGTAATTGACATATGACACTATATTAGTTTCAGACATGCAATAGAATAATTTGATATTTGTATATATTGTGAAATGGTCATCCACAATAAGTCTAGTTAACATCCATCACCATACATAGTTATAAAAAACAAGTTTTTTTCTTGTGTTGAGGACTTTTAAGATTATTCTCTTTGCAACTTTTAAATATGCCACACAGTGTTATTAACTATCAGTTACCATGCTGTACCTTACATCTCCAGGATTTATTTATTTTATAACTGAAAGTTTATACCTTTTGACCCTCTTCACCTACTTCCTTATGATAGACTCCCAGAAGTTCATAGGGATTCTTAAATTAGTATTTTATTAGAGGACAAAATATGCTACACTAGCATAAAACAAAGATTAGTCCTAAAAGTTAATTAATTTAATTAATTAACTCAGTCTTCAATAATAAAAAGCATGGCAAAACATTAACCTAGTTTACTTTTTTATGCTAGCTTTAGAAATATTTCTTTAAGTACATTTGTAGTATTCTGTAAATAAATGCACAAAATTTTGAAAGGTAAGTAAAAACACACAACTCATGGACCACAATGTTTACCTCTGCAGAAGGGGTAGGATTGGAGATGGTCATCAAGAGAACTATAACTTTCTCCAGAATATTTAAATATTTTACAAAGAGAATAAGTTGAATTGCTATATTCTTATGAAATTTAAAATATTCCTTCCTTTATATAGAAGTCTTGAAAAAATAGGATAAATTTTATTCCCTCGAGTCTATAAGCATGGAAATAACATATATCCTTAAGGTGATTTACATAATTTACAGAGGACTTTCTGCTCCCTGATTAATTTTTTACATAATTTACAGAGGACTTTCTGCTCCCTGATTAATTTAGTTATCACAGAAGCCCTGTAAGCCAGGCATTATTGTATTTTAATCAGTAAAGCAGATACACACATTGGACAGTATGTGTTAAATCCTCAAAGTTCCTCCAGGGCTGATATTTGAGAAAATGACCCTGTTTGGGTTCCCTAAGATGTCCTCCCTGCTCTGTTACCATAAAGCTCATTCGTTCTCTCTCTTCCTCTCTTACCCCCTTCACCTCCCCTCCCCCCTCCCCTCTCCCTTGCTAGCTTTGAGGAGTTAAGAGGCCATATTGGGGAAGCCCATGTGGCAGTGAACTGTGGGCAGCCTCTAGGAGCTGATGACATTCCTTGGCTGACAGCCAGCAAGAAGCCCTCGGTCCAACAATAGCAAGGAACTAAATTTTGCCAACAAGGTAAGTGAGTTTAGAAGCAAGTTCTCACCCAGATGAAACCACAGCCCCAGCCAAAACTTTGAAGTCTGGTGAGGCTCTAAGCCGAGGATCCAGCCAAGCCACGCCTAAACTCCTAACACACAGAAGCTGTGAGATAATAAATGTGTGTCGTTTGAAGCCATTAAGTTTGTGGTAATATCATTACATAACAATTGAAAATGAACACTTGTTCCGTTGAAGGAATTCAAAATTTGAAGCCCATCTTTGGGAGCAGACTATGTAGAAGAAATGATAAAATTGGAATACCCACCATCATATTGCTCACGCTGGGGATGAAGGTCAAGGTAAGTCACACACCAGCCCCAGTAAAGCAGCCCTGACCTTTCTGAACCAGGATTCTTTTGTTTTTGCTCTACGGAAGTGCTGACATTCAGCTGTTTCTGCACGTGTGAAAGGATCTTACACAGAGGACTCATGGCTTAGAGCATGCACGTGGTGTTTGTACAGCAAAAATAATGTTGGTTCACAAGACCTACGTATATAGGATTTTACTAGAGCAGAGAGGCCTTGGAAAAACCTTCCAACCCAGAAAGCTTGCATTTTCTTTTCAAAGAAATACCAACCAAGCTTAATTTAAATCAATACAGAAGGTAAAGGGCGGAAAAAGGGGGGAAAATTACCTAAGCACAAGATAACCACAAAGAAAGTGGTAGGCAACATATATGAATCTGGGGTGGGGAGTGAAAATTCAAGTAAAATATAAGTGTAACTAATTGTTTCTCCCCCAGAAATGTGGCTGATTTCCCTCCCTATTAGAAGGAGGTCCTTGCTGAGTGCCTTTTAATTGAAAGGAAAGCATACACCTTGTCCACGTCACACTCGCTGGATGACTAAAGGTTGCTGCTCTCTTTCCAGCACCTGGAATCGGGCTTGCTGAACTGGAAGGGGAAAAAAAAAAAAGGAAAAATATTAGCAACCTTGTTTAAAGGAAAATCTGTAAGAGAATATGGAAACAGCTTACAATGATCCAAAAGGGAGACATCCAGGCAAAGAGGAAACATTAATGTAAGCTAAAAACACTTCTGTCTGGGAAGAAAATGAAAAATTCCCCTAATGGGTGATTCAAAAGCAATAATAAGCCTAGTAAAAGCTGAATAAATACCTATTAAATTAAACAACAAGAATACTGCAAATGATTAGTGAGCATATTGAGTCACCATTGTGCCAAACTTTTATCCATTTAGCAAATATTGGCATGCACTAACTCTTTTCTATCTCACCACAACCCTACGAGGTCAACAGGGTTGTTAATCTCCATTTTACGGACAAGGAAGCTGAAGGAGGTTCTGTAACTTGCCCACCTCGCACGGTTTGAGAGTAGAACTGGGTTTTGAATTCAGGGTTCTCTGATCCGAGTTTTCGCAGGCGCTACAGAGATAGTCGAAAGGAAGAGCAGGGCACAAACTTAAGAAATGCCCACGTGCAGGTGGGAGGAAAGACAACGCGTTATTCCTGGGGGTTTTAAGGAGCCCAGTGATTGCAGAAAGATGCCCCCTGAGAGATGGGTAGAACCATGGCAACAAAGGCACCAAAGACACGAGTGTGAGAAATGCTCTCAGGATAAAACATAAGAATAGTGGAAAATTAACCCCCTGTTCTTTCATTTTAAAACCACTTTCCCAACCACCACGCTGACATTGGAGTGAATGAAAGAGAATGCCTGCATCAGAATTACCTGGGAAGGCTGTTGGAGTCTAGCTCCCTGGACAGCCCCTGAGAATAATTTTAACAAGCCGCCATTGACTGGGGGACACTCGAAAGCTAGAGAAATAGTCTGTGCCAGGATGTAACTAGGTGAATGCTACTCATGGGGTAGTCATGGCCATAGTCACTGGATATCTTTAGGTAATATTGACAAGAAGGTTAGCTCCCCGGGGAACCCAAATCATAGATTCACCTGGTCCAAAGCCAGGCATGGGTATGGCATGGGTAAAATTGTAAAAAAAAAAAAAAAAAAAAAAAAGATCATGAATAAAGCGATCTCTCTCATCCCTTCACTCTATCCTAAACAAACAAGTATATAAATGAATGAAAGAATGAGACGTGGTATAGGCTGAAAACATGTGCCCCTGGTCTGGTCTCCCTGATGAAGCTGGAACGAGTGGCGGGGAGCACAGCACCCAAGTTGCTGAGCCTCCACAGCTGGACCATAGCTAGATTCGGGGGCATGTCCCAGTGCCAAGCCAAAGGGAAGTCTGGATGGACAGTCAATTTGAGAAACACCTGAAAGATGTCTGAAATTTGAGAGCTTCTCTAACAAAAAAGGTTCTATGGGTTTTTTTTTTTTTTCATTTTTTTTTTTAATCTCTACATGTTGGGTGTGTTTTTTATTCAAATTACTCTGCATAGAGCATGACTTATGGTACTCATGAGAGTGTTGCCTGCCATCTCTTCTCGCCAGATAAAAGCTGTGGAACATTGGATTTCACCTTCTCTAGTTTAAAATTTTTTTCCAGCTTTATTGAGATATCATAGACATGTAACACTGTGTAAGCTTAAGATACACAGTGTGTTGGTCTGATACACTTACACAATGCAAAATTACCACCATCCTGCTAGTTAACACCTCGATCATGTCACATAATTACCATTTCTTTTTGGTGTGGAGAAACTTTCATATCTACTCTCTTCACAAGTTTCAAGTATATAACACATTATTGCAAACTATAATCATAATGCGCTGCATTAGACCCCCAGAACTTATGCAGCTTCTAAATGGAAGTTTGCCCCCTCACCTTCTTTAATTTCATACTCCTTGGTGAAAGGGGAAAAAGCAGACTGGAGATGAAGCAGAGAGATGGTTCCTTAAGGAGTCTAACAGACCTTTCCTCTCTACCATTTCTGTAGGAAGGTTTTATTCCAGCATCTGTATTTTATCCCAGCATCTCACAAATCTCTCTTAACACAGACCACTGCCTGAATCCCCATAGGCTTTGTACTTCCAAAGGCATCCCTGAGGTGTGTTTACTGCTATTATTCTCGCCAACACACACGAAACACAGAAGATACTTCTAAAAATAAAGTGGCTCCTCCTTTCGCTACCTGTCTCCAAAATTGGGTCCTGAAACAGAGCCAGGAATACCCTTCATAGCAATTCCCTTGCTGCCAGGAGATTTGTTTTTAGAGCACCTGACAAGCCACATCTGATTCATCATCAAAACGGACTTGTCGGGGGAATAAACAAGTGTCAGAACTTCCCAAGAAATCGAGTGATGAAAAGGCCTTTAACGATGAACAAATTAAATTCAGTTCTCATGCCAGCAACAGAGAGAAAGTGAAGAGGCACAGAAGACGAGCACAGGTATGATTTTAGATAAGGCTGGAGATGAGCTGGACTGTTAATGAGAAGCAGATACGGAGGGCTCTCCCAGACAGCAGACCCCTGGGAGAAGAGGGTTGAGCTGGGAACGTCTTGCTGGAAGGAGAGGTACTTTGGAGCTGACAATTAGTTAACTTTTTATGAAAATATCTCATCCATGGGCATCTATTGGAGACTCATCTTTGCACCTGCTTTTGCCACTGGCATCCTTGAGTCTCTTCTCATGGTCTCTTGTCCCAGGGCAGACATGTGCACACTGTGATTTCCTTGCCTTTTCCTACCTCTGCATTCCTCTCTAGTGTTGTCAGATCAAATGAACATGCTCTAGGTGACCGCTCAATACTTCAGGCTTCAGGCTGCTCAAAGCCAGGATGTTAGATGAGCTGTAGCAGGTTAATGGTGTGATGGTTTCCATTAAATTCTGAATCTTGCCCTGTAGGGATGAAGCTGAAAAATGCATAAATTATTTAATGTAAGGGCTTTGCTGATGACTGATAAAATCAAATTAGCTGCTTTGGGCTAAGGATGAATTTGAAACAGAGTTTCCTTCTTTGAAGAGACAGTGACAAATCTATTTGATAGGTCTGCATGTCAAGTTTCTTTGGTAGAAATTTTAACAGAATCCTTTGTTAGGCAAAGTGAATGAGACTGGCTTAGGTTATGAACTAGTTTTTTTTCCCCCCAAAAAATGTTTATTTTTGTCACATTATTAAAGCCATACCCATCCATATAGATTTTATTTTTAAAAGCAAAACAAACAAACAAAAAACAAAAACTCTCACCCATAATTCCAAATGTCCAATAAAATCTGACATTTGAAGAATTTACTTACTTTTGTCTATGTGGGTGTATTAGTACACAGATTTTTTAAAAAATTGAAGTCATTTTATGTATATGGATATTTCCTTTCTTTACATATTCATTAAAACCTGGGGATAAATATTCCAAATTCTGACTCCATTTTCAATTATTGCTTTAGAATAATTATTCCACCAAAAGGTACAAATATTTTTAAGGTTCTTGATATACATTGCCATATTATTTTCCAGAAGCTCTGATTCAATTTATAATCTCCCCAGATATGTATGGGTTTTTAATGTTTGGGGTTTGGGTATTAAAAACTGGTAACAATTTGGGGGGGAGGAGCAAGATGGCGGAGGAGTAGGAGACCTAAATTTCATCTGCTCCCAGGAATTCAGCTAGATAGGGATCAAACCATTTGGAACACCTACGAACTCACCAGGAGATCGAAGAAAAGAATAGCAGCAACTCTCTGAACAGAAAAGCGACCACTTTCTGAAAGGTAGGACATGCGGAGAAGTGAATCCGAGGGGATATTCAGGAGGATAGACGGTGGGGGAGGGGGCCTCCCTCGGCCACTGCTACTGGCAAGTGATAGAGCCGTGGAGCACAAAATCGGAACTTCTGGAAGTTGGCTCCGCTGAGGGACGTCGCTCCAGTGGCTAAGTGGGGGGTGGAACCCTCACTGGGACAGTGTGGTCTCAGGACCCTCGGGGTCACAGAAAGACTGGGGGTGCCTGAGTGCGGCAGAGCTCCCAGGTATCGGAGCGGGGAAGCCGGCTGCAGAGACGGAGCCCAGGCGCGGGCTCTCAGCTTGGGGTTGCCATAAACGGTGATCCGCGGCACAGTCGGGCCACTGCTCCTCCAGCAGGGACCCAACAAGCGGCAGATCCAGGGAGACTCACCTTCTTCCCCTGGGAGGAGCGGCGTGGGAGCGCACTGCAGGGATCTGCTGGGTTTGGAGACTCCATACCGAGTTGGGTGCCAGAGATAGAAACGCACGGTCACAGGCCGGGTGAACACGGAGTGTGGCCGGAGACCAGGGAGACGGGAGTGACTGACTGCTTTTCTCTGGGGGTGCACTGAGGAGCAGGGCCCTGAGTTCTCGGCTCCTCTGGGGCTGAGATTGGGAGGCCGCCATTTTCACTCTCAGCCTCCAAAGCTGTACCAAAAGTTTGCAGGGAACAAAAGCTCCCAAGAGCAAACCCAAGCAGATTACTTAGCCCAACCGGCAAGGGCGGGACAATTCCACCTCCAGCAAAGACATTTGGGAACCACAGCAACAGGCCCCTCCCCCAGAAGATCAGCAAGAACACCCAGCCAAGACCAAGTTTACCAATCAATGAGAATGGCAGAACTCCAGAGCTAGGGGAATACTGCACATAGAATCCATGGCTTTTTTACCATGATTCTTTAGTCTTTCAAAGTTAATTTTTTAATTTTCTTTTTTTTCTTTGTCCTTTTTTTTTTTTTTGAATTTTTCTTTTTCCCTTTTTCAACCAACATCTTATCAATCCCTTTTTTAAAAATCTTTTTTTATTTTTCCTTTTTAGAGTCATAATCTATCCCTTCATAGTAGTTAACCTTATTTTTGGTATATATATATAAGTTGTTCTCTCTTTAAATTTTTGGGATACAGTTTCTTCTAACAAACCAAAATATACCCTAAATCTCTAGTGTATGGCTTTGTTTTAGTCTCCTGCCTGATCACGTTCTCTCCCCTTTTTTTTTAATTCCTCTTCTTTCTTTTTTCAACCAACTTCTTATCTTATCAATTCCTTTTATAAAATCTTTTATAATTTTCCTCTTTACAGTCATATTCCATCCCTTCATTGTATTTACCCTTATTTTTGTACATATATAAGTTTTTCTTTCTTTAAAATTTTGGGAGACACTTTCTTCTAACAGACCAAAATACGCCCAAAATCTAGTGTGTGGCACTGATCTATGCACAAGCCTGATCATATCTGATCATATTCTTTTTTTTATCCTATTCTTTTTCTTTTTTTTTCTTTTTTCTTTCTTTCCCTTTCTTTTCCCCTGGTTTCAGATCTCTTCTGATTTGTTTAGTGTATATTTTTCTGGAGTCATTGTTACCCTGTTAGCATTTTGCTCTCTCATTCATCTATTCTCCTCTGGACAAAATGACAAGATGAAAAAAATCACCTCAAAAAAAAAAAAAGAAAGAAAAAGAGGCAGTACCAACTACCAGGGACCTAATCAATACGGACATTAGTAAGATGTCAGAACTAGAGTTCAGAATGACAATTTTAAAGATACTAGCTGGGCTTGAAAAAAGCATGGAAGATATTAGAGAAACCCACTCTGGAGAAATAAAAGAACTAAATTCTAACCAAGTCGAAATCAAAAAGGCTATTAATGAGGTGCAATCAAAAAATGGAGGCTCTAACTGCTAGGATAAATGAGGCAGAAGAAAGAATCAGTGAGATAGAAGACCAAATGATGGAAAATAAAGAAGCTGAGAAAAAGAGAGATAAACAACTACTGGATCACGAGGGCAGAATTTGAGAGATAAGTGATACCATAAGATGAAACAATATTAGAATAATTGGGATCCCAGAAGAAGAAGAAAGAGAGAAGAGGCAGAAGGTATATTGGAACAAATTATAGCAGAGAACTTCCCTAATTTGGGGAAGAAAACAGGCATCAAAATCCAGGAGGCAGAGAGAACCCCCCTCAAAATCAATAAAAATAGGTCAACACCCCAACATCTAATAGTAAAACTATGAGTCTCAGAGACAAAGAGAAAATCCTGAAAGCAGCTCGGGACAAGAGGTCTGTAACCTACAATGGTAGAAACATTAGATTGGTAACAGACCTATCCACAGTGACCTGGCAGGCCAGAAAGGACTGGCATGATATATTCAGAGCACTAAATGAGAAAAAATGCAGCCAAGAATACTATATCCAGCTAGGCTGTCATTGAAAATTGAAGGAGAGATAAAAAGCTTCCAGGACAAACAAAAACTAAAGGAATTTGCAAACACGAAACCAGCCTTACAAGAAATATTGAAAGGAGTCCTCTAAGCAAAGAGAGAACCTAAAAGTAACATAGACCAGAAAGGAACACAGACAATATACAGTAACAGTCACCTTACAGGCAATACAATGGCACTAAATTCATATCTTTCAATAGTTACCCTGAATGTAAATGGGCTAAATGCCCCAATCAAAAGACACAGGGTATCAGACTGGATAAAAAAACAAGTCCCATCAATATGCTGTCTGCAAGAGATTCTTTTTAGACCCAAAGACACCCCCAGATTGAGAGTAAGGGGGTGGAAAACAATTTACCATGCTAATAGACAACAAAAGAAAGCTGGGGTGGCAATCCTTGTATCAGACAAATTAGATTTTAAACAAAGACTATAATAAGAGATGTGGAAGGACACTACATCATACTTAAAGGGTCCATCCAGGGGGCGGACCAAGATGGCGGAGGAGTAGGAGACCTGGATTTCGTCTCCTCTCAGGAATTCAGCTGGATAGGGATCAAACCATTCTGAACACCTACAAACTCAACAGGAGATCAAAGAAAAGAAGAGCAACAACTCTCTGAACAGAAAAGCGACCACTTTTTGGAAGGTAGGACGTGCGGAGAAGTGAATCCGAGGCGATATTCGGGAGGATAGACGGCGGGGGAGGGGCCTCCGACGGCCG